>NC_057721.1:64354652-64398801 GCF_004010195.1 Chiloscyllium plagiosum | reverse complement strand
ACTTGTTGGGCCGAAGGGCCTGTTTCCACACTGTAAGTAATCTAATCTAATCTAAAAAAACATCAATTGCACTACTCCTGCCAACCCTCTCATGAAAAATACACAACACAATCAAGTTATTGAAATAGAGTTTGCCTTGCCTCTCCTTTCCTGCTTCATGCATGTTGAGGTGTCTGTTAAGCTTTTGTCAGATTATTGTTGATAAGAGCTTCTCCAACTTGGGTCCAGGCCAGCTTTATCTGGTGGAGTGGCCTCCTGTGGCAGTGCACAAGAAAAAGAACTGTCATCCACCACCCCATCCACTAACACCTACACACTGCAGTCCATCAAGTGAGGGTGAGCTTTCCTTCCTTTTGTCAGCTTCAACATCTGACCTGAACTTTCCAGATTTATTCCTACCCACTTTTCTGACAAGGTGCCACATTCACAACCCTCCTGCCCTTTGGCACCAAGGACGATCGAAAGATTGTGCCTAGCAATTCCATGGTTTCTATCCTTATTTCCCTCAGCAACCAAAAACTGGGTGATTTTAATTATTGCCAACATTTCTTGCACCCTGTCTTGATTTTTGTTTATTTTATGCAGGATCTCAGCGACCTCTTCATTTGCCTAATTTTAGCAACATTTTCATCTTCGATAAGCATCTAAGCAAAATATTTATTGAGTAACTCCGTTTCTGCATCCATTAATAGATGTTTCCATTTCGGTCTCTAGTCAGCTTGTCATCCATCAGATAATCTGTTTACTGTTAATGTGTTGACTCAAGAAATATAAACATAAATACAAACATGCAAGTAAAGAGCAAATGAAGGTCACTTGGCCCATCAGCTATGATCTTCATTAAGATCATGGTTGATTAATTAATGGATTACTGTGAGATTATGCATTTTATAGGAAGAATTGAGGAGTAGAATATTTAAATGTAGAAATACTGCAGAAAGCTACAGTAAATCGAGATCTAAATGACTATGTGCGTAAATCACAGTAAAAGCTCAAATACAAATTCAGCGGATAATAGGCAACGTAAATGAAATGTTGGCCTTTATTTCAAAGGGAATGCGGTATAAAGTTGATAGGACTTGCTAACTATACAAGGCACTAATCAGACTACAGCTGGAATACTCTGAACTGTTTTAGGCCCCATGTCTAAAGAAAAATATACTGGCATTAGAAACAATCCAGAGAAGGTTCACTAGGCTGATCATGGGTATGGAGGGATAATCTTATGAGATGTGATTGAATAAATTGTGCCTATACTCACTGGAGTTTAGAAATATGAGTGCCAACCTTGTTGAAACATACAATACTCTTAGGGGACTTGACAGGTTCGATGCAGAAAGCTTATTTCCCATTGTGGGACAGTTCTAGGGCCAGAAGATATAATCTCAGAATGAGGGGCTGCCTGTTTATGACAGAGATGAGGAGGAATTTCAGCTCTCAGAAGCTGATGATTCAATGGAATTCTTTACCACAGAAGGCTGGAGAAGCTGGGTCATTAGGTATATTCAAGGCTGAGAGAGATTGATTCTTAATCAGCAAGGAAGTTAAGAGTTATTGAGTAAAGGCAGGAAAGTGGAGTTGAGGTTTATTAGATCAATCGTGATCTCATTGAATGTTGGAGCAGAGTGGATGGGTTGAATGGCCTACTACTGCTCCTACATAGTTAGTTTTATTTTCACCAATGCTGATAACTTTCCATCCCTTTATTAATCAAGACTCTATCTATAACTGTGTCTTAAAAGTACTCAGACTCTCTTTTCACTGTCTTTTTAGGAGGACAGTTTCACAGTGTGTGGGCAGCACGGTGGCTCAATGCTTAGCACTGCTGCCGCACAACACCAGGGACCTGGATTTGGTTCCACTCTCAGCCGACTGTCTGTGTGGAGTTTGCACATTCTCCCCGTGTCTGTGTGGGTTTTCTCCGGGTGCTCTGGTTTCCTCCCACAGTCCAAAGATGGGTAGGCTTGGTGTACCGGCCTTAAGAAATGGAGGGATAGGGTTAGGGGGTGGGTCTTGCTAGGATGCTCTTCAGAGGGTCACAGTGGACTTGATGATCCACATGGTTTGCTTTCACACTGTCAGGGTTCTACAAGTCATGATTGTCTGTGAGAAATGGTTTTTTTCCCATCTCTGTGTTAAATAAGCACCCCCTATTTTTAAACAGTGAGCTCTATATTCTCCCACAACAGGAAATATTATTTCCACATCTTCCTTATCCCAACAAGTTGCCTCCTCTCTTCTAAATTCCAGCAGATATAAGCCCAGCCTGTTCAAACCTCTTCATAAGACAACCCACATATTAGTCTAATAAAGTCTTCTGTACTGCTTCCAACGCATTTACCAATATTGTACACAGTATTCCAGATGTGGTCTCACCAATGTCCTGTGTAACTAAAGCAAATCCTCCTTTTTGAGTACTCAATTCCTCTTGCAATAAACAATAACATTCTAAAAGCTCTCTTAATTACTTGCTATATCTGAGTACTAACCTTAAGCAATTCATGCATTAATAGAGCCAGAACCCTTTGCATCTGAGGGCCCTGTAATATATTATTTAGATAAGATGCTTAATTTCTATTCTTCTTGTCAAAATGGACAGTTTAACAATTTTCCACATTATGATCCATTTGCCACATCTTTGCCCACTCACTTACCTAAGTTTATAATTTTCACAGCCTCCTTGTGTCCTCTTCATAATTTATTTTCTTATTTATCTTTGAGTCATCAGCAAATTTGGCAGCCCAACCTTTCATCTCTTTACCCAAGTCATTTATATAAATTGTAAACAGTTGAGGACCCAGAACTGAACCCTGTGGTGCACCACTTGTTACATCTTGCCATCAGCAAAAAGATTCATTTATGCCCACTCTCTGTTGCCTGTCAGCCAGCCAATCTACTATCCATGCAAAAATGTTACCACTACATCATGAGTTCTTACAATAACCTTTGAAGGAACACCTTATCGAATCCTTACGGAAATCTGTCATTTCTGATGTCTGATTTTTTCCCTTTTAAAATCTTCTGTTTTCCAATCTGTTCAAACTTTCCCCAAATCTATGGAACTTTAGAAAACAAACACAATGTATCCAGTTGTTTGATGTTAGTCACTTCTCAATTCTCTTTGCCACCTTGTTACGTTTTCACTTTTCTTTAGTTTATAGGTTCAGCCTGATTTCCTCTTAGGTTACCAAGTAAATAACTATCATAAACATCTCTTTCAGTTTTATGAGACAGCCTGTTCTAAGTTTTGTTATTTTCATTTTTTCTCTTGTAGGGATCTACCCTTCTGTCTTCAAATTATCTCCTCTTTACAACTACTCATTTCTCTTTCCATTTCTGCCTCTGAATCTTTGTGTTATTGTACCCAAGGCCAGTTCCCTTTTAAGTTACTGAAATGGCATCTCCTGAAGTTAACTACTTCCATTCTACTCTGCTTCCTTTCCTTTTCCATAACTAATTGAACCTTTGCATTGTCCTTTTCACAATTACTGAGATTGTGACATACTGCAGCTGACCCATTTCATTTCATAGGATTATATTCAGCAATATCTCTCTCCGCATTGGACAGAAAATATATCAAGGAAATTCTCCCAAACACAGTTTCATAAATTCCTCCTGTACTCTGCATTTTAACAACCCCATTAAGGTTGGGTAGTCTTCTATTGTTATTGTTTTTGCATCTCAATAATATCTTTGTAAATCTGCATATCTGTCTTTCCACTGTTTTGTGGACTGTATATGGAATCATTGAATACCTCCTCTACTTTTACTTGACTCCAGCCAAATAAATTCCATTTTTGATCCCCAATGACATTGTCTCTCTATGACACAGCAATAATTTCCTTGATCTAAACTACTTACAATTGCATTTTCTTCCTTTCTTATTGTTCCTAAATATCAATGAAGTGTTCTTTGCTCCTTTTCTGCATGCCTTTATTATCATCATCACCTTATACTTCTTCATGGCTTTTTGCACCCACAGCTCCTTAAACTTAGTAAACATTCTTAGTGCACTTGCAGAAGTCAGATTCAGTCCTAACTTGGAGCCCTTCGTAGTTTCTATGATCTCACATTATTCTGTATTAGTTCTGTCTCCAACACTTGGTTGTGAGGCAGGTATGTTTGTCACCTGCCTTTGAGTGAAATGAACGAACCTTCTTTCCTTCCAGGAGAATTGTATGAGTTGGATTTGGGGCTGTAAGCTGGTTAAAACCTCTCTTGGTCTTCTACATCAATATTCCAATGTTTTTCTTAAACATTAAGACTTCTAGTCTTCATTCCTCAGTCAGTCAACACCCCATTCACTCCCCCTGTCCGTATGCTACCTACTTATGAAAACCTATATCTCTGACTCACTCCCTTGGACCCTTAATGCCAAGGGAAGGTGATGGTGTAATGGAGTTCTTGCTGAATTAGTAATCCTGATACCTGGGTGATGTTGAAGAGGTTCAGAGTTCAAATCTTCACTAAGGCAGGTGATGAAATTTGAGTTTCTTTTTTAATTTAAATGATACAGTTCTTCATTCTAAAGGGATCAAAGTGTGTGGGATAAAAGCAGAAACAGGGTACTGAGTAGGATGATCAGCCTTGATCACATTGAATGGCACAGCAGGAATGAAAGGCCAAATGGCCTCTAAATACCATAGAGTGGGGCAGTAACTGGAAATGGGTGCCGTTATGGTGAGGTAGGTGAGCTGGGTGTTTTGTTGAGAGAAGGGAGTTCCTGCCAGAGCCATCACACTGGGCTTCCTCCAAGGATGTACAAGTGCAAAGGTGTGCTGCACATCCACAGAAACAATAATTAGAACATCAGGCCAAACAGCTTCCTTACACCATCCTTGAGTACAGGACAACTCCTAAACACCTGGGATGGTTGGTTACCCTGCTGTAGGGTCCCGAAAACCAAATTATTGTAGCATTCCTCTGAGGATTGCACAGTCCTACAGTCATTTGAGTAATACATGTTGAAGAGAGAGTTCATAAAGTGTTAGGAAATAGTGGTGTACTGTTAATATCAATGGATTAACAATCTCACAGACCAGGCTCTGGGTATATGGATTTAAATCTTTGTACAGTAGTGGCTGGTATTCAATGAATAAATCTGGAAGTTAACAGCTAGTCCCACCTTGGCAGCAATCATTGAGTATTCTAAAACACACTTTTATCACTAATGTGATTCAAGACCTAGTGCAGCTGACTCTAATCCTTCCTCTGAAATCTGTGTTCTCAAGCCATGCATTTCAAAGGTAATCAAGCATAAACAACATATCCTGGCCTTCACAGTGGCATGTACATGTTATCGAAAGAAAAGAACAAAATTGAGTTTTTTAAGCTTCTGAAAGAAGTTAATGAAGTTGAATCAGGAAAATTATTACAAATTGTATCAATTGTTCAAGTACCAGTTTCAAGTTGAGGATATTAGAAATAGGAATGGGAGTCAAACAGACCTTTCCAATTTATGAGGAGAAAGTGAGGTCTGCAGATGCTGGAGATCAAAGTTGAAACTTTATTGCTGGAACAGCACAGCAGGTCAGGCAGCATCCAGGGAACAGGAGATTCGACGTTTCGGGCACAGGCCCTTCTTCAGGAATGTGAAGAAGGGCCTGTGCCCGAAACGTCCAATCTCCTGTTCCCTGGATGCTGCCTGACCTGCTGTGCTGTTCCAGCAATAAAGTTTCAACTTTCCAATTTATGGACCTGCTATCAGACATTTCCATGAAAGGTCAGTAAGAAAAATCAGTTCATGGAAGAGAAAGGGATTGATGGTGAGAAGACAAGTTATCTGAGGTGAGATCAATCAAATGAAAAGAATTTCAAGGCTTTAATTTGCATTCATACAATGTCTTTCATGACCTTAGGATGTCCTAAACTTCTTTTCAGCAAATTCATTAACCTTTGAAGTGTCACTTTACAAGCGATTGCAGCACCCAATTTGCACACAGCAATGTCCCACTTGAGATAACGGACAAGCATAAATTGGGTTGATACATTTGTGGTTCCATGTTATCAGAGTTGCCCAATGAATGTTGAAGAGCAGTAAGAGAGTTAAAATAAAAAATAAATCCCTTGGAGATCTTGAGAACGAAGATTTCTTTCCAGCCGTAATTAGTCAGAAGAAAAGAATGGGCTTTCAAATAGTGAGTGAAAAGCAAAACCAGATGAAAAGAGAGTTCAAGAGGAAGATGTGAGTAATATCAACATGTGTTTATTTTTAGATTTCTATTTTTTTCTCGAATGTTTTGAAAAAAAATAACAGTGACTTTAATGTAACCATCAAACAGACTGAAAATTCTGCACGCACTTACTGAGTGCACGACCTCACACAGGCTCTCCAATTATAAATCATTGTGTTCTTCCTGAACGTACCAAAAATGTCAGTCAATGCCAAGCTGAGAGCATTGTCACCTTTAAATCAAAGACTTAACTCTAACTTCAGGACTGTGAGCATAAAAATTTAAACTGATACTGCAGTGCAGTGCTTAAGAAGTGCTGCACTGTCAGAGGAGTTGTCCTTCAGATGAGACATTCAACAGTGGTCCTGTCTGCCATCTCAGGGGCCATTACTTTACAGAAGAGCAGAGGAGTTATCCCCACTATTCAAAATGACAGTTATCCCTAATATAAAGATCAAAATAGATTATTTGGTCTTTAAGGGCTGGGGGGGCTTCCTATATGAACTTGGTTTACCATTGTGTCTATTCTTTTTGTTCATTAATGGGATGTGGGCATCACTGGCTGAGCCAGCAATTTGTTGCTTGTCCCTAGTTGCCCTTTAGAAGGTGGGGGGAGCTACCATCTTGAACCGCTCCAGTTCATTTGCTGTAGGTGAACCCGCAATGTTATTAGATCCAGGGTTTCTACCAAGCAACATTGAAAGAATGGTGTGATACAAGATTTGGAAGGTGCTGTCTAATTGTAGTGTATTTTGTAGATGGTACACACTGCTGCTACTGTGCGTGAGTGGTGGAAGTAGTTAGTATTTGTGAAATATCAATCAATTGGGCTGCTTTGGTTTCAAGCTTCTTGAGCATTGTTAGCGCTTGCATCCATCCAAGCAAGTGGGGAGTATTCTATCACACTCCTGACTTGTGCCTTATAGATGATGGATAGGGGTCGAGAGCGTGGTGCTGAAAAAGCACAACAGGTCAGGCAGCATCTGAGGAGCAGGAGAATTGACGTCATTCCTGATGAAGGGCTTATGCTTTCTTATCTCCTGCTCCTCGGATGCTGCCTGACCTGCTGTGCTTTTCCAGCACCACATTCTCAACTCTGATCTCCAGCATCTGTAGTCCTCACTTTGTCCTTGATGGTGGATGGGCCTTGGTGAATCAGGAGATGAGTTGTTTTCTACAAGAACCCTAGCCTCTGACCTGGTCTTGTAACCATAGTATTTATGTGGCTAGTCCAGTTCAGTGTCTAGTCAATGTTGACCCTATGATTGTTGAGTTAAGATGTATTAAAGAAAGAAAAGTTTACACTTACCAAATCCTCAAGATGTTCCAAATTGCAATCAATTAAGCAGTTCTGAAGAGTAGTCACAGTTGCAATGTAGGAAATGCAGCAACCAATTTGCACCCAAGAAAGTCCCACAGAATGATAATGACCAAATGATCTATTAGTTGTTTATTTTTGTTGTGGTTCTGTTGGCCGAGCTGGGAATTTGTGTTGCAGACGTTTCTTCCCCTGTCTAGGTGACATCCTCAGTGCTTGGGAGCCTCCTGTGAAGCGCTTCTGTGATCTTTCCTCCGGCATTTGTAGTGGTTTGAATCTACTGCTTCCGGTTGTCAGTTCCAGCTGTCCGTTGCAGTGGTCGGTATATTGGGCCCAGGTCGATGTACTGCAGCGGACAGCTGGAATTGACAACCGAAAGCGGCAGATACAAATCACTATAAATGCCAGAGGAAAGATCACAGAAGCGCTTCATAGGAGGCTCCCAAGCACTGAGGATGTCACCTAGACAGGGGACGAAACGTCTGCAACACAAATTCCCAGCTCGGCGAACAGAACCACAACAACGAGCACCTGAGCTACAAATTTTCTCACAAACATTGTTTATTTTTATTCATTCTTGGGAGTTGGGTGTCGCTGGCTGGGCCAGCATTTATTGCTGTTCATAGTTGCCCCCAAGAAAGTGGTAGTAAGCTGCTTCTTGAACCGCTGCAGTCCATGTGCTGTAGATTGACCCACAATACCCTTAGGGAGCAAGTTCCATGATCTTGACCCAGTGACAATGAAGCAACAATAATATAGTTTCTAAGTCAGGATGATGAGTGGTTAGGAGGTGAACTTGCCAAGAGGTGGTATTTGCTGCCCTTGCTCTTCTAGGTTGAAGTGTGATTGGTTTGGCAGGACCTTTGAGTGAACTTCCCTTGTGACATTGATGAAGGCATTGACTTGCTCAGGAGACAAGGAAATCTCCCTTGCTGTACTTTGAGAGTAGTTCTCTAACCCAGTAGAATGATTAGTTGAAAATAACATTGTAAAAAAGAGGATGCGTGCTTTCCACAATTATCTAAAATTAACATGCATTATGATAAATTAGAAGTGCTTTCTAAATATCACATTTCCAACTCCTTTGCTAAGTTGTTGATTCCTGCTGAGAAGCTAGATTTGACCTTGGTTTAATATATAATTTCGAACAGTACATTACTCTTTCATAGAACCCCAACAGTATGGAAGCAAGCCATTTGGCCCATCAAGTCCATACTGACCCTTCAAAGAGCACCCAACCTGGACCCTGTGATGCTGCATTTCCCATGGCTAATCTAGCTAGCCTATACATCCCTGGACACTAGAGTGTTAGTTTAGCATGGCCAAGCTACCCAACCTACACGTCTTTGGACTGTGAGAGGAAACCAGAACACCAGAAGGAAACCCACACAGGGGAATGTGCAAACTCCACACAGACAGTTGCCCGAGCGTAGAGTTTAACCTGGGTCCCTGTTACTGCGAGGCAGCAGTGCTAACCACTGAGCTACCATGCTGCCTTCTTGGTATGGTCTTGTAGTATATGGCTAAGCTTTACATTTGTGTCAACCCTGGCTCATTTGGGAATATTCTTGTGTCTATGTTTTAGGTTAAAGTTCTACTCAACAAGTTTACAAAATCACAGAATTGTTACAGTGCAGAAGGAGGTCATTCAGCACTGGCTTTCTAAGTGTTTCAGCTTAGTGCCTATTCCGCCTTTTCCCGTAGCCCGCACTTAGATTTTATTTGAATCTAATGTCCATTTGTACACCTTGTACACCATCTGCCACTGCCATACTTTTGGACAGTGCTTCAAGAAGAACATAGAACATAGGACAGTACAGCACAGTTCAGGCCTTTCTGCCCTCGATGTTGTGTCGGCTTTTTAGCCTTGTTGTTTTCTTACCTCTCATTTACTTCTTTTGCAACGCGAACTAAATCTGGTCTATCTCCATTTTAATCCTCCTCCAAGTAGGAAAAATTTTCACTATCCATTCTGTTCACAACTTTCCTGATTTTGAAAACTTCTATCAGATCTCTTCAAAGTATACAATCCCTGCAGGTGCAGCAGATAACAAGAAGGGCAAATGAAATTTTGTTATTTGTTGTGAGAGGAATGGAGTACAAAAGTAGGAAAGTGTATTTGTACATGACATTGGTGAGACTAGACCACGAGTATTACATACAGTTTTGATCCCCTAACTTGAGAAAAGATGTAATTGCATTGGAAGCAGTTCAGAGAAGGTTCACTCGATTAATTCTGGAGATGAAAGGGTTGTCTAATGAGGAGAGATTGGACCATTTAGGCTTTTAGTTGCTATAGCTTTGAAAATGAGAGGAGATCTATTTGAGGTATGTAAGATTCTAAGTAGGATTGACATAGTAGACAGATAGTGAATTTTTCCCCTTGTGAGGCAATCTAGAATGTGAGGTTAAAATGTGAGGGTCAGGCTGACAGATTGAAAACATAGGTGAGGAGGAATTGCTTCTCTCAAAGGGTTGTAAATCTGTGAAATTCACTATCCCAGCGAATGATGGTTGCTGAGACATCAAATTGCTGGGGGAGGTGAGAGCCTAGTGGTATTATCATTGGACTGTTAATCCAGAGACCTAGGTAATGTTCTGGGGACCCGAGTTCAAATCCTGCCAAGGCAGATGGTGGAACTTGAATCTAATAATAATCTGGAATTAAAAGTCTAATGATGACTGTGAATCCAGTCTGGTTCACTAAAGTCCTTCAGGGGAGGAAACTGCCATCCTTGTCTGGCCTACATATGACTCCAGACCCACAGCAATGTGGTTGACTCTTAACTACCCTCTGGGCAATTAGGAATGGGCAATAAATGCTGCCTAGATCAGCAGTGCACTCATCCTGTGAAAGAATAAAGAAAAAGAATTTAAGGGAGAGATTGACAGAATTTTAATTAATAAAGTGTTGTGGAGAATGGGCAGGAAAGTAAAGTTCAGACAGAGGTGAGATCAGCCCTGTTTGTATTAAATGATGGAGCAGGTTTGAGGGGCAGAATTGTCTCGTCCATCTTTTAGTTCTAATGTTGTCATGTTAACTTCTCTAGAGTCAGAAAGTGTGGCTCTGGAAAAGCACAGCCAGTTAGGCAGCACCTGAGGAGCAGGTGAGTTGACTTTTCAAGCATAAGCTCAATAATGAAGAGCTTATGCTCGAAACGTCGATTCTCCTGTTCCTCGGATGCTACCTGACCGGCTGTGCTTTTCCAGCGCCACACTTTTTGACTCTGATCTCCAGCATCTGCAGTCCTCACTTTCTCCTATGTTAACTTCTCCAATTTGTCATCATTGTTGAAGTGCCTCACACCTAAAATGAGTCTCATAACCCTCTTCTGTCTCGGCAATGCATTCACATCCTTCCTAAAGTGTAGCACCCAGAAACATACACAATACTCCAGTTGAGGTCCTTTATAAATTTTAGCATAACCTCCTTGCACTTGTATTCCATTCCCCTCTTAATGAAACTTAGAATACCGTATGCTTTATTAACTGCTCTCTCCAGTTGTCCTTGCACCTTTAATGACTTATGCTTGCTTATAGCCAGATTCTCTGCTTTTGCACACTGTTCAGAATCATTTCCTTTATTTTATACTGTCTTTGTTTTTTGTTTCATGTTGAACTCCATGCAAGGATATTGGTGTTCCTCCAGTTTAGGTACAACCCTTCAAACTCTAACAGAGACATAAACTCCGACTGGCATACAATGGTTTTGACAATACCAAACTATAATACTTTAGTATACAGAATATCCTAAATTCTGGAAAGGGAGGAAGGAAGGCAGAGAAGTAGGAAGGAAATAAAAAGGTGAGAGAAAAGGAAAGAGAAGTGAGGAAGGAAAGGAAGGGTAAAGAAAGGGAATAAAGGGGGAAGGGAAGTGGTGGAAGGAAACAGAAAGGGATGAAAGGAAATGGAAAGGAAAGGAAGAAAGAGGGTGGTAAAGAACAAAAGTAGCAGAAGGAAGGAAGGTGCAGGAGAGGGAGGATTGAATGCAGCAACTTTGTGCGCAGGAAGCTCCCACTAATAATAACTCATTGCAAAACAAAAGTTACACCTCTACTTGATCAGATTATCTGTTTCAGAGCATTCAAGAACTTTACTTAGAGTTCAGTGTCGACATATACTGGTTGGTATGGCGCTGACCCATACTTCCATTTTGGAAGTACTGTGTAAATCTAAAGCTCCATTTAGAGCATTCATATAAGTAATTCAAATGTTTTGAGAGTGTTCTTGAAGTGTTCTAATAAACAATTCTCCTCCACATAAGAGAAGTCAGTTTACATGGAAAGATATAACAACAGGGTTGTTGCAGTGGGTGATTCCCCAATATTGACTGGGACTGCCTTTAGTTTGATTGCGATTACTGAGGTTACTGAGTGAATTGATAGAGGTAAGAACTCCACAAATAATTTTAGTGTCTCTTTGCGTGGGGATTGGTGCTTGGGAGTCACATGAGAATTAGAAATCATCATGTTTCCCTCCCCTCATTGTAGGAAACAAATAAGAATAATAAATGTTTCGATATCAGAATAGAACTCTCTCAAGTGTGGCTGTGACACCCAGTTTGAGATAAACTAGACTCAGCACTCACTGTCAAATTATGATCTGACATTTGTTTGGACAAACTAATCCATTAGGATAATGGATTGGATCAGATTGGCTGCCAGATTTTACTTTCCATTTGGAAGTACTGTGTAAATCTAAAGCTCCATTTAGAGCAATCATATAAGTAATTCAAATGTTTTGAGTGTTCTTGAAGCATTGCAACAAACAATTCTCCTCCACATTCAGGGAGTATGCAATGTCCTTGGCCAGTAGGATTAAAGACAATGCCAAGGCATTTAATGCGTGTGAAAGAAGCAAAAACGTAACTCGGTAGCTTTGTCCACTCAAAGACAAAGGAGGCAACTTAAGCATGGATCCAGAGGAAGTAGGTGAGATCCTTAATGAGTACTTTGCATTGGTATTCATCAAGGAAAAGGACATATATGGTGGTAAGTTTAGTGAGGGATGTGTTTATATTCAGAAGCATGTTGATAGTGCGAAGGTGGTGGTGTTGGGTGGCCTGAAAAACACTAAGGTAGATAGGGCCCTAGGGCCTGATGGGATCTTTCCCAGGATCCTGAAGGAGGCAAGGGAGGAGATTGCTCAGTTCTTGACAGAGATCTTTTTTAGCCACAGGCAAGGTCCCAGAAGACTGGAGAATAGCTAATGTTGTTCCTTTGTTTAAGGAGGGCATCAGGGATAATCCAGGAAATTATAGGCCAGTGAGTCTTACCCCAGTGGTAGGAAAATTGTTGAAGAAGATTCTAGAGACAGGACTTACTCATACTTAGAGAAGAATGGACTTATTAGAAAGGCTTTATGTGGGGGAGGTCTTGTCTCACAAACTTGATTGAATATTTTGAATCCCTGTTCCCTGGATGCTGCCTGACCTGCTGAGCTTTTCCAGCAACACATTTTCAGCTCTGAATATTTTGAACACGTAACAAAGATGATTATTGAGAGTAGGGCAGAGGATATTTGTACATAGATTTTACTAAATCATTTGACAAGGTCCCTCATGGAAGGCTGGTCCAGAAGATTAAGTCACATGGCATCCATGGTGAGTTGACAAGTTGGACCAAAATCTGGCTTCGTCATAGATGATGGAGGATAGTCGTGGAGGTCTGTAACCAGTGGTGTTCCACAAGGAGCAGTGCTAGGACCTCTGTTGATGGTAATATATACAAATGATTTGGATGAAAACATAGACGGTCTGATTAGTAAGTTTGCAGATGGCATGAAAATTGGTGGAGATGTGGATAGTGAGGAAGGTTGTCAAAGGATACAGCAGAATATCGACCAGTTGAAAACTTGGTCAGAAAAATGGAAAATGGACTTTAATCTGGACAAGTATGAGCTGGCAATTTAGGAAGTCAAATGCAAAGAGAAAGTATACAGTAAATGGCAGGGCTCTCAGGAGCATTGATATTATGTGCGATCTTGGGGTCCAAGTCCATAGCTCCCTAAAAGTGGAAGCACAAGTGGATAAGGTGGTAAAGAAAGCTTATGGCATGCTTTCCTTCATTGGTTGGGCATTGAGTATAAAAGTTGGTAAGTTATGTTGCAGCTGTGTAAGACTAGTTAGGTCACATTTGGAGTAGGTATGCAGTACCATAACCATACCATAGGCAAGATGTGGAAGCTTTGGAGAGGATGCAGAAGAGGTTTACCAGGATGTTGCCTGGATTGGAGTATCATATCTGTAAGGAGAGGTGGGTAAAATTTAGATTGGTTTCTCTAGAACAACGGAGGCTGAGGGATAACTTGATTGAAGTATATAAAACTATGTGAGGCAAGGATACAATGGGTGGTCAGAGTCTTTTGCCCTGGGTGGAAATGACAGATACTAGAGAACATTGGTTTAAAGTGAGAGGGGAGAGTTTCAAGAAGATGTGTGAGGCCATTTTTTACACAGAAGGTGGTAAGTGCCTGAAACGCACAGTCAGGACAGGTGGTAGAAGTAGATGCAGTAGCAATGTTTAAGAGGCACTTAGACAGAAACTCGAACAAGCAGAGGATAGAGGGCTATGGACCATGTGCAGGCAAATGCAATCAGTTTAGAATGGCATCATGGCCAGCATAGACATGGCAGGTTGAAGATATTGTTCCTGTGCTATATTCTTCAATCTTCTATTTAAGACCAGTAACTAAAAGTCTTCAGCACATATTGTATAATGGCTTAATTATTTTATGTGTGCTAATATGGTGCACCAAACAACTTGAGCTCACACAAGTTGCCAGGCAATGGCATCTCCAGTGTTAGAGAATCAAACCATTACCCTTTGACATTCAATGGCATTGCCATCACTGTATTCCCCATGATCAACATCCTAGGGGATATCATTGATCAGAAATTGAACTAGACCAGGCATATAAATATTGTGGCTACAAGAGCAGGTAAGAGGCTCATAATCCTGTAGTGAGTTACTCACCTTTTGAATCCCCTCAGCCTGTCCGCCATCTACAAGGCACAAGTCAGGAGTGTGACAGAATATTCTCCACTTACCTGGATAGGTGCAACTCCAACAGAACTCAAGAAGCTTGACACCATTCAGGGCAAACAGCCTTCTTGATCAGCATCATGTCCACAAACATTTTCATTCCTTCCCACTGATGTTCAGTACCAGCAGAGTGTACCATCTACAAGATATACTGCAGAAATCCTCCAAAATTGCTGAGGCAGCATCTTCTAAATGCATGACTATAGTCATCGAGAAGGACAAGGACAGCAGATACATGGAAACACCACCAACTGCAAGTTCCCCATTCCACATCTTGACTTGGAAATATATTGTCGTTTTTTCAATATCACTAGATCAGAATCCCGGAACTCCCTCTCCAACAACATTGAGTTTATCTATGAACACAGACTGTAGAAGCTCAAGAAGGCAATTCACCACTACCTTCTCAAGACGACAAGGTATGAGCAATAAATGGCAGCCAATGACACCCACATCCCATGAATGAATAACAAATTGCCTTCATGAGACAAAGATAGGTCAGAAAATAAATGATGATTCATGTGGATCTTCAATGTTTAAAAACTTTTGGGTTTTAATTTTGCCCCTCAAGTACGCAAATCATTTTTACTTTTGATTTGTTTCCTTTTGGGTGGCCTCTTATGATATCGGAATCAGGTTTTATCTCATTGTCTCCAGCTGCTTCAATGGAATACATCAGGGATTTATACTAACCTCTTTCCTTTTGATCAGAGTTGTACTATAACCTGAGATAAATATCTTGTTTCAACCCTTATAGAGTAAAGGAAGAGGTATAGTTTTGAATTGCTCAGGTTCCATCATTGAATATGATAGAGCTTTAATAGTGGAATCAAAGACAGTAACCAGAAAAGGTTGGGGAAGAGTTTTGGAAATAATGGAGATTTTGTTTGATTCATTCACAGGATGTGGGTATTAGTGGCATTTATTGTCCAATCCTAATTGCCCAAAGAACAGTTGAGACTCAAGCACACTGTTGTGGGTCTGGACTCACATGTAGACCAGACCAAATAAGGATGGCAGGTTTCCTTTCCCTGAAGGACTTTACTCAACCAGATTTTTTTAATGGCTATGGTTACATGGTCATCATTAAACTAGTTTTTTTTTAATGCCTGTTTTCTCTTTAATTGAATTCATATTTCACCATCATCATGGTGAAATTCAAACCTATGTCCTCAGAACCTGGAGTTATGGATTACTCATCCAATGATATTATCACTATGCTCCTGTCTCCCCCTGAATCACCTTGGCTCAGTAAATAACAGAAAATGAGACTAGCGAGTTTTGAGAAGATCTGTAGTTCAGGTTGAGATTCTGGGTGCAGGTTTGCTCACTGAGCTGGAAAGTTTGTTTTCAGACATTTCGTCACCATACTGGGTAATATCTTCAGTGGGCCTCCAGTTGAAGCACTGGTGGTATAGCCTGCTTGCTATTTATATGTTTGGGTTTTCTTGGTTTAGTGATGTCATTTCCTGTGGTGACATCATTTCCTACAACGATGTCATTTCCGCTTCTTTTTCTCAGGGGTTGGTAAATGAGACTAGCTAGCATGATTGAGTGTAAAAGCAAAGCAGTTAATCTTCTTTAATTAATCTGAATTGAGGGCGGCATGCTGGCTCAGTGGTTAGCACTACCACCTCACAGCGCTAGGGACTCAGGTTTGATTCCAGCCTCTGGCGACTGTCTGTGTGGAGTTTGCATATTCTCCCTGTATCTGCGTGGGCTTCTTCCAGGTGCTCTGGTTTCCTCCCACAGTCCAAAGATGTGCTGGTTAGGTGGATTGGCAATGCTAAATTGCCCATAGTATTATATGCATTAATCAGGGGCAAATACAGGGTAGGGGAATGGGTCTGGGTGGGTTACTCTTTGGAGGGTCGGTTTGGACTTGTTGGGCTGAAGGGCCTATTTCTATACTGTAGGTAATCTAATCTAAAAATGAGATGAATTAATTTATGGCCATGCACTCCATCCCATCCAACTTTCCAATAATTATTGTTCCCAAGCAATGAATGCTCCATGATTCCTGACACATTTCCAAAATAAATCTGCTCATTTCTGGTTGGACTATTTTAAAAATTCATCCTCAGGACGCAAAAATTTCCCATGTCTGGCTGACATTGATAGGGTAGCTGTGATAATGACATTGAGGAAGGGTCACCAAATCAGAAACGTTAACTCTGATTTCTCTTCACAGATGCTGCCAGACCTGATGAGTTTTTCCAGCATTTTTTGATTTTTGATTCTGATTTATAGCATCTGCAGTTCTTTCAGTTTTTGAATAATCTAGATGTTGGGCTTAATATTCCCAGACATGCAATGGTAAATCAGTTGGACAAAATGTGGTGAGATTGGAAAAGTGAGGTTCCTAATGTCAAGAAAATAAAATTGGGTTTTCCAACCAAGGTTTTAATGCCAAAAACAGAATTTTTATAGTTTGCAGTGAGAGGCATGTATCACTATTCATTTACTATTCTCACCTTGTTTATACGCAGTTTGCTTTTCTTCCACATAGCAGTGGGAAACTAAGCAGCAACGATTCCCGAGATGAAAGGTTGGATGGGTAACCTGGTGGCTGCAGCTTGATGCCATCTTCTCCGAACCTCCATCTTGGGCAGCATTACCCAATATATCTGGGCATGCTCCGTGAGCAGTGACTGTATCCATTGAGGTTGATATTGGACAAACATCAGTCTCACCATTTCATCATGGCACACGTTGGACTGACTTAGTGTACACATTTCATTTCAGTAATGCAGTGTGAGTGATCTCCAAAGTATGTGTTGTTATGCTGCTGCCAGACTGCTTTGCACACAGGGACATGCATCCATCGTATGCATCGGAGAAAGGTGCATCTCATGGTTCTTTACTTGTTTCCTTTGATGCCACTTGCATCTCCTTGAATGTCCATGTCATCTCTGATTTATTTTACCTTTATTTTTGCACTTTGCCGCCTCATTCAGGACTTAAAGACTCTTGGTATATGTTTTGCCTTGCCTTTTTACGTAAACACAAAGCCAGGCAGTTTGTCATGCAGTGATCAGCTAAAAGGGTGGACGTGTTACTGTATGGCACTAAGCTATGTCAATCTCATATCTGTAGCTTGTGGCAGCAGCTTATGAAGGAAACACTTTAACTAAATGATCATTCTGCTTTAAATAAATGACCATGCCTCAATGTGTAAGCAGAGTAGTCCTTCGTTGAGTTAAGAAGGATTGTCATCAGTCAAGGGGCACCAGCACAATGAGTCCAGAGCATCATCTAATCTCAGTCCCAAAGGTTTGGACAGGGTCAATCGGGTGCTTGAGATAGTCAGGTCAGGTATTCCATATCATTACATCAGAAGAGTGGGCCATGGTCAGTCCTCCAGCTCCGACCCAAATAGCCAGGGAATTAGTTAGTCTAGGAGCTGCTTTGACATGACTTAGGCGTCTGATTACTCATCGGCTGCGGTGTAGGCCATGGTCATTCCTGTACAATGATTCAATTTTATGCTACACAAAGCATTAGGAAAAGAGTAACACTCCCTTAAATAAGATTCAAACATGATTTCGCATTAAAGACAAGCAGCCTATGTGGCTTGATTCTTGTAGGGTCACTCAAGCAGACGATGATGGAAAATAGCAATACATTTATGACTGTAAGCTTCTATTTGTGACAAAGTGTGAATTGTGTCACCAAAGCACCCTCAAAAGCCCTTGTTAATGTTCCTTCTACTATGTGCACATTGAAAAGTTATTCATGGCTGGCAGCAATTGACCTCATGCAGAGCTGCTGTTTAAATAGTACTTTATTGTCGGAAATCCCAGAACACTCCATCAGTGGTAAGTACACCCACTGCTGACAGCCACTCTACAGAGATATGGTACATATATAATGTAGTGAACAGTAAAGAATTAAGTGAGAAAAACTCACTGAAGCTCATGAAGAGAAACCCTGCAAGAAACTCACTGAAATTGACACTTGGCTGATTCTTGATAAAACTCAGCCCATTGTTATTAAGACTATGGAGGGACCTTGGATAACAGGACTGTCCCTTCAAGGCAGTTCTACCTTCCTATTCCCAAGTCCCGATGACATCATTAGATTGGGCAGAGCTTAATGTCTTCTTCATCACTAACCCTTTTAGAACACCTATGTTAGATAACCAGGAAAAACTTTGTTGCTCTTCATCAGCATTGTGCCATAGAATTTTTCAGCATCGCCCTGTAAGAACAATTGGCAACTTTGTCTAATATCACTTCTAAAATACAGTACCTTTGAAGATGCTACACTCCATCCATATGCTATGGTTGCTTAGCATTGATCTCTGTTCTCAGAATGAAAACTGTAAGTTCTGTTTCCACTGGAATGGGGCTTAAACCCACACTACTCTGACTCAAGCAAAGATGCTACTAACTGAGCCCTAGCTAATATAGCCAATGCTCTGGGGTCATATTTCGGACAGACAGGGTGAAGCCAGCAAATTTCTTTCTCCAAGAGGAATTAGTGAGCCAACTCTTCTTTTCCAGCAAACCAGTTGTTTCATGGTAGCTATTAAAGAAACTTGTCTTTAACTGAATATTTATTTAATGAACTGAATTAAATTCTCTAACTGCCATTGTGGGAGTTTGAAGCATTTCTCCAGACCACTACTTCATGCCTCTCGATTATCACCTGGTAACATAATACATTAAGCTCTGTCCAATCTAATGTTGTCATCGGGACTTGGGTTGATCAGTAAGGATGTGAATATTTTACAACGGTGATTGATTATTAATGGAATCATGGAATATATGCATAGAATTTCCCCTCAGGCACTCTTGGATATAGATAATGCAAAAAATACTACATGCTCCTTCCCCAAGGCTGTTAAGTTTTTGAAAGCACTTCATTTACAGATAAGTTTTCTGACCCTAAACTGCTCATTTCACAAGACTATTTAGTCAAGACCATTTACAGCCATGGAAGCAGTTGTATTACCTTCATCTATTGGATTTTTTTGATCAGAATTTATGTTCTGTAACTTTCGCAATAATCTGCATGAAGGTATGTCAGATCATGGAAATTGGACTTACATTTTGCTTACTTAAAATGACACAAATATGTACACATTAATGGTCCACAAATTTTTTTTAAAAAGAGCTGTTATGTCCTTTGTTCCACAATATGGGAAGTCATGAATTATTGGAAATTGAAGATCAGATTTTTCTTGAAACTGTTTATTGATTGTATTTGTTCCCAGCAATTTGCATTAATTGTTCTCAGTGTTGTCAAAAAGTGCTTACACAACTCTTAGAATACTGTGAAAAAAGATATGCTTTTTCAGAGCCTTAAATAAATAATGTCCCCTTAATATGGCAAATTTATGTTACTTAGCAATGAAAGTAATTATATAAATGATGAATTATAAATGAAGACATTAAGTACATACTGTCACAAATATGATTAATATTGCCTACTTTATTTTGTCAGATTTATGGGCCACTATGTAGTTCTGCAGGATATCAGTTTAACATTGAATTTGAAAGAACGCACGACAAAATATGACATTTACAATTTACACATTTAGTATTAACAGTGTTCATCAAAGGAACTTAATTACTGGTGCCAAGCTAGCAAACAATCGCAAAGTCCACCTAATGTTATGTGTGGTTAGCAATATCACATGACACAAAAGGATGAATTGTGAATTCTAAATG
Source organism: Chiloscyllium plagiosum (assembly GCF_004010195.1). Classification (NCBI taxonomy): domain Eukaryota; kingdom Metazoa; phylum Chordata; class Chondrichthyes; order Orectolobiformes; family Hemiscylliidae; genus Chiloscyllium; species Chiloscyllium plagiosum. The sequence goes on along the minus strand of NC_057721.1, from coordinate 64,378,592 downwards.
TTGCTGGGCCTTCAGTCATTTAAGATGAAGAATAAAGCAACAACAGAATTAAACTGGAAGATTTTGGATTCACCACCTCATTCCTTCACTGCTACCACCTCTCACTGGCAGTCACAGGTCTTTGCAATAATAATGTGAGACGTGGCTTCCCTGGTCTTACAAATCCATTCCTGTTGTTCCTTTTTTCCTGGCTGTGACTGGTCTCTGGCCACCCAGATGTGCTGGGGAGGAGTTTTATTCATGGTATGCAGCTCATATATAAGTTAATGGGATCTCACTCTTTAAACAGACAAGATCGCCCCCAGCATTGTTGGCTGGATGATCAGCACATTCTGCCAGCTAGGCTGTATGGTCATTAAGATCTACCCCAGAGTGTTTGTAGGCCCCCATATTTGGGAAGCTAACAGTAAATTAGGCATTTCGCATGTGAATTAAAAGCTCAACATATGCACATCAATCATGCAAAATATATGTCTGCAGATAAAATTACATAAACTAGATTAACAAGCATCCCAATTCCAAGTATTCCACATTGGCAAACGGGAATAAAATGCTATAATATCTCCATGTCCAGACATCTGTGCCAAACTGCAAAGCACCTATTTTACTACTGAATCTTGAAATTAAACATTTTTGAGTGTTATTAAATTTTATCATGGCATTGTGTTGAAAAACAACAAAGAGGATTTTTGAAATAAAGGAAAGCTTTTTTTGATTTCCCTTGCTTCAAAATTAACTCTTCCTTTTTCGTTAATTGCTGGCGTTCCCTATCACTTCACTTCTAGACCTAACTGTAAGGTCAGGATTTAGCACTCACCCAGATTGACACAGCCATCCTGAATTTGGGGTCTGTGAACATGATCTTCCCTCCTTCACCTCCATCATCCCATCCCCAGAGTATGCAATCATTGAAATCAGCTCATTTAGCACAAACTTCTCTTATAACACTCTAAACATCCCCTTTAAAAACCCCATAGAAGTTTATCTTGCTCAAAGAGGTGTAATCTTTTTTAATGTTGATTTAAGTAATAAGTCCGCTGAACAACAAATCTGATCCTGAAAAAATAATGGAACATTGTTCAATTTTTCAATTGTGATTACATAGAAATTACTTGCCAGAATTTTTAAACTAGATTTTTTAAAAAACTTCAGTTTTTACTTTGACTACATTTTTCAGTCTCACTCTGATCCTCATTCTCAAGAACATTCAAAAATGGATGATTACTTACCACTAGAACTTTACCATGCTGAGGAAAGGTCACCGGACCCAAGATGATAACTTTGATTTCTCTTCACAGATGTTGCCAGACCTGCTGAGCTTTTCCTGCAACTTCTGCTTTTGTTTCTGGTTTACAATATCTGCAGTTCTTTCAGTTTTTATTTTGATTATTTACTGGTTGGCTGTTGGTGAGAATGCTTTAATGCGATTAGACACTTGGACAGTTTGGTGCTATCTCAGCAGTCCAATGTTAGGTGTTCCCACAAATAATGATATGATCATTCACGTATCATGATAGAAATAGTCCTTGTCACAGAGATTGCTGTGTCTGTCAGCGTCGCTTTAGTCGAGGTCAGCAGCAAACTCTGCCACTTCATTTCTGACCACAAATTATGGGCTAATAATGTGGTTGACAAAGTTGATGGGAAAAGTTGAAGAAATGCTATACTGTTAGAATCTGAAAATGGCAGATTGGTAGAATGCTACTTTGCATCAAGAGAAGTTACATCTGCAAATCAAATCTAACATTGAAAATTGAAAAATCTTGGAGAAAGTTTTGAACATTATCGACAGTACAATTCTCTGTTATCCCCAATGCCAAATTTCCAGTTTCAGCAGCTATTTTGAATATGATTGTAATTGGCAGCACAACAAAGACCTAACTGTCTTCATAGCCACAGCCTTTTGTAAAGTTGACAGGATCTGATCTCAGCAGTTCTAATGCAACTACATGATTAAAAAAAATGTCATTTCCGTCAGTTTCAAACTGCTATAAGGGTAAGCAATATAGTTGTCAATACTGTATTTGGTCAGCCTCAGATTTAGTCAGCTCTCCAATCACATTTCTACCGAGTCATTAGTGCACTTCCATCAACATTGAGAAACGTGTCCCATTGAAGGACTTGAGAATCTTATGGGATTTGCCTGATATGTGAATGACCTTTTCATCTGCAATTTGCAGAAATGTTTGAGCATGTTTTTCACTGTTCAATATGCACCAAGTCATGGAATTATACATCAGGCCTCATATCGTATTACTCCAAAGTTTCCACATCATTGTTTTTCACTTTAAGATCCTAATCAGGATGTCAAGTAAATGTAGGTAGGAATTCACTATTGTCTGCCAATTTAAACTAGTGTCAATCAAGCAGTCCTTTAGCAGTAAATTTGGAAAAAGAGATACATCCTAAACTAATTTCTGTGTAATTTAGTGAATAACACATTTCAAAGCATCAGACAAAACAAACACTAAGCAACATGTAGAATCATGAATTGATTTTCTAACCTGCTAATGACATTTTATTGAACTAACAAAGTGCCCCCGAAACAGAGGGAGAAGTGATTATCTCTTGTGGGAAAACTTGGTGGATTTTGTGCACCTCCTGAGAAAACTGTCTTTTTCTGTGTATATATAATTTTATTAGGCATTAGTTTTAAATAAATGACAGATCTTAAATCAGTAATTCTAATTTCCTTTTTTTTAAAGAAACCTTGTTTTACAGTGATGTTAACAAAAAGTTGTATGTACCCGTATATTTGGACATGTGCAATATATTTATTTATGTTTACATGCGTGTATATACAAATATATAGTCTGCATTACACTATCTGGACACATCTTTATAATCAACCAAATCTATGTAAACCTTAGTCAAGATATTTATTTTTGTATGATTTTGAAAGATCAAATGATTAGCTCATCACTGTGCTTAATACTAGAGTTTTAATCTGTTATAATAGATCTTGTGTTAGAGGATACAATTCATAGTTTGCACTAATAGCACCTTTTAAACTTCTAATTAGTGGGGCGATTTCATGAAACTATCCTACCATTATCATTTTTGTTACAACAGCCTATTAATTCAGTGTTTGAAAAATATGCATATTGCACTGTGTCTTTGACATTTAATTTCCTCTCGCTCATTAAATAAGATTTTTTTTTCAAGCTGTGTTTTGTTTAGAACGCTGACAGGTTTGCAAAACTTCATTCAGAACACACCTCAGTAATGTTTCTAAACGACCTGGCATTTAATGCAACCTGCTGACATTACCTTATTCTCCTGTGTCATCCTGCTGTATCGTCCGTGTGCCTCTCGTAATCTTCTTTGTTCAGATCCATTTGTAAGCCAAGAAGCCAATGTAGCCAAGAAGTTTGGCTTTAACTCAGGTTTTATAATTACAGTAATTCAACAGTAAGTTGAAAATAGAAACTTACGTTGAAGTAATTATTTTGAAGGACTACATGAACAACATCGCATTTAAGTGCACTCACTCATGGAAGAGACCAGTAACTTTTCAGGGCTATGAAGATGCAGCCATATATATAAAGCGCAGGAATAGGAATTTCATATCAAGAGCAGCTGCAGGGTGATATGTTATCTTAAAAACATGTTGCTAAAAGGCCTGCAAATAATGGTGTTTTGTGTCACATTACAGGATAAGAAAGTTTGAAAATGCAAGCTTTCAGTTTTACCAATAGAAAATGTCCAAACACACATACATACAGTGGAGATAAACTATTATAAGTGAAATAGAAAAAGACCCCGATTATGATTCTGGGTTGGTTTCTTTGGCGAATGCGCTAGAAATTTCTGTTTGCAAATTATTTCAATTCTCATTGGCAACTTCCTGCACTTCCCAGTGGAAAAGCAAGTCACACTCTTACTTTTCTTGACCCCACAAGGAAAAGAATAAAAACAAAAACATCAAATCTTCTCATTTTTGGAACTCTTCAGGATCCCTTCCTGACAGATTGACCTGTTGAGACTGTCGAGTAAAAATTGTAGTCGTCAAAATCACGTTGTCAGACACTGACACACAAACATTAGGAAGGACACTGTTGACAGAGATGTTCTATATTAGATGTTAAAAATCACACAACACCAGGTTATTGTCCAACAGGTTTATTTGGAAGTTCTAGCTTTTGATGCACTGCTTCTTCTTCAGGTGGACAACTATCTGATGAAGGAGCAGCACTCCGAAAGGTAGTGCTTCCAAATAAACCTGTTGGACTATAATCTGGTGTTGTGTGATTTTTAACTTTGTCCACCCCAGTCCAACACTAGCTCCTTCAAATTATGTTAGATGTGACTTTATCGGTAGTATTCTTGGCTCTGAGTCATCAATTTCAAAGCTTAAGTCTGTTTCCAGGGCTCAACCGTCAAATGCAGTACTGAAGGATTGCTGCCCTGCTATCTTTCAGATGAGAGATACAACTAAGGCCCTCATTTGATCTCTGAGTTGCTTATAAAGATCTATAGCACTATCTCAGGGAAGACTAGTGGAGTTAACTCTGACCAAACTTTATCCCTTAATCAACATCATAAAAACAGATTATCTGGTTTTATACTATTTAATACTGTTTGTGGAAGTTCTGCTGTGTTCAAAGTAACTCCTGCATTTTCTACATAACAATACTGGCTACCCAGTGAAAGTACTTCATATGCTGTGAAATACTTTGAGCTGTCTACTAGTCATGAAAGACACCTTATAAATGTCTCTTTCTTTTACCCACTGAATTGAATAGGTTAAAATCACAAAACCCAAACTCCAGGATGAACAGGTGATGAGGCAATTTTACCTGCTCACATGACCAGTTTCTGGAAGATATCTGGGAAAATACAAATAAGTGGCCCCCAATGGGAAAGTCACAAAGATTTGATGGGAAATTTAGAAGAGATGATAACTAATTGATCAAATGATGTTCAAAAAATATGAATGGAGGCTGAAGTGGAGAAGCAGAGATCTCATAGAGAATATTCTAGCTGCCATTGCTAACAGTGGTCTGAAAAGAAAATCAGGTTGCACAAAAGACCAGTGTTAAAGAATGAAAGACATATATGAGGGACTAGCTATAAGGCTAAAGGAAGTTTCAAGACAGAGTTTCTTCTATTCAGTTGGAAATGACATTGAGGCTCCTGAGCTAACTGAGGAGTAGGATGGGAGATGGCTTGACTGGGTTGTTGACAGTAAATGACAGCTACAACAATTATTACTTGCAATAATATTTTTGCTCCTCCCCTGAAAATAAAACATGAACATTTCCAGTAATGGAAAGAAGTTCTGAAACAAAAATTGAGTGAATGCAAGCACTAATGATGTTGCACCTGTGTTTGATGGTGTGGTTGTAAAAACAAAGTCAGATCCAATTTTCCAAGGGGTGGCAATCATGATCACATGGCTACTCTCTCTGACTTTCTCTTTTATGTTAACAGTGAGCTCCTCATTTCTGGCAGAAGATTCTGATTGGGGATGCTGCATGATGCACAATGTATGCTAAATGCACCAGTGTCTCACTGCAGGATGTGCACAATGTATGGCAGTAGTTGCCGTACTCTGTGACTTAAATGACCAACCAGTTGGACAACTCTAATAAATGGTATATATGTAAATATGTAAGGATGAGATTCAGGTGCCAAATGGGTAATGTGTTGGTGGGTAAGGTGCCAAAATTTTAGGTAAGTCAGACTGCCATGTAGCAGGTGCCAGTTGTGTAGAATGTTGCACGGGCATGGTGCCAACGTGGCAGGTGGGTGGGGTGCCAGTTGTTATTGAGTGTTTAGTGTAAATTGGGGTGGGTGAAGGGTATGTGGCTCAATGGGAAAGGGGGAGTGGGGGAAGGGGATCGATTTAATATTTACCCAGTAGTTCAACTTGGTATTGTTTGGGACGCTATTAACTGCAGTGCAATTCTGTAAATTCCACAATTTAAAGGGATATTTTTGGAGGCTTCCAGGCACAGGGGAATTGTCCATTGGAATCTTTAATTTCTTAAGCAATTCCGTTGGTGCTCGCCATGTCTTGAATTCTGCAGGATCGCCATACCTAATTCCTATCTGCACTGCAGAAACAACTGTTTGGCCATTAGGAAATCTGGGCCATTGACTTTCAACATCGGCGTGTTTATAACACAGATGCTTTCATTTATTCCTGAATGGAATATTGGCATCACTGGAAAGGCCAGTATTTGTTTCAGATCTTGAATTGTGCTGGAACTGTTTGGCCATTTCAGAGTCAAACCTATTTTTGTCTAGAATCACATAGGCCAGATCACGTAAACGAGTGAAGAGAACTTTCTTCCCTAATGGACATCAATGAACTAAATGGACATTTATAGTCATAGAATCGTGGAAGTATACAGCACGGAAACAGACCCTTCAGTCCAACTCATCCATGTCACCAGGTATCCCAACCCAATCTAGTCCCACCTGCCAGTACCTGGCCCATATCCCTCTAAACCCTTCCTATTCATATACCCATCCAGATGCCTTTTAAATGTTGCAATTGTACTAGTCTCCACCACTTCCTCTGGCAGCTAATTCTACACACGTACCACCTTCTGTGTGGAAAGGTTGCTCCTTAGATCTCTTTTATATCTTTCCCCTCTCACCCTAAACCGATGCCCTCTAGTGCTGGACTCCACCACCACAGGGAAAAGACTTTGTCTCTTTACCCTATCCATGCCCCTCATAATTTTATAAACCTCTATAAGGTCATCCATCACCCTCCAACGCTCTTGGGAAAACAGCCCCAGCCTGTTCAGCCTCTCCCTAGAGCTCAAATCCTCCAACCCTGGCAACATAATTGTAAATCTTTTCTGAACCCTTTCAAGTTTCACGTCATTTTTCTGATAGGACGTAGACCAGGATTGCACACAATATTCCACCAGTGGCCATAGGGCAGTTAACAGTGAGCCACATTGCTGTGGGACTGGAATTACATGTTGGCCAGACCAGACAAGGATGACAGATTTCTTTCCCTGGTTACACAGTCATCATTAGATTCAAATTTCACCATCTGCCATGGTGGAACTCATGACTTCAGAACATTAGATTGATTGATGCTCTATTGACATTTCCATCATGCCCCAACCTCCCCTTCAGTTGCTTTATGTCAACAAAAATCACAAAAAAGCTCTGTAGGAGAAGAAAGATCTAGAAGCCAATCCCAGAGGGAGTGTTAGGAGATAGAGGAGTGATTGTTGAAGAAAAGATGGTTTAGAAAGGTAAAATGTGAGTTAGAAAACAAAGGCATTTGGTTCTACAATGTGACTGAAGGCCGTAGAACCAATCTTAGATGGAGGAGTGTGGGGTGGGGTGGGCGAATGTTGCTATAGCAGAGGAAACCAAAAGGCTGCAGTTGCTGACAGGGACAAGTTGGAGTGAAGTTGTGAAATATTTGGAAATGAGTTCACAGGATTTCCGATTCTGGCTGGGAACATTTTCAAGTTCAAGCGCACCAATCGGGCATTAAACTGATAGTGGACTTGGTCTCTGCAAGTTGCTTATTATGATCATACTGGAACTGGACCAGTAGTATGAAATTTCCATTGCTTGACTTTAATACCTGAGACTTTCAGAGACTAAAAGCAGGTTTAAAAAGGACACTGCTGACCTAAAATGGCTGCTGTGATCACCTGCCTCCAGTTTGAGGCAAGCCCAGGCAGCTCACATTATTTACAAAACTGGCTGTTTCAGAATGATCATTTAATCAAGAGATGTTTAAACTCAATAAGATGTCAAGACATTGTGATCTTTTGTTTTGTTCACACTTGCATGATAAATTCCATTACTGAAAGATGAAAGATTACCTGCAGAGTACTCAGTCTGAAATAAACGGTGGAACTGGACTCGGAATGTACAAATAAATCCCAATACAGTAACTTGTTGTTAAGCCATTAAAAGAAAGAAAAAAATTGGACTGGTAACAGCAAGGGTACTGAAAGCTCCACTCTTACTCTCTCTCTCTCTCTCTCTCTCAACCTTGAAGGTCAGCACCCAGTGATGAAGCAACTTGGAACAACATTTGTTCCACGAAAACTCAAGATTTACTAATTTTTGCCACTGCTGAAGTTAGGATTCAGTTTTCAGAATCTAACATACCAAAAAATCTAAGAAATTTAAACAAAAACTGCCATTACCTTTCAGTCTATGTGTAACCTCACGCCTCTCCCTCACTTCTTTTTCAAGTTGTGTGTGTGTTTGTGTATGTATGCATGTGTGTGCATATGTTTGTTTATGTGTGTGCATGTGTTTGTGTATGTGCACATGTGTTTGTGTATTTGTGCATGTGTGCGCATGTGTTTGTGTATGTGTGCATGTGTGCGCATGTGTTTGTGTATGTGCACATGTGTTTGTGTATTTGTGCATGTGTGCGCATGTGTTTGTGTATGTGTGCGCATGTGTGCGCATGTGTTTGTGTATGTGCACACGTGTTTGTGTATTTGTGCATGTATGCGCATTTGTTTGTGTATGTGTGCATGTGTTTGTGTATGTGTGCATGTGTTTGTGTATGTGCACATGTGTTTGTGTATGTGTGCATGTGTGCGCATGTGTTTGTGTATGTGCATGTGTTTATGTATGTGTGCATGTGTGCGCATGTGTTTGTGTATGTGTGAATGAGAGTGTGTATGAGTGTGTAAGAATGTGAGAGTTTGTGTGTACATACATAAGCGTGTGTGTGTGAGTGCGTAAGAATGTGAGTGTGTGTGTGTGTATGTATGTGTGTGATTGCATGAGTGTATGTGTGAAAGTGTGCATGTGTGCATGAGTGTGTGTGTGTGTGCATGCATGCGTTCTTCTGGTTGCATGTTTATTTTTTCATGGTTATTAGACATTAAGATTCATCTTTCTTTTACTCCAGAAACCATGTAATCTGACTCCTACACTGTAATCTCATTAATTACATTTTATTTCAAGTGTGATATCTGTGTAAGAAAAAGATTTGAAATATATGTTATGATCAGCTGAGAGGGGACCAAAAAAGGGGAGTCAGTCATCTCTCCTTAGCTGGTGATAGTATTGTGCTATCATTTCTATTTTGAGGATAAAATTGAACAGTTTCAGAGTGGGCATGTACTGTCCTCCTTGAGTTCACACCCTTCAATGATGCTGATTCAGGGAACCAATGCAGTTCACTAAATATAGGAGTGATGAATAATCATGACTTACAGTGATTGGTTGACAGTGGGGTGGAGGGTGGGGTTCAGTGTTACACAGGATGTAAAATGAGAAATCTACATGGAAAGCTGCAGGGCAGTTTGATTAGCATTCATAAAGAGAAAAGGCAGCTAATGACATTTCAAGAGTGGACCAGTCATCAGAATAGATTAAGCTGTTTGTTTCATTTCATTCAGGAATACCTATCCAGTATTTGTCTACATTGGAAAGCCCTGTGACTCCAACCAAAACAGGGGTGGAATTTTCTTAACATCTCCTTCTCACACTTCTGCTAAAATTACAACCAACTGGGACAACGTCTAAGGGAATTTCATGGTGCTGTGCCTATTTTGTTGCAAACTATTGAGCCCAAATTTATTTGCAGACAGAGTATCTTTTCCATGAGTATACAATATTTCTGGGAAGAAATTGGAGCAGAAATACTCTTTATGGCCCCTTAATGCTGCTTTGAAATTCAATAAGATCACAGGTGATATTTTACATAAACTCCCCTTTCTTGGTCTGTCCTCAAATCTTTTAATTGACTAGGTGTTTCAAAACTTATGGTTCTCAGTCTTGAATATGCCCATTGACAAATTATCCACTGGCATCTGGCATTGAGAATTCCACCCAAAAAGTAATCTATCCTGTCTACTCATACTAGCCTCAGAAAATTAGTCAACAGATTGAATCAGGAAAGAAAAGCAGATCTTTGGTAAATTCATATAAACAGCACCCCAGAAATGTTCCTTAAGGATTTACTTTGAGTTATAGAGCCATAGAGTCATAGAGATGCACAGCATGGAAACAGACCCTTCAGGCTAACCTATCCACACCGACCAAATATCCCAACCCAATCTAGTCCCACCTGCCAGCACCCAGCCTATATCCCTCCAAACCCTTCCTATTCATATACCCATCCAAATGCCTCTTAAATGTTGACAGCCCCAGCCTGTTCAGCCTCTCCCTATAGCTTAAATCCTCCAACCCTGGCAACATCCTTGTATCAATAACTTGGATTTTGAGAAAACCTATGTTCTTAGTGATGACTTCATTCAGTGGGAATATAGATCAGGGAATCCAAGCTATGATGGTCTCACTGTATCTCCACCAGCAAACCCTTGAATTGCGGTTTAGTAATGGGAGCAAGGGATCACTGAGTTTACATTTCAGATGACATACTGTCTGGGAATGCTCCCTGGTACATTCTTTAACTGAAAGATATTGTGCCTTGCAATTCATTGCTCTTGAAAACAATTCCATTGCCTAACCTCGAACTTAAAATCCTATCAGGATAAATCTTGGCTTTGAATAGTAGTATAAAACAATTAGATTTCTATTTTATTTCTCTTCTGGTCTATCCCTTATGAAAATAAAATTCAGGAGAACTAAAACAAGACAGACTTCTGAATTGCTATCATTCATTTTAATTACCGTACATGATCAAGATTTGAAGTTGGCTTTCAGAATGCAGTAGTTGAGTCAATTATTTTGTACTTTACTTCTTAACTGGAGGATATTAGGGCACTTTGCTCTCAAGCCCAGTAAAATATAATTGTTATTATTTCTGAACATTGTTTCCAAGGACAGCATCTTTTCAGAATGACATTGGCTATAGCGAGAAACCTGAAAGAATCATGGGAGGAGTCCAGCAAAAACCTTCTCGATTTCAGAAGCAACAACTTGCACTTTAAGAGAAAACAGACTCATTGCTAGAAGACAGTGAGGGGCCTACTTACAGGGATTACTGGTCATTATCATCCTCCTTAACATAAAATGTTATCTCAGTGATTTGTAGATTCATTGTCTATCACCCACTGGATAGAAGCTTGATACCAGGAATTCCTGATATTAAAGTCAGAGTAGGTATCTGGCAGCTCCAGCTTACCACTTATTCCTCTGGAACTCAATCTTGGACATCCAGCACCAAAGTCCCAGGGCACACTGCACCTTGAGTCCATCGACCTTGGCATCCAACGTAATGCGGTATCTCTATCCGTCCATTTACAGTACTCTTCAACAGTTCAATGCTGCATTTTGGAACACTCCAGCACCTCTCATTGTAATGCTATTGCAAGGGTACCTTGTGTAGAGGAACCAAATAATAATTATCTCAGGCTGCGTCTCATTAAATCATAGTCAGACAGCACATAAACAGAGCCTTAGGTCCAACCAGTTCATGTCGACCATAATCCCAAACTAAGCTAGTTCCACCTGCCTGTGCTTGGCCCATACCCCTCCAAACATTTCTTATTCATACACTTATCTAAATGTCTTTTAAACATTGTAACTGCACGCGCATTAACCACTTCCTCTGGAAGTGCATTTCACAAACAAACCACTCTCCCTGTAAAAAATTGTCCCCATAACTTTTCAAAACTTTTCTCCTCTCACCTTCAAAATATGCTCCCTAGTCTTGAAATCCCCTTCTCTAGGGAAAAGGCACTGACTATTTACCTTATCTATACCCCCTATGATTTTATAAACCTTCATAAGGTCACCTCTCGACCTCCTATGGTTCAGTGAAAAAAGTCCCATCCTATAGAGCCTCTCCTCACAACTTAAACCTTACTGTCAATATCCTGGTAAATCTCTTCTGAACCCTCTCCAGCTTAATAATATCCTTCCTATAACAGGGCGACCAGAACTGGACACAGTACTTCAGAAGAGGCCTCACCAACATCCTGTACAACCTCAACATGAGGTCCCACCTCCTATGAACAATGAAGGCAAACATGCTAATGCTTTCTTAACCAATCTATTCATATATGACACAAATGTCAAATAATTACCTACCTGAAACCCTAGTTCTCTCTGTTCTACAGCACTAACCAAAGCTTGACTTTTAATTGTATAAGCGTAAATCTAAGTATAAGCTCAGAGTTGCTTGCTTGCCATCCTCATGCTCACACATCTTGTGCCTCCTTGGATGCTGACAGTATCACTGCCTTGCCATGTCTTAACTTTCTGCAAAAACACAAAGCCAGGCAGCCTGTGGTGATTGTCAGCCCTCGCCAGTCAAAGAGCTGCGTGTCACTGTGCTGTGTTAGTGTTACACCTATACAGTGTGCCAGCAGCTTCCACAGGATACACACTGCATGTGCTTCAACCAAATGGCCATGTCTCCAAGTTGCGGGAAAGGAGAGTGTAGTCTAGTCAAGGAAGACAGCTTCAAACAGAGGCTTCAGGCACAGTCAGCCATGGGCAGCCTTCAGTATCAGTCCAGTGGGCATGTTCAGGGAGCTGCTTGGGGCAGTCAGGCTCAGGGTGGTGTCCTCATGGGTGTTGAGGAGGCAATGTTGATGAACACTCTCCACCCCCACGACTGTTGCAGCTTTTTCACCACTTTTTCTCTAGGCTGAGAGAAAGAGAAGGACAGAGTGAGTTGCAAATGGTGTCTCAGCTGTCAGTGCTGCTTCAGTTTTGATAATGATAGTAAATCAACACAAAGAATTGTGAATAAAGAAAATCTTTAACAAAACCAGAGAGTGCTGGAGAAACACAACAGGTCTGACAGCTTCTGTTGAGAGAAAGACAGAGTTAACATTTTGAGTCCAGTGACCCTTCGATTGCAATGATAGTTCTGGTGCAGCCCAAGGTGGAGCATTAAATGCAGAAGCATCCTGTCAATGAATAGGAGATGTGTCGTGAGGGTTTGAGAAGCTGGCACACATTGGATATCATTGCCTGTGGATATGGAGTCCTAATTGGAGGTGCCCATACCCTGAGATGCTGGTGCCAATGTTCCACATGGTGTTCCTTCACTCAAGTAGTGAGCTGAAGCTACCAGGTACCTGCTCTGATTTCCATGCCAATATTTCTCAATGTCTAGCTTGTTTGGTGTATTTGGTAATGTTGGAAGCTGAATATTAATGAGATGGGTTGTGCTGTTAATAAGGTGTTTAACCAGCAATAAACAAGCAATAAATCATGCCCAGTGAGAAACTTACCTCACTACTATGTGAAAGCATAAAAGATCTTTTGAGATGTTCCTGGCATCCAGATAGACCTCACTGGAGTTCTCAACTGATGACATCACAGTTGATGTCACTTGGATCCCTATAGATTCTGTCATATATATTTATTGTATGCAACTCTCACTGCACATCTCCATGTCATATGAGGTTATCTACAGTATTGCGTAACATGGGGTGTATTAGCGGTCACCATCCTCCACTAGGATCAGAATTGATGTTTCCTATTTGATCTGGTAGGGTAACTTGCTAGTCTAACATGAAGATGCTCTTGTCTTATACAACACGTAGTTTATTGCATGCTAGCAACTAAGTATAAGTTACATTCATACGATAGCCAGTGAGACAATGCAGTGGCCCTGATTATAGATCTTACTCCTTTGAGATCCTAAACTGTTCTCTTGCCATGTCCATATGACATCATCATAGTATAGGTTGCTTATAGAACTCCTCACTGTTACCCATTCAGATCTTTGCACTCTCATATAATATCTCCATCCATCCTGTTTTATTAATAATATTATACATTTATGTGTAGAATTATATTTATCTCTACCCTATCTCCCTTCAAGCCTCTACCTTCACAAATTCACAAAGCCTGAAGGTTTCTCTATTTTTCTAAAATATGTTCTCTTCAGACTTGGAAGATTGGTAGATTCTAGGTTTAAGACTGTTAATTTTGATTCATTCTTGACGGCATGAGGGCTAACAGCCCCTTTAAATTGGAGTACCTTTAACGTGTTGAATTTCCTTTGCACAAGTTGTCTTTCCTGCTGAAACAGGCAGTGCTCCGTTACAAGGAGGAACTTTAATCTCATACCTTTCTTTTGCAGAGGAATCCTTTAGCACTTGAGTCTGTCTTAATTGTTGTATTGGTTCCTCAAGTGTGTTATTTTCTATTTTGTAACTAAAAATTGACTCTGTTGATCTCCTAAGCCAAACTTGATTGTCTCCCCCTAGATTTGATCCATGTTGCATTCAAAACTTTGCCTCTCTCAGCAGCTGAATGGCTTTCTCCAGAGTCAAGTCTTCTTTTGGGCTGTAATGCACATGACAAAGAGTCATCAACAAGACCAATAACATTTCTGTCTCATATAAATTCTGACTTGAAATCACCATAAGTACATTACTCCACATACCGTTGGAGATCATCAAGACAATTATCTGTGGATTGCCCTGGGTGCTGAACTCTTCTATTAAACATCCTCTTTTAAGAATTTTATTAGTTTTGAGGTTGATGTGATTATCAAAGGCTTTCAGAACCTCTTCAAAATTGTTTATTGCTACTTTAACATCTTGACATGTCATAATGTCATGATCTTACCCTTAATTATACACAGGAATGTATAAACTTCTTCAGCTTCTAATTTAGTATCTAATCTGGAAGCTATTCTTTATCTTAAGAATTATTTTCTCAAAGATATCCTACACTGTGTTTTACTCTGCCTATTTCTGAAATTAAATCTTCCTGGCAATATTATTTCTCATTTCTTGACTTCCTAATATGATGATTTATTTCCTTGCTCAAAAGGCTTTTAAGTAAGAAGTAATTGCAGTGTTGCTGCTCCATGCTGTCAGTGGAGGGTTTTCTCATGCTTTTGCAGTCAACATGGCTGACTTCCACATTCTGTGGTTAAAATGGAAGGTTGCTGACTTTTTTTGCGGTTTCTCTGGGTGAATCCTCCTACTTGCAGGCTAAATGAATGATTCCCATTTCTTTAACAGCATTACTGAATGACTTCAAGTACCTGCGATATTAATAGTGTTGCCTGTTTCAATCACTTTAATTTCTGGATGATTCTTGATGTTTGTGGCTCCAAGAGCAATTTTTCTTCACAGCTTTTTCTGTCTGTGGGCTTTAATAACTACTTTGTCTTTATTGTGGTATAAATAATGGATCTCCTGCCTTTTCTTCTGACTTTCTTCATCTGTTATACTGTAGTCATTTTACGCTGCGACTATACTTTTTGTCACATTAACTTTGGCTTTGCAAAATCTGTGAGTCTACAACTTCAGTTTGAATGTTTTTTGTGCAATTAATTTCCCTTGTTGTAGCTGTGCCTCATGAAGCTGACTGGCTATGGCAGTGGTCTTCAATCTGAAGTGTAAGTACTTTTCATTACCTCTAGATTTCCCAGGCTGTAATTCTAAACTATTTTTTAAAAGTTTTCCCTTGCCCAGCAGGCATTTTAATTTTAGTCATAGAGTCTCCAATATCTGGTTGCACTCCAGCTGAAACCCAATTTGGGACTGCTCCTACAGATCATTGGCACCCAATGTAATCTGTAATTGCCTTGGAGTGACGAAAAAACCAGCTCCACTCCTGTTGGCAGTTCATCTCTCACAAACTTCTGAAATGTTCTGAAACCATCGACTGTAGATTCTGCCTTTTTGCATTTTACAAGTTTTTCTCTTTCTGTAACATTCTTGAATGTTTGGCTCTTCCTGCTTGTTGAGTGTAGGTATGGGTAGGATTCTTAAAGCTATGTCTGAAGAAAACAAATCTTCAGGCTTCCATATCTGGCATTGTGTGGCCTGAAGTAGCCAAATGGAATCTGTACTACAGCTCACCGTTCTGCATGAACAAAGCTGGCCATTGACCAACTTGCTGAATGGGGCAGACTGCACTATTGTTCAACACGGGATAGGTTCTGTTTCACCATCCTCTTTTAGAATAGAAATATAAAGTGCTGACTTCATCTAGTCTGGGAGCAGAAAACCACTTGCTAGTCTTTCATGTAGTTTAATGCATATAAGCAATTAAGCATTTGGGACACTGGCATGATTGACATTATTATAGAGATTATGAGAAGGACCTGAATGATAGGTTTTACTCTTTTGAGATCTTATGCTGTTTAGCCACAACAGCACGTTACATTATCAAATTGAATGATGCTTATGCACTCTACTATACCCTTATATTCAATGTATTCAATATCATTCATGATATAAAAATTAAGGTTTTCAGAAATATTTAACTTTACATTGACAAGCATATTTATAACTGCATATTTAAAATGCAGATTATAACACAAATTGCATTGATAATGTAAATTTTAGTTTCTGAGGATGTTGCTAAGAAGTCACTACAAAGGTAGACAGCTGTCTCCCGTGCAGCATATTGAGATGTATTCTCAGTCATAAGTGTCTAATGGACTGTGACACAACATTTCTGTCACCTGAGAATCTTGTTCATTCTCTCTTTGTTGTTATGATTGTGCTGGGAGGACCCTGTAGTCCCATCACACTGGATAGAGAAACACTAGTGTACATGTGCATGACTGCCTCTGATGTCTCAATCTTTCAAGGATGAAGCAAACAAATGTATAGGATGTTTTAAAGCTTTTCTTTTTAAGCATATAAGAATACTCAATGAGAACGGTTCATTGACAATCTCTTTATCTCATTCAATATTCACTTTTCCTACAAGCTTTGAAATTCCAGGCTTGGAGCCACCTGTCCTCTATTCTTGATTGATCTTGTTATTTCTCCTATTCCTGCCAGTCTGCACAAAGGGCCTTGGACCTTCAACTGGCTTTCTTAGCCTTAAAAATACGCTGTATCCAAGTATTAAATATAAATGAGAAGAAGATGGCCAATTGTTATAACATGGCTGTTCATGTCAATGGCTGTTCAATCCAGATGTTGACAGAAATATTGTGTTTTAAGTGTAGGAGGTAAAATTGTAGTTTAAAGAACTGAAAAATATTATGTCAGAGGTCTGATTATTCATGAATAATTAAATCTTTGTTTAATTGCAGTCTGCAATGCCTTTATTACTGCAAACAAAAACTCTATCTCAAAAAAACCTACTTAAATAATGTCTCTGAAAGCCCCTTTCTTTTAGTAACTTGTCTCCTGTATCTTCCCAAAATTGTTTTTTTTGGATTCTTAAGTCATGGTATTATCACTCTTCTCTAAATATTCTACACTATTTAATATCATTTTGAAACAAATGCCTAAGACTACACAAGATATTCGAAATATGAACTGTGCAATATGATCATAATTTACTGATTTATGAACACATATTCAAGAGATGTATCTAATAGCTGATTACCTTAGTGACTGCCTGAACACATATAAATCTAATTGCTCTTTCAACTATTTCAATATGTTCACTATTTCATGTGATATAGGTTGAATGAGCAATCCTACCACTTGCAATTTCTCTTTTAAGACATTAAGACATTAAGGGTCAGATTGCTTTAAATTTATGCATCCATTATTGTGCCTATAATTTTACTTCAGGTATTACTTCATGTCACCTCACATTTATCCATCTTGAAATCCAACTTGCAATTCCAATACCACCTGTTTAATTTAAATATTATTAATGTCATCAACAAACTCAAATAATGCAAATAATAATCTGAAATAAGCCTAATAATCTCCTGCTGATCACCCCTCACAAAATATTTATGCTTACCTTCTATATCAATTTTCAGGTCAGAAAGTTGATTAATAATTATTTTCTGAATTCTCTCTTAGACACTTTTCTTAGATGGCTTTCTTCCACTTTAGTTTGGGGGAGTGGGGTGAGGGTCTGAGATGGCAAATTAGTCCATTGCACAGTCCGCACACTCTCCCACTTGAGGTGTAAAACGTTCTAAGTTTGACTAAGTGATATCCGAATGAGACACAGGCTAAAAGGTTCCAGCACAATGAAGAGATTCTCTATTGTGTTTAAGATCGTGGAAGAAACCTAAAATTGCAAGCTCCATCTCTGAAGATGCCACATTCCACTTTTGTGGGAATGGGTGGGGATGTACATTCTATGGAAAGTAGATAGGCGGGAGGTTGGAAGAACACAGCAAGCCAGGAAGCATCAGGAAGTGGAGAAATCAATGTCTCAAGTATAACCCTTCTTCAGGACTGGGGTTGAGGATGAGGGGAGCTGGACATTTCAATCACCAACTGCTTCTACTAGGGGGATTCCAGTATCCTTGTAGCATGGAAACCAGACTCTATGCATTAAACCTGTTAACACAAGGTCTGAAATTTATGGGTTCATTTAAATAGCCAGGCTATCTCTTTGTAGAGGTGAAATACCCTATTGATATGTTTCTCGACCAGCTTGTGAAGGGAGGGGGCTGGAGAAACTGTGAGGAATCCTTATGGAAGTGTAGGGTGTCAGATATCCTTGTGGGGACATCAGATACTCTGAAGGACAATGATGTTAGTTATCCTTTGGAATTGTTAACAGTAAAGAAAATTGTGCCCAAAAGCTGTGTAATACCCTTGAAATTGCAAAGATGTCAAAAACGTATTAAAGAATTCAAGAACTGTCAATTACTGCCAAGAACTGTCAAAAACTGTCAGAAGTGTCAAACATGATGACAGAATCAAATCTGTCAAGAACTCTTAACATATGTATGAATTGGAATTCTTTTCACAAATGGAGCATCATCAGGAACTATTGTGAGTTTCGGGTTAGGTAGGGAGCATCAAGTAATGGTTGGTATATGGTTGGTATATGGGAAGGGTATACAGGTGAGAGGAATATAATGGGAGAGGATTGGAAGAATGTTTTATATTTTATGGTTTTGCTTGATTTTTGGATGTGGAGGTGCCAGTTTTGGACTAGAGTAGACAAAGTTAAAAATCACACAACACCAGGTTATAGTCCAGCAGGTTTAGGTGGAAGCACTAGCTTTTGGAGCACTGCTCCTACGTCAGGGTAGCTTGTGGGGCAGGATCATAGGACACAGAATTTATAACAAAAGATGAAAAGATATTATAACACATCAGTTTATGACACTATGATCTTTTGCTGTAAATTCATTGTCATATGATCCTGTTCCACTTATTAACTGGCAAAGGAGTCGTGCTCCAAAAGCTTGCACTTCCAAATAAACCTGTTAGACTATAACCTGGAGTGTGATTTTTAACTTTGATTTTTGGACAGACACAGTGCAGGAGCCTTGAGGCGAGCTTTCTGCCCAACTCATCTTGAGAACAAGCAGCCTCCTCAACTCTTCCTGGATTACCAGGATTGACATCCAATTCAGCTCACCACCATTGACAACCCAGCCACATCTTAACAATTGATTCATGATATATCATGAGTATATCATGATGGCAAAAGAGATATGTAATTTAACCACAGAAATAAAACACCATAAGTATAAGGTTTTCAGAATTTAAAACCACTTTTTAACAAAAATTTAACAACATATTTCTGAATAAGTTTGCAAAGGCCATATACTCTGAAGTAGCAAAACATTATTTTAAATTCAGGATTAAACCAAAAGTATTAATAATAGAATCCAACACTGGTCTCATATAAAATGGTTATGTAGAATAGGTCATTTCATAAAATTTTAGAAATGAAAACTTAATTACAGTAGATTCAGAGAGTCATGGAGTCATACAGCACAGAAAGAGACCCTTCAGTCCAATTTGTCTGTCCTAACCAGACATCCCAATCTGATCTAGTCCCATTTGCCAGCAATTGACCCATATGCTTCTAAACCATTCCTAATCATATACCCATCCAAACACCTTTTAAATGTTGTAATTCTATTTGTCTCTACCACTGGCAGCTCATTCCATACTTGCACAACTATCTGCATGAAAATGTTACCCCTCGGGTCCTTTTTAAATCTTTTCCCTCTCACTTTAAACCTATGCCTCTAGTTTTAGACTCCCTTACCCTAGGAAAAAGACCTTGGCAGTTCACCAAATCCATGCCCTCATGATTTTATAATCCTCTATGAGGTCACCCCTCAGTCTCTGATATTCAAGAAAAAAAAGCCACAGCCTATTCAGCTCTCCCACACCCTCCAGTCCTGGCAACTTCCTTGTAAATGTTTTCTGCACCCTCTCATGTTTAACAACATCCTTCCTATAGAAGGGTGACCAGAATTGAGCACAGTATTCTAAAAGTGCCCTCACCAATGTCCGAAACAGCTGCAACATGACGTCCCAACTCCTCAATGTTCTGACCACTGAAGACAAGCATGCCAAACACCTTCTTCACCACCAGTCTACCTGAGACTCCACTTTCAAAGAACTGTGCATCTATACATTTAGGGCTTTATCATTAACTGATAACTACTGCCCTGGTTTGCCTTACCAAAATGCAACATCTCACATTTAGCTAAATTAAACTCCATCTGCCATTCCTCGTTACATTGATCAAAAACATTAAAAGTGGGGAAGAGAACATTAGTATTCCATCTAATCTAATTCCAATTAATGTTGGGCTAGTGGTAGCACTTCCAACTCTGAGTTGAAAGTTTTTAAGTTCAAGCCCCATGTTAGATTGACAATAGTGAGACAGTTGGTGGTACGTCTTCACAGATTTAATGTTAACCAAAAGTATTCAAGGTAATTTCAGCCATTGCGAGATTTGAACTCATGCTGTTGGAATCACTGTGCATCACAATCTAGGCATTCAAGCTAACCTCCGTCCTCGTTGTCTGTGAAGTGCTTTGGGACATCACAAAGTGTGCTTCATAGATGAAAGACTTTTCTTTGAATATTTTCCCAAAAACCTGGACTCCATCAGTTTAGTAATGATTTTGAATAGTCTAAGGACATAGTAGGATGAAGGTGATTTCACATTCCGTGGATTTCTATCACTTCTGGATGAATAGGCCTCCATGACTATGCTCTATAAACTAAAATTTAACATCAGTGTTTTGCCAAATGACTGCTGTGATGTAAAAGTTTCAAATTGTTTGGAATTCTTACCAGTGATCATTAACATGCCCTAAAATTATTTATATTGTAAGATTGGCTGTTTTTCACCATGATTTATTGAGTAAAGTTTGATTGGCTCCCACTTTACATTAAGAGTGATAGTAGGACAAACAGTGATTATCTGTAATGGGGTAAATTGTACAGCAGCTTCCAACACTTTTTTAATTTGATTTGATCTATTGTTGTCACATGTACGTATGTACAGTGAAGGGTTTGTTTTGTATGCAGTACAGGCAGATCATACCATACAAAGTGCGTTTGGTTAATAGAACAGAGCAAAGAGCACAATATTTCGGCTGCAGAGAAGATGGGCAAAGAGCGAGATCAACATTGAATTTAAAATTTGAGAGGTCCATTCAGAAGCCTAATAACAGTCTGTTATTGAGATTCAAGAAGCTGTTCTTGAATCTATTGGTATGTGCGTTTTTTTGTATCTTCTGCCTGACAGAATAGGTTGCAAGAGATTATAATCAGTGAAAGAGGGGTCTTTGATGATGTTGGCTACCTTCCTGAGGCAGTAAGAAGTACAGATGGAGTCACTGGAGAGGAGGTTGGCTTGCGTGAGGGACTATGCTGTGTTCACAACTCTCAGTAGTTTCCTATGACCCTGGGCAGAGCACTTGCCATACCAAGCTGTGATGCATCTGGATGGAATAATTTCTATGGTGCATTCTATAAAAATTGCTAAGAATCTTTATGGATATGCCCAATTTCCGTAGCCTCCTGAGGAAGTAGAAGTGTTGTTGTGCTTTCTTGGCCACAGCATTAACATGGGTTGACCAGGACAGATTGTTGGTCAACATCACTCTCAGGAACTTGATGCTCTCGACCATCTCCACCTCAGCAACATTGATGCAGAGATGAGCATGCCCTCTACCCTGCTTCCTGAAGTCAATGACCAGCTCTTTTGTATTGCTGGCATTGAGGATGAGACTGTTATCTTTACATGTTGCCACCAAGCACTCTATCTCTTTCCTTTATTCTGCCTCGTCATTGTTTGAGAACCAGCCTGTCACAGTGGTGTTGTCAACCAACTTGTAGATTGAGTGAGGATGAAATTTGGACAATGGTCATGAGTTGTACATGATTAAAACTTGAAAATTTGATAGTTGGCCAATTTGCCTAGCTTTTCCATAGATTGGTCTATCAATGTATACAGCCAAGAATGTTGATATTAATGTTGTACACGGGCATGGAGTGGGTTACTATTTACCAATTAAACAAAGCATAAAATATTACAAATACTGCATTAAGTGTTAAGTAATTTAATCATGGTTTGTTATGTCTAAATTATTGACAAGCAACCTTTTGGGCACTGAAAATTAAAATTTACAATTGGCAGATCTTATTCTTTCAGAATGTAAATAATGTTGGAAAATTTTTAAAACTTAAAATGACTATTTTTGTCTTTGTCGTTCTATCTCTTTTATCACTCTCTCTTAATCCTATTTTTTTTCACCATTTCTTCATTTTGATGTTGTTACATGATTTAAATCTACTTGGTGGTTTATACTTCCTGCTATAGACCCTGCAAGCTGGATTTTGAAAAGGCTACAAGGCTGGTGTCACATGCAGGTAAGAATTTAAAACTCCAAGGTTGTCTTGGGGATGCCAATGCCTCCAGGACATTTTTTGAATTTTCAAAGGGCCAATCTGGGGGATGGAGCAGGAAATGCAGTTCCCACTGATTAACAACCCCTTCAGATCATTATGGAGCCCATTAAGGAGCCAATCATTTGGAGAATGGAATTTTAAAGTAGACTTGCAGTCAGCTCCAGCAATTTGTGCATCTTTGTCCTGTAAATTTCATTGCGCTAGTTTTTAAATTTAGTCTGTGGATTCAAGAGCATTCAAGCAGCTCTCTAATTTAAACATCAGAATAACAGAGGATCCAACATGGCTGCCTCTTGCCTTGACTAGCACTGAGCAAATAGCTCCCTGATCTGAAGCAGCACAGCACCATGTATTGAGTGCTGAGCCTGTCCTCTACCCAGTTCAGTGGTTTGCCTTTAAAAATAAGTGTTGGAGAGGTGTGAAGCTCTGATATGGATGCAATACCAGAAATACATCTAGTTTGGTTGCAGCTTCACTTTAAACAGCCAGCCTTGCATGGCTCAGTGAGGATTTTTCAATTTAATTCTCCGGAAGATCTCCACTTTTTCTTTCCCTGTTCACACACAGCACTGTACACCTGCAGAAGGTGCCATACTGGAAAAAATGTCCAGCTAATTTAATGCACATACACTTGCAAAAAGTCTGTGGGCATCCGTAAGCATAATGAGTGAGGAGTTCCTTCTCCACAGGCCACAAATTCTCAGCTATTGAATTGAATTGAATTGAATTGAATTTATTGTCCCATGTACCAAAGCACAGCGAAAAGCTTTGTCTGTGAGCAATACAGGCAGATCACATAGTTAAGTAGCATAGAAAGTAACTAATAGGTAAACAGCGGCAAAAACAAAAACACAGGTGTAGGTGAATGTTAAGAGTTTATGAGACTATTCAGTATTGTAACAACAGTAAGGTAGAAACTGTTGCAAAACCGGCTGGTGCATATGTTCAGGTTTTTGTACCTTCTCCCCAATGGTGGAGGTTGTAGAAAAACATTGCCCGGGTGGGATGGATCTTTGAGAATGCTGGCGGCCTTTCCTTGATAGTGGGCCTGGTAGATGGATTCTATAGATGGAAGGTTGGCCTTTGTGATTGTCCAGGCCACGTTCACCACGCTCTGTAACCATCTCTGATTTTGAATGGTACAGTTACCATACTAAGTAGTGATACATCCAGACAGAATGCTCTCAATGGTCCACCTATAAAAGTTGGCAAGGGTATTCACCGTCATGCCAAATTTCCTCAGCTGCCTGAGGAAAAAGAGACATTGTTGGGCCTTTGTAACCAGTGCGTCTACATAGAGAATCCAAGAAAGCTTGTTGTGGGGTGACCACTCCCAGGAGCTTGACACTCTCCACTCATTCCACCTCTGTGCTGTTTAATGTGTAGGGGAGCATGAGTAACATCCCACCGAAAGTCAATAATGAGTTCCTTGGTTTTGCTGGCATTGAAAGCTAGGTTGTTCTCAGTGCACCATTTTTCCAGGTCTTCC
>NC_057721.1:64338051-64354152 GCF_004010195.1 Chiloscyllium plagiosum | reverse complement strand
CTGCCCATCTTTGCAGCCATCAGCCAATCCACTGTTGAAGGATTTTGCTGCAATTGGGCCTGAGGAATGGTAACCTTTGCTCTCCATACCTCAGGTTGTAGTCAAGTTGCTTTATATCGGTTTTGAATGGTGGAAAGGTATGGACCTTCTACCTCATCCATTGTCACTGCAATCTATGACAAAATAAGATCCTGCTTATCTTGCTTCTAGCCTCTACAATCTGGGGATTTCTCTGATTACCCAGCACCCACTGATATGATTAGGAGTTGCAGCTTGCCTCAGTTAGTGCCTGGAGATCATGTATGAGAAAGATTTTAAAAACTAGCGCACCTTTAAATCAATAACCTGATTTGCAATGACTTACACTTCAGCGCAGCCATTGTCCGTTTTTGCACAGTTGCAGAGTGTCATTAGGATAGAGGTGAGTATTGACACGAAGATGTTATATATTTCAAGAACATTGTATTTTCATGATTCTTTAATTCTATATTTTTACTTAACAATTACTAACATCGCATGGTTTACAGGGCTGCAAATCAGGAGCCAGCTATAGAATTTTACTTTTCTTAAATTTGCACCTTTTGCTTTGTCTGTAGTAGAAATCTTCAGAGTTGATTTCTGCTGTACTAGACAAGCCTTTTTAGTTGCGTCCAAGAACACATTATGATGCACTTTCATTGCTTGCAGATGTGTTTGAATGATGTTTTATAACTTCCATCCGCTTCATTCAATTTGGCATTAAATGGAAATTCTTTGGACGTCTTTCGAAGGAGAAGTCTGAATGTGAAGATTAAGCACTGACAGACTATCTGCCTTTTTGCACTCCACATGGACAGAGACTATAAAAAGCTATTCACATTTTTTCTTGATATTCTTGGTTAGTCTCTACCCTGTAATCACGCTAATGTGTGTGATACATGTGACTAAACAGATCAAACACTCAATTCTGGGAACTTTCATCAGCATTCCTAAAGCACGTGATGAACTAAGCCGTCGCAAACCATGCCGATTTTATAGAGGACATGCATTTTTCAGTAATATTTATCCATATTCTGCACAATTATTTTCTTACCAAGTCTGGCCAACAAGACTTTAACATTGAACAAAATATGCTGGGATTAATTGAGCATATGTATGAATTGTCAGTGCACATTTTTAAATTTCAGACTGCAAACAAGGGACATTCCTGAACTAATCCAGCATCACTTAACTCTCTGGAAACCGGCTTCCTAAAGGTCCACATAACAAGGGATTTACATCAATCTAATTTGGTGAGATCAAAGCAAAGACTGCGGGAAATACTCAGTAAGCCAGTTTGCACCTGCAGAGGGAAAACTAAGAGTTAATTCTTTTAGATCAATCACCAGATTTAACCCTCTTCAAATTGTATTTCTTATACAAAACCTCGTCAGTCATTCAGTCCAAAAACTAGATGAAAGGCAGGTGTGGTGGCTCAATATTTCTCGTCATGCTCCGTGTAAAACTAAATGTCAGGATCCAGATTTCTACAGTTATGTTAGAATAACTCTCAAAGCACAATGAAATGCCTTATCTGTTGTGTTATGGCTCAGTTTTGATTATGCATTGAAAGGAACAAAGTGGACTTCTTTCACCAAATATTTAAGAAATTACAGTGAATAAAAATGTTCATTTTCATTTGGAGCCTGAACCATGACAGTCAACAATAACTGTGCATTGCCAGGCAGAGGATTATAGACTTACTTCCTGGAAGGAAGCTGGCAAGTGTTGAGGACAACAACTGTTTTGTCTCTGCTTGGCTGACATTACTGTTGTGTCAGACGTAGAACACCACAGACTTGATGTCTACGAATTATTAACCAAAATAAATCAATGAACCTGCAAAACCTGGCATTGGGAGTAATTATGAAAATAAAATTAATTAAGTAGCACCATTTTTAAGTGAAATAAAAACAAGATAGAAACATCTGATAGTATTGACAGTTATCATTTAATCACTCCTTAGTATGAAGCAATGTTGCTTTATGCTTATCTTACAGACCACATGAAGTATTAACAATAGTTTACAATTACGCTGCCTGGTAATTCACAATTAAGTCAATGTAAGAAATATTGATCTGGCTGATGTTTTATTTGAGCAGGTAGACTCTTTCCTTTGCTTTCTCTTTCCCATACTGGTTTCATTTGCCGTCAATCTCTACTCATTGTCCTCACTATTATGAAATTGGGGAAGACACATTTGGGACCACTCATCCTCCTGAATCTTAAATAATTGGAATTTGTGAATCATGAAGCGCTATTTGAACCAAGCATTCTGGATTTAACAGCCAGCGATTCTGTTTCTTGAGCTATCAGCAATGTGTCAGGGTCATAGCTCTTTTGCTGAGAGAGTACACACATGAACCGACAGAAACTTTCCAACATTTTCACTTTCCTCACTTAACACTGTAGTGCACTTCAGCTACACACCCCTGCTGACTTCCCTTCACTACTTAGAGGTGCCGGTGTTGGACTGGGGTGTACAGGAATTGATGCTATGTCATATGATTTTTTTTCTCTCCTGCAGCCTCATGGCAAGATTAAACTATAGTTTCTGAACTGAAATCAATATTTCTTTTAGCTGAGCTGACTCTGTAAATATTCTTTAGCAGAACAAAGGAACTAAGGATGTTATGGACATTTGTGAGCTCCTGGAGAAAACCGTCTTACCCAAAAGGTCAGGTGATCACACATTGCCGGTGACAATTTAGGTTCCTGTCACTGGAGGGTGACACCTATCTAACTTACACCATCCCCCACTCTATTTTCCCTCTGCATTCTTATCCTCCTTTTACTTTCAATAGACAATAGACAATAGGTGCAGGAATAGGCCATTCAGCCCTTCGAGCCTGCACCGCCACTCAACATGATCATGGCTGATCATTCCAAATCAGTATCCTATTCCTGCCTTATCTCCATAACCCTTGATTCCACTATCTTTGAGAGCTCTATCCAACTTTTTCTTAAATGAATCCAGAGACTGGGCCTCCACTGCCCTCTGGGGCAGAGCATTCCACACAGCCACCACTCTCTGGGTGAAGAAGTTTCTCCTCATCTCTGTCCTGAATGGTCTACCCCGTATTTTTAAGCTGTGTCCTCTGGTTCGGCACTCACCCATCAGCGGAAACATGTTTCCTGCTGCCAGAGTGTCCAATCCTTTCATAATCTTATACGTCTCAATCAGATCCCATCTCAGTCTTCTAAACTCAAGGGTATACAAGCCCAGTCGCTTCAGTCTTTCCTTTACTGAATGAAGGTCTGCAGGTGAAACATGAAATTGTTTATTTGTTGGGCAAATGCAAACTGACCTGCTGAGTGGTTCTTGCACTGTAGAGGCTACAATACATTTTTTTACAATATCAAAATGGTTAACTGTCACTTCGGGGTATAATGTCCAACACAGCACCTACACAGCATGGACTGTGGAGTTTCAAGAAGGAGGTTTACCACCACATTCTCCAGTGGAATCAGTGATGAGCAATACATACCGGCCTTACCCAGTGATGCTCACATCCCTTAACGGAATTCTAAGTGCAACATGACCAGTTCCTGGGTGAAAGTGCCCATTTCATTATGATTTTGATTGGGATATCCCTAAGTGGGTGATAAGGGATGGCTTGCTTCCCTTCTTAATTCAACCTCTCTCTTTGTTCGTTCAAACAAAGTTAATTTAAAAAGTATGCCAACCCTTGTAGTACTTATTTTCCCAATCTGAAATATTTAAGGTTTAAAAGTAATTAGACTTGTTTGCGTTAAAGCAAAGATGAATTTATTTGCTACTAAACGTATGGAAAGATAATAAACCATGTCAGCAAAGATTAGAAACATAAACTGAGTAAAAAGATAACTGTTAAAAAGATACACTAACCAGTCTCCGTGTTCTTTGTAGTAAATGTTGTGGCTATTAAGTTAGATGATCCCAAAAATGCTGATGTCGGTAGTGAAGTTGTTGATATTGAGATTCTTGACCCTAAAAGCTAGCTGACGGGTTTTATGCCCTATTTCCTTTTCAGTGATGACTTCACTGGTTTGCCTGGCTTCCAACACTCAGAGCAAGAGAAGGATTATCCTCACCTGCAGTGCAGGGGTATCTAGTGGTTGCCCTCAGTTGTGACCTTTACAACATACTAGGTCACGCTAGCACATTAGCTCACTAACACTCACAGACCAAAGGTTGCAGTTTTTAAGCCTTTTTTTTTGAATATTTCTTGAAAGGTAAAACACAGTCATGTCTGAAAGAGATGATGTTTTGTGTAGAGGGGTAGCCAGCTGGTCATTATCTTTGCAGCTACAGGAGATCACAATCTCTCCTTTTGAGGGGTTGCTGTCTGAAGATCCATTTGCACGTTCTGACAGGAGAATACATTGTTCTTCATAGGGCTTTGCCAAGACAGTCATTGAATTTACATCCACAGTCAACCTTTACCTGTACATTCTCTTTTTAAAAACCCCTGTTGTAATTAAAAGTTCAAATTGTCTCTAAATAATCTGGGGTTATGATTCAATGTCATGGCAAATAACTATATTTTAATGCATGCCTGTGTCTTGGACAGTCTTTTAAAAAACAAATTGAATAATGAAATTGAGCTTGACACCATCCAGTTCAAACCAGCTTCTTTATTTCTAACATTTCCACAAACATTCATTCCCTACACCAGTGATGCTCAATAGAAACTGCGTATCATTTACAAAGTGTGCTGCAGAAATTCACTAAGGTTCCTCAGACAACACCTTCTAAACCCATGATCACTTCTATCTAGAAGGACAAGGCAGCAGTGGTGGGAACACCATGACTTGCAAATTCGCCTCCAAACCATTTACCATCCAGACTTAGAAATAAATCGCTGTCCCATCAGTGTCGTTGGGTCAAAATCCTGGAACATTCTCCATATGGAATTCTGGGACTACCTAAAGAAAATGGACTGCAATGGTCCAAGAAGGCAACTCAACACTAATTTCTTAAGGGCAGTTAGGGGTGGATAATAAATGCTAGCCTAGCCAACAATACCCACATTACATGAATGAAGTTTTCAACAAAAGAAGTATTGATATTAATAGTCAAACATTCGATTTCAAGCTTCTTGTCTTTGTGGGTTTTTGAAGCTCTTTTGCTTTGATTCCTTTCATCAAAGGATGATTGACAACATTCAGAATAAGAGAGAATATCTTATTTCTTTGCTCATAGACTTGATTTTAGCCTTTATCCCTGAGTATTCTGGAAGGGAGAGAAAACATCAGTACATCTCTCTCTCACAATGTTGTCTTTTCTTTTACCATTATGTCCACAGTCTGTAAAAGTCCCAGTAGGTTAGAACGTCAGTTTGCAATGCATTTTCTCTCTTTGAAGTTGGTTTGACACCTTATCAAGTGTGATAGTCCAGAGTCTCTCTCCCTCCAGATAATCACTGAATCCACAGGTGCAGTCATCAGCCTCTTCCCCGCTGCTGTCAGACTTATGAATGGAGTTCTCATATGTTAGAGTTTATCTTTCTCTGCATCTTCTCTATAGCTGTAACACTACATTCTGCATTCTATTCTATTACCCTGATGTACTTATATAGGGTATGATTTGTCTGGTTAGCATGCAATACAATAGATTTAGATTTAAATTCCCTACAGTGTGGAAACAGGCCATTCGGCCCAACAGGTCCACACTGACCCTCCGAAGAGTAACTCACCTAGACCCCCTTCCCCTACCCTATATTTACCCCAGACTAATGCACCTAACACTATGAGCAATTTAGCATGACCAATTCACCTGACCTGCACATCTTTGGATGGTGGGAGGAAACCACGCATGCACGGGGAGAAGGTGCAAACTCCACACAGACAGTCATCCAAGGCAGGGATCAAACCCGGGTCCCTGGTGCTGTGAGGCAGTAGTGCGAACCACTGAGCCACCATGTTGCCCTATTTTTCACTGCAGTTTTCACTGTATCTTGGTAAATGTGACAGTAATAAATCAAATCAAATCAAAACCTTTAAAGTCAGTCCTTTTAAAAAAGAAATCATGTCATAGAGTCATAGAGATGTACAGCATGGAAACAGACCCTTCGGTCCAACCCGTCCATGCCGACCAGATGTCCCAACCCAATCTAGTCCCACCTACCAGTGCCCGGCCCATATCCCTCCAAACCCTTCCTATTCATATACCCATCCAAATGCCTCTTAAATGTTGCAATTGTACCAGCCTCCACCACATCCTCTGGCAGCTCATTCCATACACTTACCACTCTCTGTGTGAAAAAGTTGCCCCTTAGGTCTCTTTTATATCTTTCCCCTCTCACCCTAAACTCCCCGACCTCACCTCTAGACTCCCCGACCCCAGGGAAAAGACTTTGTCTATTTATCCTATCCACGCCCTTCATAATTTTGTAAACCTCTGTAAGGTCACTCCTCAGCCTCCGACACTCCGGGGAAAACAGCTTCAGCCGGAGCTGAAGTTTCATAGGTGACCCGGGGTTATGGTTTCATATCCATGACAGTGTGAATGGTACCATGAACAGGTATGAAGAACAAGCCAACCTTTCAGCAAAATGAGAAGTGTTAGAGGATGGATCTTATCAAAAGACATATTATTCTGAAGGGTTTGACAAGGTAGATGTTCAAAGTTTGTGAGAAGATTTGTAGCTCGGGTGCTCGTTGCTGTGGTTCTGTTTGCCGAGCTGGAAGTTTTTGTTGCAAACGTTTCGTCCCCTGTCTAGGTGACATCCTCAGTGCTTGGGAGCCTCCTGTGAAGCACTTCTGTGGTGTTTCCTCCGGCATTTATAGTGGCCTGAACCTGCCGCTTCCGGTTATCAGTTTCAGCTGTCGGCTGTAGTGGCCGGTATATTGGGTCCAGGTCTATGTGTTTGTTGATGGAGTTTGTACACTACCATTATAGGGCAAGCCAAACAAAGAACAGCCAGGGAATTCCTAGAAGCATGGCACTCATCCACAAACTCCATCAACAAACACATAGACCTGGACCCAATATACCGGCCACTACAGCGGACAGCTGAAACTGACAACCGGAAGCGGCAGGGACAGGCCACTATAAATGCCAGAGGAAACACCACAGAAGTGCTTCACAAGAGGTTCCCAAGCACTGAGGATGTCACCTAGACAGGGGACGAAACGTTTGCAACAAAATCTTCCAGCTCGGCAAACAGAACCACAGCAAGATAGATGTTTAAAGGATGTTTGTGAGGCAATCTAGAATTAAGAGGCATACTTTGAAGATTAGGAGGCACCCATTGAAAGTAGAGGTACTCTTCTGTCAGAGGGGTGTTTATCACTGAATATATTTAAGGTTGAGTTGGACAGATCTTTGATCTATAAGAGAGTCAAGAGTATGGGGTGGGGGGGTGGGGTGTGGATGGGTGGTAAGCATGAGAATGGAGTTAATGGAGCAATCAGATGAACCACGATCTTGTTGAGTGACACAGCAGGCTCCAAGTGCTGAATGTGGCCCTACTCGCGGCCCTGTTTCTTTAGTTACCTTTGAAGATGTCACAGGATACGTATGAATTCGAATAGTCATTTAGTCCCTCAGCCACTCCATTAGATCAGATCTGATCATACACTAGAGCTAGTTTTAATTCCACAATCCCTATATGTTCTGATCTAATAAAAGTTTGTCAATGTTAATTTAGAAATTTTTAATTGATCCTCCACCCTCAGACACTTACCCAGGGGAAGAAGTCACAGATTTGAACCATCCTTGTGTGAAGAAGTCATTCCTGGGCATAGAATGTGCCATGAGGTCTTAAAAATAGAGAGGAAAGATCAATAAAGTAGACAAGGAGCAAAATAATACATTAGAAACAGGAATAATAATAAACAGGAACCTCCCTCTTCATTTTCTGATGATCATTTATCCTTTCAGCAAATCATTTCATTTTAAGTCAGATGGGGGCACTCTAACTACATTCAGTCTGTCTCTAATCACTGGGTTTCAATCTAATTTGTAATTTAAACTCATGACGCACAATGATCATTTGATGTTTTACTGCAAATTAAAAGCTTTACATTCCAAAAGCTGAAGCAACTTTTTTTAACTACTCAGAAGAAGCATTCTGAACAATAAAAAAAATCAGAGCTGTTAATCAACATCCTGATTACATCAATTTGTGAATTACTATTAAATATTGCAGAAGATTTCTTGCAAGCTATTTCCCAGCAGGAGTCCCAATTTGGACTGTTTGTTACCCTCCTTGAACAACAGATGGACTGCAGTTATGCATTCACTTGTGCAGCATTGTGGAAGGGTTTCAGGGAGATACCGAGTAATTATTTTTATTTCTTCTTTCACAGGAAGTGAAGGTTGTCAAAGACAATATTTGTTCCCCATGCCTTATTGACCTTGAACTAAGTGGCTTGCTCCTTTGTGAGATTGTTGGTCAAATTGTAGTCAAGAGTCAACCCAAAATGTCGATTCTCCTGCTCCTCAGAGGCTGCCTAACCTACTGTGCTTTTCCAGCACCACACTCTCGACTCTGATTGCCAGCATCTGATCCCTCACTTTCGCCTACATTACTGGAGATCTGGAGCCCCATCTAGGCTTGACAGATACAGTTGACAGATTTCCTTCCCTAAATGATATTTACAAACAAGTTTAGATTTTTATAACATTTGCTCATAGTTTCATGGTCACCATTACTTAAGCTAGCTTTAAAGTCCACATTTACTAATTGAATTTCACCTCCACCAGCTGCTTTGGTGAGGTTTGAACCCATGTCCCCCACGGCCTGTTGTTTTTGGGTGACTTGTCCAGTGCTATTACCAGCAATTGTACTGTCTCTCCAAAGTGATTGCCTGAGTGAATATGGTTTACACATCTATCTAGCATTGAGAAGCATTGTTGCTTAGTTCAGTATGTGAGATCCTAAGTTGAGTGGGAAAGGAAGAAAAAAGAAAGAAAGCTCAGAATTTCTTGGAAATCCACAAGAAGTAATAATCCTTAATATCTCACTCATCTGCATACCTGCAGCAGCATGCCTCTTTTAATCCAAGAAGTCAGTCATTGCCTGCAGACAATTTACAATGTCTTACCTGCTGTCTGGTTTGTACTGGTGTCCTAATGACTGCCTAACTTGCTGCATTCCTGTGACACTTTCTCAACCATAGCAATAAAGAACACAGGTAAAATGGCAATCAGGGCAGTTACTACATCGGGAGCTGTCTTCTTTTTGTCCCTTTAGGTTAATGAGTTGGCCATGTGTGTGTTCTGTGTGTGTGGGACTGAAAAGAGTTGGAGGAAACATTGCCGACGGTTTGCCAAGGTTAAACAATGCAGAGTTGGACAGTTTGATTAACCAGCTGGTTTTTCCTTTTATATTTTACCGTGTTATGCTGCATTTTACAATGCTACAAATACCTAAAGACTGTCGAATATTAGGGTTAGGTGAAGTAATGGCTTCATGAACAATGTATTTATGAAATAAAATTTAGTTCACATGTGAAACATGATTAAATGTTGTTGAACTGTATTGTACCATTTGCCTCTGATAACATGTTGCAAATAATGTATGGAAAGATCTTTTGCAAACATTTTTTCAGAGGCAGTGGTCCCTTCAAGAGGAATGCATTGTACCTGGAGGTGATTTAACAAAAATTATACCCTCCCAAAAAATAGATAACAAGGAAACTGCACATTGTTAAAAGAAATCCACACGTTGTCAATTAGGAGAGTACATGTTATTGAGTTGAGACATAACTCTGAATTTCTCCAAATTTGACTATTTGCCTAAAACTGCTGATATTTCCACACCAGCAGTTTTAGATTATATTGTGTTTAATGTAGAGAGCCACAGTTGACGTATGAGAAGTACAAATTGAAACCTCTATTCCGTTGTATAAAAGAAAAATCGGCCATGTTTTTCTGATTTCTTTTTCAGATTTCGCAGCAAATGCGCCATGTACCTCTAACGGACATACTCATGACGTTATCACCCTGTTGTGTGGCATGTCACTAAATGATATAAAGCTCTCAGTGTCAATCTGACTGAGCTCTGTTTTGTTGCAGCAAGATTAACTGAGGGAGGTGTACTAGAGTACATCAGAATTGTTTAGCTGGAGCACATATACACAAATGTCTGTGATTGTAGGTAACTTCCGGGAGCTGTATTAAAAGTTCACAGAATGATTCAGGACTATATGTCTGTGTCTTGTTCTTGGAGAACAAGAGGAGCTTACGTAAGTTTAGCAGCATCATAGTTGCAGATCATCAGTACATCTTGCCACTTGATGTCACCTCTATTTCACGCTCTAGGCTTGACAAAGTTATGTCGTTTGCCAAACACTTCCTGTTTTCTCTGCAGTCGATTTTTAGTTGTCTGGCAGACTTGACCGAATGGGGATGCACAATCCCAGACTCATGCAAAACAAGTGATAAAAGGCTCGAATTTTCACTGCCTTCTCCCACATTTTTCACTGAGTCTCAATTTGACTGAGAAATTGTGATTCTCTCTATCAGTTTTCTGAATTAACATCTCTGAATGGGTAATATGACATAAGCCATGATATTGCAATTCAGTTAACTTGTAACTGTCATCCAAGTTCCAATATATTTTGAGAAACAGCTTCAAAAGCACTTTAGAGTGTACGTGACAGTAATCCTCTATCATGCTTTGACTCACAATGAGTTTGCGGGGCTATTGTGTAAGTTCAGAGAATGGGTGATGGTGAAAGGGATATTGACACTTAAAAGAGTTTTACGAGAGTTGTGCTGGGATGTGAGTGTGTTTGAAATCTGAAAAAGAAGTCAGAAAAACATGGCCAATTTTTCTTTTGTACAATGGATACATTAACATATTCTCAACGATATATACACGGGACTCTTACAACATTGCCAATGTGTACTGTAAAGCTTTATGTTTGTCTGGATGTGAATTCAGCATTGTTAATGTTGGGAAGTGCCATTCATGATGAACAATTAGAAACTGTGACAGGATCATTGGCAAGTTTAATGGAAAAACAGAACAGTTAGCAAATGGTTACCAGAAATAAATATGGCCACTGTCTGCGTAAGTAACTTATGCAGGCTTCCCAAATGGGCTGTATCCCTACTCTTTGCAAAATCAATGTGAGGTGTGCTTGAAATGGCCTTGACAACATAGTTTCAGAGTTCCAAAGTAGGCAGGTATAAGGTCAGTCAAAGCTCACTCTCCTAATCAATTCTACCTGATCCAGGCTGGAAGGTGTGTGGGCATTGGCTGTAGGAGGATTGGGATAAGCTCTATCACTTTCGATGATCAAGGTATCAGGGAGGAATTACATTCCAATGCAAACTGATGGCTTTAGGACAAGAGAGGTGAAAATATGGTGGAAAGGTGCTCAGAGTGAGGGGAGGAGGGATGAGAACGAAAGAAGAGAAAATGAGGCAGCAGGAGAGAAGGGGAGGGAACGAGAGAGAGGGGATAGGAGGATTAAGCAAAGAGCAGGGAAAGTGAAAGATGAGTGCAATAACTCTCAGAAAGATAATAAATGATGTAAGTCAATGATTGTTCAACAAACTAATTTATTAGCCAGCCACAATATAACTATGAAATTGTTCAACAAACTTTGGTACAAAGAGTATGAATGTCAATATGTTCATCAGAAAACCTGCAGCAGTCCAGCCGCTCTGATACTATCCACTGTGGGAGTTAGCTGCTGTGCTGGAGAAAAGGCATCCAATAGCTGGGTTGCAGTGAACAGGAAATGCTTTCTTAATGCGTGTTAACTTTACACTTACAACATCTAGGTTCGAAAAATGACAACATAAACTACAGGAGTTTTG
Organism: Chiloscyllium plagiosum; assembly: GCF_004010195.1. NCBI lineage: Eukaryota > Metazoa > Chordata > Chondrichthyes > Orectolobiformes > Hemiscylliidae > Chiloscyllium > Chiloscyllium plagiosum. Next base: position 64,342,373 of record NC_057721.1, on the reverse strand, counting down.
CAAATGCAATTGAGAAGTTGTTTGAAAAAAATCGTTGAAAAGAAAAGTCTGAAGCGCAGTGGTGTTTGTACAATTACTAGCAATGATAGCTGGAAATTTTCTTGGAAAAAAACTCTTGCTTATTTACAAATATAGACACAATAATGAGCTTGACTCAAGAAACCGATAACAATCTCATAGCTCATCAGAATGACGTAAATTATCCAGTCTTTAGTCAACACACTGCATACATATTTAAGACAGCTGGCATATCTTACTATTGTAAGGTAGCAAATAAACATAAGTGCTCCTTATATACTGTTTTAAAGAATCAATAAGGAACTCTTGGAAACCAAAGCTTTAAATAACAAATCCAGCTGTTTTGCTGCCTGCAGCCCTGGACCTTCCTTATTTGAATCATGTTCCAGTCTTTGAAACATTGATTTAAAGTCCTGCTTTCCCATGATCTTTTGTGTTGACCAGCAAATTAAGTAATACACTCACAATGGAAATTAAATAACATTCAACCAATTATTATAAAAGCCATGACTTGTTGGCAGTTGGGTCCAGTAACCAGAGCAGAATGCAGATGGATCTGAGGTCTGCTGCTCCTGTGCCTGTCTTTCTCTGGTGCCTGACATGTCTGGAGTCATTTGATATAGCAGTGTTGACTGACCATCTTCCTTCTTTCAAATATATGTTTGCAAAGCTTAATAGGTCCACTGTGGTTTAAGTGCCAATGGGCCAACATCTGGAAATGTTACTAACACTCTTCTACTAGCACTACTAACAGATGCTAAGTGTTGGGGAAATCAAAGCTCGATATACCAGATATCTTCTTGGGGGATTAACCATTTGACTCTAGAAGAAAGAAGATTCGAACTGAAACCAGGATCAGAAGAGGAGTTACTATCAATGCCTCTTTATGCTACAACATATACAAATTGCACTTTTAACCTTACCCAAACTGATCAATACTGCAAGCGCCCAAAGCCCATCAATGGACTTCCTCCACTATAGATATCATTGTGATCATTTGTTCTGTACAGAAAAGGCATAGACTAAACATTTTCAGAAAATAGGTTGAATTCGCAAGTGATTTATTTTGTTGTAATCTCCAAATCAGTGCATCATCTCACCTCAAAGATGGACACTTATTGCTGTGTCTCACCTGGCCTATATCAAGTTCAAGTCCACCCTATCCAACAACCAAGGAATTGTGAACAATGGTGCAACCTAGTGTTTGCCCTCTCTGTCCACAGCATCTGCTAAGCCCCAGTGGCAGGGAGCCATTGATTTGTTTTTAAAAAGGTGAATTGAAGCATAAAAAAACACAGGACCATAGGAATAGGAACAGACTATTTAGGCCCTTGAGCCTGCTGTGCCATTCAATAAGATGATGGCTGATTCAACATTCCTCATGCCCATTTTCCTCCCCTTTCCCTGTAACCCTCAACTGATCAAGAATGTCAGCCATAAATATACACAAGGACCTCAACAGCTCTCTGTGGCATGGAGTTCCAAAGACTCTCACCCCTCTGACAGAGTCTTAACTCAGTCTTAAATTGCCAGCTTTTATCTTGAGACTATATCCGTCGGTCCTAGATTACCTCTCATTCTTCTAAATTTCAAAGAGTAGAGTCCTATCCTGTTTAACTCTTGTTTATAAACAATTCCTCCATACTAGGGATCATCCTAGTGAACATTCTCTGAACTGCTTCCAATGAAATGATATTTTTTTTAATTTTCAAAAAAACTGCTCACAGTATTCCAGATGTCGTCTCACCAGTACTTGTGCATATGCGGTAAGACTTCCCTACTCTTATACTCCAACTGCGTTGAAATAAGGGTCAGCATTCCATTAGCCTTCCTGATTACCTGCTGCCCCGCTGTACTGTTAAAAGTCCATCTTAAATGTTTATGCTTCTGGCACATTTCAGGCAGGCCCAGCTTCTTTGGATGTAATGTGCCAGTAGGAAAGTCAAGCAACTAACACAGATGTTGAAATAAAACACAAAATAATGTCAAGCTTTGCTCCATATATTTTCTGTAACTGAAATCTATCCCATTTGGTTAACAAAAGTGTTTATTGTCTTTTTTTGGATTTTAAAATTTCATAAATGCTATTAACTTGCTTTAAAAAAACCGCAAACTATCTGGCCTGCTTGCATTACTCGCTGCACAGTAGTCAATTTGATTGAAAACTGAAGCTGTTACGTTTTTGAAAAAGGAAACCGATGACAGATGAAAAGGCAAGCTGGCAACTTCCTTTCAATCTGTAGGCAACAATATTCATTTATTTTAATAAAATTCAGGCAAATAAAAACTGTTTTGCTTCATACAAGGTAAGGTGCGAGACAAAAAGACTTTTTGCCAGTAGATGCAAAACAACTCGGATGAATCTCCAAAGACGATAAACCTGGCAAAATGTAACCGAATGAATACAAATATTTTCCTTACACACTCAATGATCCCAATCATGGTTTTCTCAGTGCCCCCAATGTTTCCAGGTCTAATGAAAATCTTGCACTTGCTTTGCCATTGATGTAGGAATCCATGAGCTCGTTGATTGAGGTGAAGATGCTTCATAGTCAATATGGCCGCCACACCGCTTCCTCCAGTCTTCCTGTGGTGCTCATATTTGTTGGAGAGTTGCTATGACTCCCATCTGCGTCCACTACATCACTTTGATTGGGAAGGTTTGGGTTGAGGAGGCTAGATCCTGTGGATGCATTAGTGCAGGGTGGTAGAATCCGGGGTGGCGACCGGTCTCCTCCTGTCATCATGGAAAACTGATAGGACCCAGCTGAGGTGCCATAGTATAGATGGTAAGGAGAAGAACTGGTTTGGAAGGGTCCAGTTTGACCTTGGGCAGAACCTGGGTAAGGAGGAGGCAGGTATGTGTGGTAACGTGCTGCAGTTGTCATGGCAGACATGCCAATTCCTATGCCTGTAGTGACGGGGGTGGGTGTGTATGCAAATGGTCCTGGGTAGTGCATTCGAGGATCTGTGAAGCGACTGTCAGAAAGAGAAGGAAGGGCTGAGAATTGACGGTCAATGCCCATTCTTGGGTCTCCAAATGCTGTTAGATCAGAGGCACCTGCAATGAAAAATATCCCCAGTTACTTAAATGCTGACAGCTGCTATACAATCGCTTTGTAGCTGAGTGTGGCTGAAAAGACAGACATGTTGCTGAAGCTTTTCCATTTGCACTCATCAGGAAAAATGAACAATGCCAAATTTCTAACAAATTATAAATTATTACCAAAGAAAAAATGCTGATTAGTTGGAAACTTGACTCTGACTAGCCAAAGTATTGTCACAAATAAAGTAATGGGAAACTACAGGTTTTCCAAGCTCCTGGTAATGTCAAAACCATGAAACAGTTTCCTCTGAATTTACGCCACTTCTAGGAGGAGGAAATAAGGCATGTTACAAACACTACTGATTATATTAAATTGGTTGTTACTGTAGCTGTAAGGTAAATTATAGGAACTTTTATCAGATGCAGAATGGTTAAAACATTAATATATAATGGGGGAAGATGTTTTTCCTCTTGAACATAACTACTGAATACCATCAAATATGAACATTTTACAGCAGTCCTGGGGTAGGGTGGGGGGTAAATGAGAAAAAACTTTGTTTCTTTTGTGAAAGAGCCAAACTATGTATGGGAGCAATGTGAATATATAAAGCAGCACAGTAACAGGGAAATAAAATCCATCAAAACAGAATTTAAATGATATGGTCAATCAAATTAACCTGCACAACACAGATCTCCTCCCATCATCATCTTCCCATCCCTCTCTGACTGTATAGGTGTGCCCTAGAAACCAACCTCCCCAGTTAATTATGCGGTATTTTGCTTTGGATCTTTTAAACACCTAGTAGGATTTAATCTATACCAAAAATTAACTGTGACTGAAGTAAATTGTCATCAATGGCCCATGAAAGCTCAATCTTATGCTTTGTAAGATTTTGCAATTTTGTAAAAGAAAAGTACTGAGTAATAACAGCAGAAACCATCAAAAAAGGCAAAAATTGCACCTCATCCTAGAAATTCCTTGAAATAAGTACAGCCGAAAAATACTACATCTGTAAGATTCTAATGATGTTGTTTACTACTTTAGGCAAATGTTATAGCAGTGTAAAGTAGAAAGGTGAGTTGTTCAGTTCGCTTTTTGTCAGAATCAACTGAGGTACAGCAAAGAACTTGCACAAGAAATATTTTGGTTACTTAACACTTCTGAGTCTCTCGTCTTTTCAGTTTGCAAATGTTTTAGATTAGATTAGACTAGATTACTTACAGTGTGGAAACAGGCCCTTCGGCCCAACAAGTCCAC
>NC_057721.1:64334950-64337968 GCF_004010195.1 Chiloscyllium plagiosum | reverse complement strand
CGGGTCTCTGGCGCTGTGAGGCAGCAGTGCTAACCACTGTGCCACCGTGCCGCCCACAACTGCATCACTTTGCTGCATCACTAACAGCTTAAGTACTTCTTTGATATAAACATTCTGATATTCGAGATTAAGCAGCAGTAAGGGAAAACCAATAAAAGTTGATATTAAAATGTCTACATTAGTAATAAATGTATTCACACATTTGGAAAATACTTTCCAAGTCTATTATTTTACGTAAAATAATGTTAAACCTGCTTTCGCACCACAGATGCTGCCAGACCTGCTGAACTTCTCCAGCAATTTCTGCTGTCATTTAATGTTATAGGCTTTGTAAAAAAGTAACGAGAAAGGTAATTTAATTTGAATGCATTAATGCATTTTTGCGGCTGACAGTATCATTTTAAGATATTAATGAAATGAACGATGGTGGAATTTGAAGTCAATAACTAAAATCTAGAATTTAGAATCTAACAATGATCATGAAACCATTGTCGATTGATAGGAAAATGTATTTGGTTCACTAACATCTGTTAGGAAAGGAAACGGCCATCCTTATCCAGTCTGGCCTACATTTGACTCCAGACCCACAGCACCATGGTTGGCTCTAACTGCCCTCTGGACAATTTGGGATAGGCAATAAATACTGGTCTTGCCAATGATGCATATACCCTGTGAATGAATTAAAACAACCCTCCTCCTTCAGTGTCAGGGCTGGCTCAGTGGGTAACACACTTGGCTGCAAATCTCAAGGTTCTAAGTTGAAGTTTTTAATCAACATTGGCTTGCCATTGGAATACAGGGAGAGTGTTACATCATTAAAGGCGCCATTCTTCAGATGGGACATTAAACTGCCACCCCTTCTACCCAATCAGCTGAATGTGAAAGGTTCCACTGCCTTATTTCGAAGAAGAGCATAGGAGTTACCTCATTTTCAAGCCGATTTATCTCTCTCAATCAAAACCACAAAAAACGATTACCTGGTCACTTCCTTAAAGTGTCAGCGCAAAGTAGCTGCTGTCTTTCCTGTATTACAACAATGGCTATAATTTAAAAGTACTTCATTGTTTGTAAAGCACTTTAAAACTTTGGATGATTGAAGAATGTGCTACATAAATGCAACTCTTTGCCTGTGCTCCTCGTGTACAGTTAACTGTGTACATGACAAACTATTAGCTTTGCTGATGAGTATTGTGCAACTGCACTTTATCGCAGACAATTTGAGACTGTTTTTTCAACAATTTTAAGGAAGTAGGCAGCACTATATTTGTTGGTCATCCAAGTTGCATTGAGCGTAGGCCTAGAAACTCACATAGTATGGGCTTAAAAACAGCCTCTTGTTCATTAAGGCAATCAATCCTTTGAGTGCAGGTAAAACATTGTGGTAAAAGTTAATTAAACGGTTAGAATTTTATAATAACCTGATGGTTTTCATGCTTATTAGTTCTGGTGCTCGTTGACAGGATAGCAGAATTTGAGTTCACCAGAATAACCATAATCTGCCTTATCCATAGCCACGAAGCCACTGCTGTGTAGAAGGAGTATTGTAAGTCTCAAGATACTTTCTAGTGTAAGAGATGCTAGGTTTGCAACTGCAATCCAGGTCCAGTTTAGTTTTTGCTTCAGGAATGTTACTCCGGTCTGCAAAGAGTTAAATCAGGTACACATTCAATTTAGTTCTTTTTAAACAATCCTCAGAAGTACAAAGTGACTAAACTGGCTGAGCGACTTTGTGGATTGGCTATGTTTGAGAAGTTTACACTTCCACACTGACAGTGCAATCCTGAGAAAATTTACTGCATGATAAAACTGAGCTGTCAGGTGATATGTCCACGAATGCCACTGACAGTCTGAAGCTAACTTTCAAAATAATACTTCCAACCAAAGTTGGCAACTAAGAAACGTTGACAAAATACTTGTCATTAGCACTCAAGGTGTGTCATGTTTCTCATCTCACTGCAATTTCTGCGTCGTACGTTTGTTTGTTCGCACTGGCTACTGGCGTAAATAGAGCTCATTTCAGGTGGGTCCTCAATGATGTCTGCACCTTTCAATATGGAATTCTCTCAGTATTTGAGTGAGATTAACTTGTACATATCTACACGACTCACACTGTTTTACCTGCACTCAAAGGATTGAGTGCCTTAAGGAACAAGAGGCTGTTTTTAAGCCGGAGTTGGACAGAGTCTGCAGTATGACTCAGATCAACGTGATCCAGTGCAACTCTACAATTTGGCAGGAAGATGAAAACTTTTTTCCACAGGTGACAAGCCCTGAAGATGTCTGTCAGACAAGGTGTGGCAACTTTGCAAAAGCAACCAGACTGTTAAAACCGACACGGTGAAATGAGCCAAACTATGACTTCCTTAACTACGTCTGGCAGACAGTTGTGGGCTTTAATGAATGTAGGTCTTATCGAAGTTTAATTCTTTTTAATGATAATTGGAAATTAAAAATGAAGATTATATTAAATAGTTGCATCCCTTCCTGGACTGTATAAAGTCTCAGTTATTGAGATTTTTTTTCCCCTTGGGAAAGAACCTTGTCTTATTTTTCCTGTCTCGTATTTCATGGTATGAACCTGTTGCTTCCTCTAAACTATAGGTTTACCATTCCTCCATCACCAGTAGTTTCTAATCAATGGTTAACTTTGGATATTTTCTTGCAATTCTTGATTTGATAAATTTTTGCCCATATTATAAAGATGGATATATCACACCAAGCAGTCACAAGAAGTTTGGAACAAATGGCCTTTTGGTCATACAGGATGTGAGTATTGTAACAAAATGACATGTTGTGTTAAAGATTTTCATCTTTTACTCATTAGGACAGTTCACAGCAATATCAATTTAAGGGAATGTGATCGGGTTAAAGTAAATTAAATTAAATGTGATGAAGTATCATGACAGGTATGTAATCAAACTTTTTTTTCAGCAAAACTATTTGGAATAGTTGAACCTAGATGCCACAGAGGAAAAAAAACACAGTGGAATGAGTCACTACAGTTGCTCCTATATTAGA
>NC_057721.1:64324640-64334450 GCF_004010195.1 Chiloscyllium plagiosum | reverse complement strand
CTCCCCTCATTGTCACAATTCCAAAGGCCCTTCCAGCAGCCATTTTATTCTCCACACTCTTTAAACATTATTCTACATAATGTAACCTATCTTGCAACAATTAATGCTCACCTGTCATTCTGGCCCTTATTCACCTACATTAGTCTCGCAAGCTCTCTAATTTAAAATTCACATCTTTACATTTAAATTCCCTCACTGCTTTGTTTGTTTTTACCTCTGTAAGTTCCTTCAGACCTATAAGCAGCTCCTTCAGAATCCTCTGTCCCTCCAACTCTGGCCTTATTGCCTCAGCATTGAATGAATTGCTGTCAGTCATTTAGACTGCACAATCTGGAATTCCATCCCCAGATTGCCTCACCCCTGAAGCCCTCGGCAAAGCTTAACACTTCCACTAACCTTTTAGTCAAATCACCTAATATCTACTTCTTTAGTTTGATGTCTATTTTTGACTGATTTATACCTTGCAAGGGCCATTTTTCAAGGTGCCACGCAAATGCATATTTTTGTTCTTGTTCAATTGCCCAATATTTACGTATCTGAGATTGGGATTTCATTGAAAATCTAGAAGGAAAATTACATTCTACGAGGCCTTGGCACCTATAGCTGCTTATTATTTTTAAATTTATTGTGGCCCAAAATAGTTCCATTAAAGATAGAACATGCAATACATTAATGACAACAATCCTTTCATTTCCAGTCTATCAGTACACATAGCCTATCAGCACACACAACATCCAGCATATAAATCAGCCTCATTGATATACGCATAGAAGATGCTACGTGGTATAATCCTGTTTAAACTTTTTTCCAATGAAGATTAGGAGCATCCAAATCATGAAAACTCTGCGTACTGGTCTAGTAATGCATGAAATAATTAAAAATGTCTGTTATGTTCTAACTTAACATCCTGCTAGAAATATAGCATTCTCAGAAGTCAAACAGCTCGAATTGGTGCAGGCCTATTATATTGTCTTAAGATTGTCAACTAAAGACAGAAAAAACAGCTTACTCCTGTTCCTCATTAAGATGACTTTCACCTCCTTTCATTACTTATTTATCAAAGTCCGTTCAGACTTAATGACTACTCTGAGGCCTTTTAAATTTAGATTATCATTTGGATACTAATTTGCTTTAACGGAGTTACAGCATAAATATTAGACTAGGTATAAATTGAAATGTGTCATGATGATCACAACTCATTGGCATACTAAGAGTGGATATTTGTACTTTTATAAATAACTGTATACCTGTAATTTGGTTTACATTAGCTAGCCATTACTCTGTTTGAATATGCAACCAGCATTACCTGCTATTAGCTCATGGGGCCAATCTTGCCCAGGACATTTGCAATGTCATTGTTTCTTTCCCCAACCACACTTGGTTTGTTCTTTGAGGATCCACTGCTCACCTGAAAGCCTGCTGGAAATTTCTGCTGTGATTGTCGGCATCCCACTCGCTCGCCCAGGGGAGATCGGTGTTGTAGGATGAACAGAAGGTGTGGAGATCTGCCCAATATACGGGTATGACTGGTCATATGTCCATGGTGGAGAAGGCTGTACATGCCTGGTATCTGTGTAGAGACGGGGGGCGGGGGGTGGGGAGGAAGAAGTGTTAGTTTGCTCAACAACTGAAACCTTAGCAGAAACTTTGCACAGATGAAAAAGAACTTTAATTATTTTATAGTAATGGCAGCATCCAAAAGAGAAAGCATCAAAGTGTTTTTGTGTCTGAAATTTGACCTGAAGAGGTTCAGAGCTTTTGTTTTTTTTAATAAGTGCTTTAAGGTAACATCTTTCATTAAACATAGTTTTCTGGTCAGCGCATTTCGCAACAGTTCATTCGCTGGTAAAGAACACTAGAATGAGCTAAAGTGCATCAATTCCATTGCAAGAGCCTCACAAATTCCATGGTGACTGATTAGATCTTCTTATCCCAGCCAGCAGCACGACTGACTGTTAATGTAACCCAGATGAAAACAACCAAAGATATTCGATACTTAACAAAGAGAGCGAGAGATGAATCAGATGTGGCCTTATTGGAAAGTTATGCACAGAAATTAGGAAATGGTCAATTTGGTTTTGTAGCGGTCACACCCCTCGCCAATTTTCCAACTTATAGTCATGTCAGCGCAAGTAAATGTCCTGTTGCAGAATCTCATGTGTTGCTACAAACATATGATTTGCTCTAGCACTTGCAGTGATAGTGATTTTGTTGCCGATGGTGTGAAGGAACCAATGGCTGTGCACACAGGGTTTGAGAAAGGGTATGAGCATACAAATTAAGGGCATTCCTCAGCTATTTTGGGTCCTCTAGCCTGCTCTTCATTCACTAATACTATGCTGCTCTAATTGTGGCCTCCATATTCCTGCTCATCTCCTGATAATTTTGAGTTCCTTGTTGGTCAAGAACCTATTTCTGTATAAAATTATTCAATCACCCTTCCTCCAATGGTTGTCCAGTGAACAGAATTCCAAATATTCATAACCACTTGAGAATTGCCTTTATGTCTATCAGAAATGGGAGACCTTTATTCTTAAACTGTGTCCTAGTTCTAATGTCTCCCACAAGAGGAAATATCCTCTCAGAACGTGATTTTGTCAAGTCCTCTCGGGATTTTATATGCTTTAATAAGATCACCTCTCTTTTTTTCACTCCAATGGATGTAGGCATAACCTGTCCTACCTTTCCTCAAAAGATAATGTCACATCCAACCCAGAAGTCAGCCAGGTGAACCTTCACAGAACTGCTTCTAACTCATTTATATCCTATTTTAAAGAAGGAGAAAATCTGCACTTATTCTTATTTAACCACCCATTTTCAGTACCCGGAACATTCTCTGAAACTCTGACATAGTCTATGGAAGGCCATTATGTTAAGATTTATCCGATCCTGCATAAACTCAAAAGACTGACGTTTATCTTCAGTAAGTCTCTTAATGAAATGCTCAGCTTAAACAAGTAAGTACTGTTGATGATGGGTGGCATGGTGGCTCATTGGTTACCACTGCTGCCTCACAGTGCCAGGGATCTGAGTTCATTTCCACCCTTGTATAACTATCTGGGTAAAGTTTGCACATTCTCTCTACATCTGTTTGGGTTTCCTCTGGGTGCTCCAGTTTCCTCCCAAATTTGTGCAGGTTAGATGGATTGGCCATGCTGAATTGCCTGTCCAGGGATGTGCTGGCTAGATTGATTAGCATGGGAAATGCGGGGTTACAGGGATAGGGTACAGCGGTAGGTCTGGGCAGGATGCTCTTCAGTAGGTGTGTGTGGATACTTAGCTACCCTTATGTTACCCCAGATGAAGTCGTCCTTTTGAAGACTTGATGCTTTGTCATATGCACTCATTACTTATTTGAGGTATTCTGTACAACTTTAATGAAATTGGTGAAGAACAAAAACCAATTAAAATGCAAACAAAAAGGTAGCCTGTCATGTTGCACTGTTTATAAAGATAGTTGTGAAATCTTGCAAGTTTTTAATAGTCAGAACTCCCTTGCGCCAAAAATCATTCAGTAGAGGGTATAAGAAATGATTCCTGCACATAACCCAAATAGATACATCTGATATTAGAACATAGAACATAGAACAATACAGCACAGAACAGGCCCTTCGGCCCACGATGTTGTGCCGAACATTTGTCCTAGCTTAAGCACCCATCCATGTACCTATCCAATTGCCGCTTAAAGGTCACCAAAGATTCTGACTCTACCACTCCCACAGGCAGCGCATTCCATGCCCCCACCACTCTCTGGGTAAAGAACCCACCCCTGACATCTCCCCTATACCTTCCACCCTTCACCTTAAATTTATGTCCCCTTGTAACACTCTGTTGTACCCGGGGAAAAAGTTTCTGTCCCTCAACATCGAAGCAGAAAGCCTCAGACACCAAATGGGGCACCCTCAAATATTCATCAGAGAAACACATTCAGCAGTGTAGTGTGACTGGGATGGGTAGATAGGCATAGCTTGGACTGGGGGAGACTAACCTCTTACAGAGAGTGTGAGCTGTACTCTCATTGTCAATTGCTCACACCTACAAGCAGGATAAAGTTTATATTAAGTATAAACTGAATCCTGTCATGATATCTGACCAAATTATTCACCTGGGCAACGAACACTGAATATTTTAAAGATAACACTTGTTGCCAAAATGCATATAAATCTGCTGCGGGCAAACAATTTAATATTTGTAATCCAGTGAAGTACCACACCTAGATTCTGGCATCCAGAATGGTTCATTAGACCAAAAACAACATTCTCATGGGGTGTGTGGGAATATCTATCTATACATGATCTCTCCTAAGACTGCCTTCTATCAATGTCTGTGCAAGGTATAAGCAAAAGGCTTTGTAATCAGAGTTTCTGATCACTGAAAGGGCAGGATTTTGAATCTAGACCTCAACTCACAAGCATTTTGCCAAACTGAGTCACACTGATTATTTTTTAAATCAGTTTCGCTATTTACTGCACTATTTGTCATTTATTCTGTTTAAGGCCTCTAGTGCTGATTCTCCTGATCTATTTCACATGATGCTTCCAGTTCTGTAGGTGAAATGATCAGGAATGGGGGATGCTAGCCTGACATGTCACCATTTTAGCACAGCCCGAAGGCTTCCAGGGTTCTCCTGTAGTATCTCAACTTGGAGTGAGGATGTAAAAGAAATGGTATTACTAGCCTTTTGCCTCTCTTGCCTGTGTGACTGTTTGCTGAGCACTCCCTGGCCAGTCCTGCACTAAATCTGACAGTATATCCAGCTCTACAACCCCAGCAACAGGGTGTCTCTAAGATTTTGTGACAGGCTGGAAAACTGCCAAAATGCTGCTGTCAGTGATTCTACACTGTTGGGACCCTCTGCACTGAAAACAATTAGAAATCATTGAACTGACCTGAAACTCCACTGTTATGTTGTAACTGAGATTTTAAAGGTGAACTGAGTTCAAAATTACTACTCAACAAATTTATCATTTCTGAAGGAATAACTTAATGTCAGCTGAAAGTCAAATTCCTTTGTTATAATAAATTTAATTTATTTTAAAATTTTTCATTAGCTGAAAAGCCATTACATGAATGAGGTGCTATATTGAAGCCAATTAATTCTTAAGTTAGCCATAACAGTGATGAAGATTTTGATTTAAAACTTCACCAGTGGCCCACTAATCTATACGTATCAGACTATATCCATATTGTGCCTTAGAAAACTGCTTTACTAATTTCTTGCCAATTACCAAATGCCTTGAAATCATACTGTGGGGGCGTTTGTCTGGAATATCTCTCCTAATTTTTTTATTGTAGCCATTAACCCAATTAAGTAAATAGGTGAATATTGCCCTTAAAATAGAGGAGACAAAAGGTTTTGGCAAAATATGCACTAGTTTTCAACATAGTAGTCTCAGTCCCAAACTGTTTGTTGTGTAAACTTTTCGAATATCTCTGTCTCACTCACTCACACCGATGCACTCATACACATACACATCGGCACCGACTATATTTGTTAGATGAGAATAGCAGTAGGTTGGTTAGGCCCTTGATCTTATTTAATAATTCAGCTAGGTTATGATGATCTGCACATGCCTGTTGTTGGTACATAATAGACATGTTCTATGGTTGAAAACAAGGTATTTGTAAAGTTTGTTTATGGTTTTGAGCTTATGTGGCAATCCCATGTGGATGTTGTAGTCATCTATTTCACTGTTTTTAAAACTTGGAAGGGAAAAGAATTCAGGGGTTTGGTGTCAGTGAGAATACTTCACTGCAATTGGCTGACTGCTCTAATTGATGCAAACAGCTCTGCTGAATAAATTGCAGAGACAATGGTCAGGGAAGGGGATATCCTTACCATGGAGATCGATAGACTTTGACAGGCTGCTTTTTTTGAGGTCAGTGACAAGCACAATTTGCTTCACTGCTCTCCAAAATATTCATTCCAGTCAAGCAGGATAGAGAGAATGTAGGGGTTAGGGTGAGCAAGTATAATGTTAGGATATGGAAGGTTAGATAAGGTTCGATCCAGGTTAAATGTCAAGAGTCATGTCTGTTGCCTCATGTGATGAACTCCTTGAATTCCTTCGAGCAGGAGATAAACTTGTTCTGACTGCTGCAGACATCATGTCTTACAAAGGATAGGTACTGTAGGGAATTCAGGGACAGAATGATCTTCTCAATTAGTTTTGACTGTCTCGATTGATTGGGGAGGAATGTTCCAGATATCTTACCACCCCTTACATACCTCTGCCCACACACACGACAAACCCCCACACCACCACCAATTTGGCCTGTATTTACATCTAGCTTCTCACCTCTCCCATGTGATCTCATGGTTTTAATAGGGATGGGGAGTGTACATATTGGGATTGTTGTCCTTGTGGACGTCAGCTGGATGGATTAATGGCTTCCTTGTTTTCTTCTTGTGTGATCCTATGTTAGTAATGATCAGGGCTTTACACATGAAAGAATAATCTCTGAGACTCCCAGAGACACAGCATTGGCCAAAATGCCAACCTGAGGGGCCTGCAGCTCTGCCTTACTTTCAAAGACTTACAATTGCCTCCAAGCTGGAACAGGCAGGTGAATAGTGTTGCTCAGGCACCCCTAACACTCCTTGCTTGCACTGGGGTGAGAAACAGATGAATTTGCAGGGGTATTACGTGATGACTGACATTTTAAACTCAAAATGAATGTGTATTTGTTTTAAGCAAGACTGCGTGGGCTGCAGACACTGAGTGGGTGACAGCACTGTCAGCTGATATCCGTTCGGCGCCATGGTGCAGTCTTCAAAAAAAAATATGAAAAATATTTTCTCGTCATTTGTGGTCGAAATTCTTTTGACACTCATTTAGCAGCATCCGCAATTTAAAGGAGAGTGTAGCAATCTCAAAAGATTGTTTGCTAACAGCGGACAATTCACTAAATCATTGCTTCAGGCACAGACAGGATTCTGACTGACTCATTGACAGTAATGGATGAACAAGCATCCATGTCTTCAATTATTAGGAAAACTCTATGGAAAACTAAGTGGAAGGTGCGGCATCAGGGTAAAAGAAAATGTGGTATCGACACAGTGTCTTGTCACCTTTCACAAACATCTCAAAGTGTAATCATCTTTAAATACAGACACTGTTAGCAGCCATTTTGCACACAACAGTCCACAAGTAGCAGCACTGAATGGCCAATTATCTAATACCAAGTTAAGAAATGATGTTGGCTAGAATTATGGCATTTACAAATCCCATAGTTAAGGACTGATAGCATCTATACAATAGTTCCATACAAATAGATTTTCTTAATATATATTAAAACTTTTGTTCAACTCTCCTCAATGAATAGATCAGTTCACTTCAGTGACTTCTCCAATCTTTAATATGTAATAAATTTAAAATATATATTTAAAAATATATTAAAACAATACTTGTCCATTCTCAAAAAAGAGAATGGGGGTTCTCATGAAGCCTTGGTCAGAAATGTATCTCTCAATAAACATCAACTAAACAGATTAGCCAGTCAGTTATCTACTCAAAATGAATGGCAGATATAATGGACTGGATATGGTTGCCCTATGTGCAACGAGTAAGGGCAGCAGATGGCACACAGAGGTGGAGGTACAGAGACGGGGTTGCCAAAGGAAGTGGTAGAGGCGAGTAGAAGAAAAACATTTAAAAGATATTTGAAAAGTACATGGATAGGAAAGGTTTAGAGGGATATGGGCCAAATGCAGACAAATGTGACTAGTTCAATTTCAGAAATTTGGTCAGCGTGGGTGAGTTGGGCTGAAAGGTCTATTTCGTTGTTGTATGATTCTATGGCTCTAAGATGACACCAAATGTATCACAATTGTTTATGGGACTTTGCTGTTTGCAATTTAGCTGCCTCATGTTTCCACATCAAACTGTCGCTGATTATCAGGGATAATTCACTAGCTGAAAAGTCATATCACAAACAAGGAGCTAGTTAATTCATTCTTAAGTTAGTCATAACAGTAATGAAGAATTTGATCTAAAACTTCACCAGTGGCCCAATACTCTATACATATCAGACAGAGTTCATATTGTGCATGAGGAAAATTGCTATACTAATTTCTTGCCAATTGCCAGATGCCTTGAAATCATACTGTGGGGGCGTTTGTCTGGAACACCTCTCCTCAGTTTTTTTTATTGTAGTCATTAACCCAATTAAGTAAATAGGTGAATACCGCCCTTAAAATAGAGGAGACAGAAAGTTTAGGCAAAATATGCACTAGTTTTCAACACAGCAGTCTCTGACTTAAAATGTTTGTAATGTAAACTTATAGAATAGCTCTGTCTCACTCACTCACATCCATAACAGCAGTAAGTTGTTAAGTCAGTTACATTATGGCTGACCTGTACATGCCTGATGTTGATACACAATAAACATGGTTCAAAGTAGTTGGATGCATGTCCAGGATTCCTCACATAGTGACTTCCCACTCAGAGTTGCTTCATGATTGGGTGGTGCTGAGCAGCAATAAAGTAATTCCCCTCAGGCAAAGAGAATAAACTGGCAGGTGAGTCAATCCAACCGGGTTCTTGCATACCAACTAGAAGCTGGGGTTAGCATTGCCAACAATCACTGTACTTACAAGTAATTACTTATACATGAAGCATTTTGAGCTGTCTCTGTGAGATGTGATCAATGTGGTATTTTTCCATCTGGTAACTGCTGGCACCTTATGGTATTTACCACATCTACCAGTGTGTGGGACTGGGTATGGGTTGTTTGGGGTAGTTTGCTGCAATCAACCCTCCTTTGCTTTGTCTGGGCACATCCATTGAATAGTGATAGAGGATACACCACTGTGAAGAATCCACAGAGGAGTCACCTTTCTTAGAGAGGAAGAAAGTTTATTGCATGATAGCAATAAGTACAACTGCATTTTGGTCAGGCATAATTATTCGGACTTTAGGAAGCTGGTACAGATCCATCTGCTTCTTCTAGAAATCTAGAGAAGAACTCCTTGACTCTCCCCACAGACAGTGTGTGACATTGGTAGAATAGAGTAAATGCAAACTGATCTTTAATCCCTTCAGAACCATTGCTGTATACAGTAAAAAGACACAACATAATTGTAAAGTTTTCCTTTACTCTGATTACAATGGCTGTATCATTTGCTGTTGCTCTTGACTGAAAACAGATGTGTGGTATATGAGGGAATACATGTTATCCGTTCATTATTCCTGTTCAGTATTTTTCTTTGAAAGAAGACATTGATATTTGCTAATATTTCATCTTCATAGTGCAGCAATCTTAGACTGCGTGAACTGCTAATTTAGCTCTCGTCCCTCTGCCATCACTTGTACCTCTGAAGAAAATAGTGAACCTTGGCTTTTTTTTTGGATTAAACATCTGAGGTTTCTTTTGAATAAATATTTTGTTAACTGAACAGTTGGATCGCAGTGAGAAATCTTATCTCTGAGTCCTTCCAGCTTTTTATATAGATACACAGTGGCTTAGACAGTTTATTATTGGTAGCTCTCTCTGATTGAGAAACAGCTTATTGGAGAGATATAGCAAGAGCAGTAGATGTAATCTATATGGACTTCAGTAAGGCATTCGACAAGGTTCCCCATGGGAGAATGATTAGCAAGGTTAGATCTCATGGAATACAGGGAGAACTAGCCATTTGGACGTAGAACTGGCTCAAAGGTAGAAGACAGAGGGTGGTGGTGGAGTGTTGTTTTTCAGACTGGAGGCCTGTGATCAGTGGAGTGCCACAAGGATCGGTGCTGGGCCCTCTACTTTTTGTCATTTACATAAATGATTTGGATGCGAGCATTAGAGGTACAGTTAGTAAGT
>NC_057721.1:64304001-64324484 GCF_004010195.1 Chiloscyllium plagiosum | reverse complement strand
GTACAGGAGTTGGGAGGTCATGTTGCGGCTGTACAGGACATTGGTTAGGCCACTGTTGGAATATTGCGTGCAATTCTGGTCTCCTTCCTATCGGAAAGATGTTGTGAAACTTGAAAGTGTTCAGAAAGAATTTACAAGGATGTTGCCAGGGTTGGAGGATCTGAGCTACAGGGAGAGGCTGAACAGGCTGTGGCTGTTTTTCCTGGAACGTCGGAGGCTGAAGGGTGATCTTATAGAGGTTTACAAAATTAGGAGAGGCATAGATAGGATAAATAGACAACGTTGTTTCCCCGGGGTTGGGGAGTCCAGAACTAGAGGGCATAGGTTTAGGGTGAGAAGGGAAAGATATAAAAGAGACCTAAAGGGCAACGTTTTCATGCAGAGGGTGGTACATATATGGAATGAGCTGCCAGAGGATGTGGTATAATTGCAACATTTAAGAGGCATTTGGATGTGTATATGAATAGGAAGGGTTTGGAGAGACATGGGCCGGGTGCTGGTAGGTGGGATTAGATTGGATTGGGACATCTGGTCGGCATGGACAGGTTGGACCAAAGGGTCTGTTTCCATGCTGTACATCTCTATGACTCTATGACTCAAGAAATTGGTTAAGAGTGTTACATTTACCATTGTATTGGATTCTAATGCTGGTAATTCAATGTACCATAAGGTGAATTAAGTTGATTAACTTCACTCATACCCGTTGGTGATTGTGTCTTTCTGGTTTCCTGCCCTATTGCTTGTCTGTAGCAACACGTAAGGCACTCTAATACACAGAAAATAATTACATGCATGCACACATTGACATTTGTACAATGTTGTTGGCTTACTGGTCTAAAGGATGGACTCATGGCATGAAGCTCCTTGATCATGTATTTTCTCAGAATTTTTTCTCCAAGTGACCTTCTTACGTACAGTTATTTGTAATTTGCAGAGAATCTGAGTACTATGCTAGAACACAGCCCTTGTGAAAAAGTTCTAACTATAATGCAACAAAATGAAACTTTGCCTGAGATTCAATTTATCCCAGTGAGCAGTTGAGCTACAGGGAGCAGGCTGAGCCCAGGCAGATTCGATCCCAACAAAGCCAACCTCCAGTATGAATCCTCTGCTAGGAACACACTTTGTGTCACGTTGGTAGGGTCTGAAGGAAGACTGGTTCAAATCTCACTTTGGATGTGAACATTTAATCTGAAGCAGCTGAAGTGGTGTTGAATATGGTCGAGAAGCCCCCTCTCCATCTTCTTCCTTGACAGGTTATCTGAAGTGATCCCCAGTTGTGTAAGTTACAGAGGAGCAGGAGATCTTCTTGGTGTCTTCACCAACATGTCCCCACTCCCCCGGATTCAATCACACCAAAATAAAATTACACAGCTAGCATCTATTTTTGCATTCTTAACTGCAATGATGCTTCAAAAATAACTCAGAGGTTGTGATTTGAAATCTCTTGGATGTGAAAATGATGTACTTTCTTTTTCTTTCCGACGGATCTCAGTATCAGGACTGGGTTAAAGAGGATTCATTAGGGACAGCACCTGATCACTGTGCAGACAGTTGGTCTTCATGCACTGCAATAGGTGAGCTCACTGTCAAAGCTGAAGCTGACATCTAGACATGTATGCTTCCAGCAGGGCAAGAAGCAAGATGCAGAGTCTATTCAATGTGCACATGCTACAGCACTTCCATAATGTGACGAAGATTGTAAAACCTATTTTACAACCATCATCACAGTGAGCTGTGAGAAGAGAGAGTGTATTCTTGCATAACAGGTTTGCAGTTATTTGTTTGATAACACTGGGACAGATAAATCCCTCAGAAGAGCGAGGTTGTGGGCTTACTTATTCTCATCCTAATTTTCATATTCTGTTGTCCTCGAGCTTAAGTGAGGTCAACTCTGGAAGTGAAAAGTGAACTACTGAAAATATCCTATTGGTGAAGATTAGGTCCATTTTATACTGAGAATGGAACATTAGGTTACAGAAAGTCTTCAGTTATTTAAACACTGCAAAATCTTAAGGCAGGGTTTACCAAAGTGGGTCAGGACCCTAAACTATGACCTTGCTAAATTGCCACAGTAATCAGATATATGTAGGTTGGTTGGGTTGGTATGTTGAATGCGGGGATGGGGCGGGGGTTTGGTCTGAGTGGGATACTCTGTGAAGGGTCAGTGTGGACTCAATGAGCTGAAAGGCCATGCTTCCATCCTGTGGAGATTCTGTGATTCTATGAAGTGTCTCATATTCATTCTTCCTCCAAGCCTGTGAAGAAAGCCAAGGACTTCACCTTAACCTCTATCAGCTTCAACCAAATGCAGTGTCTAAAACAGCCACCTGATGATGAAATGCTTGGCTTCACTGTATGCATGTCTAATTGCTTCCAAATCCAACTCAGTCAGATCCATAAAAGGAAAGTTGACTGTTTCATTCATAACTGACAATTTGATTTTTCCCCAGTAACTTTAATTCAGCATGTTTGTATCGTATTTCAGATATTTCACAACGTTAAGAGGTTTATCTCAAAATTTTGGGCCAGTTTACTTGGTGATTTTTTTTAAAAAAAATCTTTTTCCTTCTGCTCCTTTTCCAAATCATACAAATGTGACCCCTACTACAGAGGCAACTAACAAGACGCTCATTGTCTCAGACAGGTGTTAGATTTAAGTTGATCTGGAGCCAAGACACAGATCTCAGCCAATTCTCTGAGCTAAAACATGCACCAACCATTTGGTGCTGCTGCAGCCCAGTCAGAGGCTCGACAATTTAAAGTTTAACACATACACATTAATCAGGTGGCGATGGTACCAGTGAACAGACAGCTTCTTGGGCAAATGTCTGCAGACTATCTGTAAAGGTCAGACCAGGCCTATTTGGCTTCTTCCCTGCAATAGAGTTAAATGAATCTCCTCCAAGCCCACAGCATTAGTCCTGGGTCTCTGAATTACTCTACCAGTGGCATTACCAGTATGCTACTAACTCCACATTGTCACTGGAAAACAACTGGTTTTATCTCATTTCGTTTTTCACTGTTTTGCACTTAACCTTTCTATAAAATTTAGCTTGAAAGAAAATGATTGCAAGAATTTTTAAAATAAATAATATAAACAATAATAACTAAATAAATGATCTTCATTGAATCTGCAGAACAAAGTGCTGAAGGTTATAGCCCTGAAAGTACTATCTGTGTTTCCTGGTAATGAACTGAACAAACTCGCTTGACAGAAATTCTTTTTAATGGGGATGCTAACCCATTTTCAATAAATTGATAAATAGCTCTGGTGCAATAATAGAGAGGAATTTCAGACAAATACTTGTGCGCTTGAATAAAATCAGAATCGGACTTTGTTTTATTTCAATCCTTGGTGAGAAGATGTGCAACACATTCAGCAAATGCCAAATCTATTTAGAGTTCAAATCTGGAAGTGAAAGTGAACTACTGAAAATTGGTGGAGGTTCAGTCCATTTTATACTTAGAATGGAGCACTTGGTTACAGAAAGTCTTAAGTTATTCAAACACTGCAAAATCTTGAGGCAGCCAAAGTGGGGTTGGGTCCCAAAGTGGGATGGTAAGCTTTTCTCTTGTAACCATGGGCTTTGAGGCAGAACCTCCTATCCCTGCTATCAAATACCTTCTCCACGACCATGCAAACTGCTCCCCCTACCAAAGACCAAGGGGCCATGACAATTTTCAAGTCTTGAAATGGGATCACACTGGGAAAGAGTTTGGGAAGCACAGCCTTAAGATGTCCCAGAATGCCTTACAACCAACTAAATACTTTATAAATACAGCCACTTCTGAAATGTGGGAAACGTAGCAGCCAATTTGTGCAAACTCTCAAATAACAATGAGATAACAATGAGTTATTAGGTGTTGGTTGAGGCATACATCTTGACCAGGTCATGAGGGAGAACACTCCTGCTCTTTTTCAAAATAGTGCCACTGGATTGTTTACAACCAACCATAAGAACATATATAGCATTCTTAGTTTTAATAATTTAACTGAAAAGTGGCACATTTAACAGTGCCTATATTGCTATCGCACTGAAATGTCAACTTGGATTCAGTTCTCAGTTTCTGGAGTGACATTTGAACTGATAAGTTTTCAGTTCAACCACATCAAGATCTTAAGACAGGACTTCACAAAGTCAAAACCCAAGTTGTACTGAGTCGTAACCTTTCTTCAGAAGAAGGGAACAAAATCAGAAATCGCTGGAAAAATTCAGCAGTTCTTGCAACAAGAAAGAAAAGTCACTGGACATGAAGAATTAACTCTGCTTTCTCTCCACAGATGCTGCCAGACCTGCTGAATTTTTCCAGCAATTTCTGATCTTGTTTCCGATTTCCAACATCTTCAGTTCTTTGGTTTTTTTTTGTTTGGTATTGAATCATGACTGCACAGATCGAAGTCAAATGTTACCTCAAAATAACACAGAAAAAGGATGAAAAACAAATCTCCATGTTATGTTGATGATTCATTGGATGAACAGTGTGGTGTGCCCACAAGATCCCAGTTCTAATTCCTGATACAGTGCTGAGATAGCTGAACTCAATCAGACAGTTGTTGGCTGCTCTAACTCGCCTCAAAACTCTTATTCTGGAAGTGGTAAAAGAAATTAGCTAGCTTTTCTGATTACAATCCAAACCTCTGCTGGGAACTGTATATGTGGAAAGGACGCAGCTTGGCTACATTGTCTTCCATGATGAAATAGCCCGCCAACATTCACTGATACTTCAGAAATGAACACTTGGATATAGTGTCAAGGTTCTGTCGGAACCAAATCCCAGCAAAGTCAGCTCTTTGGGGAGAAATGAGTTGGGGTGAGGGGAGGCAGGATTTATTTCTAAAAGCCAGTATGCTTTCAGTAACAGTAAATGTCCAACCTTATCAAAGAGCCAATACATACAGCACTGTGGTGACCACTATATCAGAATGCAACACTGTACATTGCTTTAAAGACTTACTAAAAAACAAAACATGGCTTGTTACACTGATATTCCTGTAACCCTAAAGTTATGATGTGCCATAATATTATTTTTTTTGTAATCCATAAATATATTTGTCCAACTTGTAGAAGTAGTTTGCTTTAATTTAGCTAGCTGTTGCAAGTCCATTCATAAAAGACAATAGCAGTTTGACAATAAATCTATTCCCTTTACTCTTCTCACATATGATTTAAATTATCCAATTTGAATTCAGTACAGTGAAAATCTTGGTTTCAAAACTACTTCTCTGTTCAAATAAAAAAGCCTACAGATAAAATCTGAATCCTTTTATTAAGACATTTTTAAAATATTCTTGAAAACTCAAAACATATTGAGACTGAATAAGTAATGCAAAAAAATGTGTATGTTATCTTGTCAGAATTAAAAAAGAATGTACTTCCCAACTTATCCCTCCTGTCCTAACAGTGTGGATTCTTACTGCTTTATTTGATGGGTGCCAGCAGCTCTATGCTACTATGACCAAGTTAAATATGGATGAGGAAGTCCATATGGTTTATATTAACTCATGGAGCTTGAAAATAACTTGCCCTTCAGACCCCATGGAATGGGAGTTTCACACCATTTGGCCCATCGTGTTTGTGCTGGCTTTTTGCTAGAACAATCTAAAAGTAACCCTACACTGTTAGTTTACCCTCTGGTCCCCCAGCAATCTGAAACTTCCTCTGGTTCAAATGTCTATTTACTCTTCCTTGATGTAATACAAATGCCTTAACTTCTTCCTGTGACAAAGCATTCAATGTTGTCTATATGAACTTCAGCAAGGCATTTGACATGGTTCCATATGGCAGACTGGTTAGCAGGGTTAGATTACCTGGAATACAGAGGGAGCTAGCCAACTAGATACAAAATTGGCCTTAAGTTAGGAGACAGAGGGCGGTGATGAAGAGTTGTTTTTTGGACTGTAGCCCTGTGATGACAGGTGTGCCACAAGGATTGGTGCTGTGTCCACTGTTTTTTGTGATGTATATAAATCATTTAGGTATGAATGTAGGAGATATGATTGGTAAGTTTGCAGATGATGTAAGTTGCTGGTGTAGTGGACAGTGAAGAAGATTTTTGCAATGTGTAACGGGATCTTGATCAGCTGGGCCTGTGGACCTGGGAGTGGCTCTTGAAGTTGAATTAAATAAATGTGAGGTCTTGCATTTTGGTAAAGCAAATCATGGCAGAATGTATACAATTAATAGCAGAGCCCTGGGGAATGCTGCTGAACAAAGAGACTTTGGAATGCAGGTACATAGTTCCTTCAATGTGGAGTCGCAGGTATACAGGATGGTGATGAAGGCATTTGGCACATCTGCCTTCATTGGTTAGTGCAGTGAGTATAGGAGTTGGGACACCATGTTGCAGCTGAATAGGACATTGGTGAGGCCACTTTTAGAATACTGCATTCAATTCTGGTTGCCTGCTACAGGAAGGTTGTTGTTAAACTTGAAAAGATTCAGAAAAGATTTACAAGGATGTTGCCAGGATTGGAAGATTTGAGCCATAGGGAGAAGCTGAATAGGCTGGGCTTTTCTTCCTGACAGCATCTGTGACTGAGGGATGACCTTATAGAGGTTTATAAGGTCATGGATAGGGTGAGTAGTCAAGATCATTTTCCCAGGGCAGGAAAGTACAAAACTAGAGGGCATAGGTTTAAGGTGAGAGGGGAAATATTTAAAAGGGATCTAAAAGTCAACCTTTCCACAGAGAGGGTGGTGAGAGAATGGAATGAGCTGCCAGGGGAGATGGTGGAGGTGGGTACAATTACAAAATTTAAAAGGCATCTGGTTGGGTACATGAATAGGAAGAGGTTAGAGGGATATGGGCCAAATGCTGGCAAATGGGACCAAATCACTTTAGGACATCTGGTCAATGTGGATGGCTTGGACCGAAGTGTCCATTTCCGTGCTGTATAACACTATAACTCAAAGTCTCTCTACTAAGAATTCTTTCCTAGCAGCACTTTATTGCCAACTGTTTCTAACTGACATCTGAATAAGAGGAAATCATTTTTCCCTGTTTATCCATCAAAACCCTTCATGAATACATCTTTAAAACCAATTCTAACCTTTTTCCATTCTGGTGGGATTGACCCAATGTCCAAATGTCTCTGTAAACCAGATTTTTGCCCCCACCAACTGACTTTACATTCTTTCTATGTGCTTATTCTAAGCACTCATTGTGAATGTACCTTTCAGTGTTAGGAACCTGTGTTTATTGTCCTTTTATTATAATTTAAACTGAAATAACTTTCCAGGTTTGCTATCTCAATATATTTGGAGGTTGTGAGATTAGTGGGGTTGAGGGAGGGTGGAGGTGGTGCGGGTGACAGGTGGTCGTGGGAAAGTAAAAGGGATAGCTGCTTTTGGATGACACCCGAAACGTATTCTGGCTACAGGGCAACTTCCTTTGGCATGGGCTGGGAAAGGAGATAATCTGTCTGCTGCATGGAAAAGACCATCTGTCTACTGCACTGTTCATGTCTGATTATAGGCCCCCAATGCCCTACGTCAGGGCCAAGGGCAAGAAAAGTAGGCCAGAGCAATTCTACCACAAGGGTTTCCTCTTGGCTTTAAGGGCCTAATGATGCCACCTTGAACACCTTTAGCTTTACCAAAGCGCTTGGCAAAAATTAAGTCTTCAGTGTCAGCATTTAAAAGTGGAATTTTCCCAAACCCTAAACCATGTGGGCACTGGTGAGAAAATTGGAAGAATTGCATGAGATGGCAGTGAGGAGCTTCCTGCTTTCGCGAGCAAGAAGTCCCGCTTACCTACTGAGTGTTGAATGACGAGATGGGATTCTTGCTCGTGAGCTGCAAGAGGTATATTAGCATGTATTAACACCTTTCTTATTGCATCCCCTTGTCTCATTGATATAAAGTTTCCCATTCTTCCACTCACTGAATAGAAACTAAATGGGGACAATTCCCTATAGTAATGTTGGAACAGTAACCAGGCAACTCCAGCTCACAGCTCTTTCCTCTGGACCTCCATCAGGCATCAATATCTCAGGGCAAGCTCTATGGGCAGCATGCACATGCATCCCCATCCACCTTAAGCTCCAGCTCCCAGGAGGCAAATGTGGGTGCTAATTACCCTCTGTCTGACATGTCTGGCGAAAATAAAACAAATCGCTTGAGGTCAGCTGCAGACTGCCAGAGCTTTAATACAGCACCCTTGCCTCTAAGCCAGTGGTTTGGAGTTTGAGTCCAACTCTGGGACTGGAGAGCCAAGCAAATTGCTCTCCTAATGTAGTCAAACAAGTTGAGTACCAGATTGCAAATCTTGTCATCATACACCAATGGCAGGCAGTAAGAAATGTTCCTGGTCAGCGATGTGAAGGAGACAATGTTGGGATCTCCACCATCACTACCCAGAGCTCCAGACTACAATATACATATTGCTACAGCAACTCAGACTCTCCAAGTGAATTGTTGACAGTAAGACAGTTAAAATAGAATCAGGGGCTTATCCACGCATTATAGACTACAAAATGCGAATCTATTGGGCCCCCAGCTTCTTGGATGGATAAATCCCACCCCACAATACAGCCAGGACTCAAGTGATACAAAAATGACTGCAAATACAATTCCCGTGAACATTAACACTTTTGATGTTGGGATAGCAGTCAGATTCAGGGAGGACAGGATTATACTTGAGTCTTCCTGGTCATGAACCCATTTGAATGGAAAAGGGGGGGCATAATTAAAAGAAGACAGTCATTGCAAGGCAGCACAAAGGTTCATAGAAAAATGCTCAACTTAATTCATCAAAACAAGGTATCAGATTAAATCGCTTACGTATTATCAAAAGAAAGTGTTTGACGATGTGAGTTTGAGACAAAGCCACCTTTCATCTGCCAACCTGTGTGATGTGGTGGCCAATTGGTGCCACAACCAGGTAACAACTTGTTTGGTTGAGTTATTGAATGAGCAGGTGCTTTTGCTTCAATGCATTAGCAGAAACAGCAGGCTGGCATTGAACACAGCTTCCACTTGTCTCAGCACGCATCAATGAAATGACTGTATTGTGTAGAAATTTTGTACCACATTTTCTTCAAATTGCTTTATTAAGAATACTGAAAGCAGTGGCTTAGTTATAATAATGATAATAAATAGATTTCAGTTCGTGAAATTATGAAACCATGAACATATATTGAACCATGGGTGGAATTTATTGCAGTTGACCGGGTTTTTGCCTGCTGGCTGGAGAGATCCACATTTTTTTCCAGGAAGGCCTGTCATATAAAGTGCTGTTTAATGGGCAGTGGTGGGCTTTCCGAGGGATTAAGGACAGTGAAAGCTAAAGTTTCACTGGCCAGAGCTGTTCTTCATTGCTCAACGGCGCCACCAAAAATGTAGTGCCTGCTGTCAATATTGCACCCATCCGAGACCCAGAATCTGTGAGTGGGCCACAGGTAAGTGATGGCTGAAGTGGAATTGCAGGGTAATGTTCACGAGAGAGCAGGGCAGCAGCCGGGGCAGCTCGGAGCTCTGAGTGGGTTCCCTTCTCCCCTCCTGGTGCTGGGTTCCTCAATCGGACATTGGGGGCTTTTTAAAATCGACCTTGGATGCCTGAGGATTTATTTTGGTTTGGGTTCCCTGCATGGAGAGATCACCCACCCACAGTTGGATGAGTTGCCTAATTGAGTATTTGTTGCCTACTTAAGATTGATTGAAGGTGGGAGGAAGCCATTCTTGAGCTTAATTGAGGGAGAAGCAGGAAGGCACCAGGGTCCCCAACCACTGCACACCGACCTGATTAAATATCCCTGCCATCAATCTCAGCTTGGGGCGGAGTGCACTGAACAACTGAGCCCTATATTTATGAATCATACATGCTCCGTTAAAGACTGAATTTCATATACATATAGATTACATAAATAGATATTTACACATAAAACTGTAGGATGAACAATTAATCTAATAGTTAAGCAGGAAAATATTACAGCTAGTCGTAAAATGTGTGCAGGTTGTAGAACAGGTTCTTCAATCTGTCAGCTGATTCTTTGGAAACATGTGCAATCATGTTCCTTCTGTTCAGCCATACCTTTAGAAGTACTGAATAAGCTGAAGAAGCTGTGCCTTCACTGCTATTGAAAACTGCTGCAGTTTCATCACTAATTGACAATGGCATAGTGAAAGTCTGTCTCACAGGAACTAAACTCACTCAAGTATTAAAGGATAGTCAGGAGCCAAGTGGAACATTCAATTTCCTATAGATTGGAGAGAATTAAGCATTCTCCACCGAGATTTGAAAACCATGGCAAAATTGTACTGAACTGTGGTTTAGTAAACTTGTTAGTAGCTTTTACTCGTACGTTTGCTCTGAATTTACTAAAATAAATTGCTCTTTTGTTCTGTAGACACTGTACCTAGCACCTGTGCAAGGTTCAAATGAGGTTTTTGCATTGATATTGGAAGCAGTCCAATAAACTAAAAGCCAGTCAACCCTACCACAGAAACTTATATAAATACATCAGTGTGAATATATGATGGAATTCAAGGCAGTGTGCTTGAACGTGATTAACATCAGAGTCTGAATCTTAGTACTCTGCAGCCATGTGTCATTTCATTACGTTTATTCTGATCCTGGTCAGCTGTTTCCGTTGTTTAAGGGTTGGCATGTTTGCTTAACACACAAAATGTCACTGTTTAGAAATGTTTAGAGGTTTGGGAGGCCCTACCACTAGGCCAGAAGGTCAGCGTTCATTCCCACCTCCAGGATGTGATCATCATAAAGGTGTGTCATAACATGTCCAAACAGGTCAATTTATAAAAGTACAAATTGTGTTTGGGTATTTCCTTGAAGTTATCCCTCTTCCATTGATGTTATTTTACTGAAAGTCTATCAGAAACCTCATTTACACATGCTTGCTGAACATTCGATAGAGTAATGCCAGCAATGCAGAGGCAATTGTGAGGAATTTCCTGGACTATGCATTTGTATACTGTTAAGTCTACTGTGACTTTTTCCTGAGCAGTTGGGTTAATGCTTAGATTCCCATGTGTTCATCAAACTTCTTTGGAAGGTGGCAAGGGTGGGGAATGCAAAAGGGTCCAGACATAATTGCATTCACAATGATGAAGTAATTAGCATTTGCTATTATTATGGGGTAAATTTGACAGCAAGTTCTGGTGTCTTCATATGTTCAGTTAAACATGGAAATCCACAAGTTACTGTCTTTGCTTAGGATGCACTACTGAGTTTTTGCTGGTAGACCTGGTATTGAAATGAGATCAATGGTGTGAACTTGGAATACTTCACCAATAATTCTGCACTTTAGATAGCTGTCAAAGTTCAGAGTAATATAGGACTAAGTGAATTTTTAATAACTTAATAAGTAGTAATTGTATTCTCTACGTTGGTCAAAATCTAATTTTTATTTCTTAATTCATACTTCCAGGTTTGAGCCTGAATTTATTTCTGAGCAAGTGAATGGGTTTTTGAGTGAGTCAAAATCTGGTTTAACAGTGTGCCTCAGTGAGATGTGTTTGATCTGACAAGTTAAACAACATTGCTGTTTCTACCACAGATCCTCTGGAGATAATGCGCTGCTGAAATGGTGCCCAATGACAGGGAGTCCACATGAAACTTTGCAGAGTGAGCAGTGAGTGTTGTCCCTGCACTGGGAACAGAATATGAATGAAGGAAGGAAAGCTCTTCAGAGGTCAGAGGCTGAGGAATATTGTTGGAAAAAGGAGAAGGAGGTTTATTCTGTATCTAGCTGAATTAGTCTAATACCCAAAATAGAAGAACAATCATCTCCTGACTTGATAAGTCTGAAATATGCCAGAAAGTAAAAATCCTTGGGTAGAAATGACAGTTGGAATAATGCTGTCAAAATGATTATGATTGATTTTTCCAGTACACAATGGTTTCATTGCACCATTAAAATTGTGGAGAGAAACGTAATAAGAGCATCTGAGGTGAATGATCAGTCAAATGTTGAGGAATTTGGTACAAATCTAAACATAAAGTGCTGGAGAAACTTAGGGGGTCTGGCAGTGTCTGCAATGAGAGAAACAGTCAATGTTTCAAGTTCAGTGTGAAGCTTCTTCAGAATTGATGAGATAAGCAGAAAAGTGATGGCTTTTATACTTTAGAAAACTGCTGTGAGGAAACCAGGTACACTGTAGCTGTGAAACACTGTAGCTGGCCTAAGACAGATGATGCGCATAAAGGCAAAGTGGTCCACTAAAATGGCACGTGACCAGAAGGTCAGTGTCACTCGTGCAGGCAGAGCTGGGGGTGTGTTCTGCGAAACAGTTACCCAGCCTACACTTGGTCTCACCAGTGTTAAGGAGACCATGTTGTGAGCAGCAAATACACTGGACTAGATTGAAAGAAATACAAGGCCTGATGCATTCCTTTCAGGTGAAGCAGCAATTGACTGGCACTTCACTCAATCTAATCAAATGTTTTCACTGCTCACAATGTGGTGTCCTCTACATTGGAGAGCTCAAATACAGATTAACTGATCACTTTGCAAAGCAACTCCAATTAGACCAGCAGCTGAACTTCCAGGCATTTGCCATTTTAATACATCAACCTGTTCACATTTCTGTCCTCTGCTTGCTGTAGTCATCCAGTGAACCCCAAAGCAAGCTGGAGCAACAGCGCCTCATTTTCTGTTTAAGCACTTTGCAACCTCCTGGAATCAACACTGAGTTTAACAATTTCAGACCTTAAACTCTGAGCTCCATTTTGTTTCTTCCACCTGTCCCAACCTTTGCAATGTCTGATTTTCTTAGTTTAGCTTTCTCCAGATCTGGCCCATGTTCTGCTAGTAACACCTACTCTGATCCTACCTCATTTTGCTACAGCCATTACCACTCCCTTGGCCTTTTGTTCTGTGCCACCTTGAATGTTTAACCTCCCTCATTCTCTAACCGTCTCCTCTATTCCACTTGCTCCTCCCCATCTGTTTCTCAGCATAATACCCATCATCTTTCTTTCTTCAGTTTTGAAGAAAGTCATATCAGACTCGAAAAGCTAACTCTGTCTCTCTCTCCACAGATGCTGCCATTTCAGCTGAGTTTCTCCAGCATTTTGCACTTGTATTTCCAATCTCCAGCACCTGCAGCATTTTGCTTTTGTTTTAGGAAAAATTAAATGTTTGTGCAAAATATGTTATGCCTGCTTTGTGTACAGGTCACAGATAGATAAGAGCAATTGGATCTTGAGGATAGAAATTACATTTGATGAATCTTTTGGGTCAACATTTAACATACTGCTACCAAACTCCTCTCCATTAAAGTTAACAGGGAAAGGCATTCAGTCGGAGGGTATGCATGATAAAAATCACTAAAAATAACTTCTACCCATCACCTTTCAGGAATACAATTGATGAGATATATCATGAAAGCTGCAGATGTTTCAAGAGATTATAAAGCTACATTAAAGAGGTAGTTCAACATAGTAACTCAAAAAAAAATCAGAGAATCTAATCTTTTCCGTGCCTCAATCTGCGTAGCTCTCGAGTACCTACCTTGAATTTGGCTTGGTGCCTGAGGGTTAAAGGCGGTTGTGGGATTCAGTGAGGGCCGCGGGTTGGGAGCGGTAGTGGGGTGATGAGGGCTGAGCCTCATGGCCGAGCGACGTAGCTGCTCTAATTCACTGAGGCGTTCTGAGAAGGCCAGGCTGGCATTTTTACTCTGCTCTTCCAACTTCTGTCTATGTCCTGCAGGACACAGGAAAACATTCGGTCTTACTTTAAAGGAAAAAGGAAAATAATGTCTCGATCATTTGTGCTGCAGAATTAGAACTTCAAACAAAGATTTTGCTGAAAAATTAATTCCAATTTTCTTTTCAGTCCAGCTTTCTTTCATTCCCTCAATATGCATGAGAAAGGTTTTTTTTACACCTCCTGTGAATTTGGCTCTTTGATTATATGACTATTCTTTGGCTTGAATTGGTAAATGTCACACTAATTCCCTACCTGGGTCTTTAAAACTTGAAAGAAAACATTAAATCTAATTTTCATATTAGGATGTGTGGAAAAACGTAAGATCACATACCACTTTGCTGGAAAAAATCCACCCTCTGCCCACCCACTGTTTTGTTGTTGTTTAACGTTAAGGAGACAGGATTGTGCCATGCGATGAAGGGGGAGGAGGGGGCGGAAGGTACTGATTCATGACTCAGCCAGTTTATACAGGTGCCAGAATTCAGGTGGTTTTCTGGGCAACCTCCAAAACCAGTAATAAGTGAAAAAAAACCCACTTCTGTTCAGGTATTTAGGTATGGCTTAATCCAAACCAGAATCCAGAAGGATCCAGATTCAGAACTGATTGACTAAGCATCAGGGTCCCAGTAAGTGGACAGGTGTGAGCTTGTCAGACATCTTTATTTTTCCACATTATAAGAATTGAACCTTTTGTTCCAGCTGAATCCAGGTCCATTCTCTGCAGTGGATGAGGTCTACTGGGTTGCTCTGGATTGATAAGATGGGCTACCAATCAGAAGGAGGGAGGAAGTTTTGGGGAGAGTTATAGCAGATTTGCTCCAGCAGCGTTTGCTTGCTGCAATCTGGAAACAAATTGATATGGTACACAGGCCTTTTTGGACCTCTCCACCACCCACAGGAATGCTGGATGCCAAATAGGCTTCCCTTATACCTTGCAATGCTCTGGGACAAAGGATGGGGAAAGAAAATCTGATGATTTGCATGGCATTCTGTCATTTGCATGGTATTTCAATAGGCCTCTCCATATACTAGGAGCCACTGAAGGAATTGGGTAAGTGGGCTGGTAGTTCAGTGGCTTTGAAAGCTGACCTTGCCTCTTCTCATCAAGTTGCATTAAGGAGACAGGTTATAGGTCACAAAGTCAAGCATGCACTTCCTGTTCACCACATTCCAGACACCACATGATGTGTAAACCAAATATCAGTCTTACTCTTTGAAATAAAGTATAAAAAAGCAAAAGCTTTCATTTGGATTATATGGAAACACTTTTGATGAACACAAACTATCACAGCCACAGTATCTACAACCTCTTAAAAGACAGACCCTAAGGCAAGGTCAGAATTCTTACCAGTAACCTGAATAGCAACTGCCATTTCAATTAACTCACTCAATCTTCACCTAATAGAAGTTTGACTCCATTGTATTAAAGGGGCATTGAATCATGTGAGCAACAGAGTAATGTGCTCTCCATTAATTGATGTAATACTTCTCTTCCTAGAAAATCTTGTGTCTTGTAGCTTACTGTGAAAGTCCACCAGGAGATCCATGATAGTCTAATTTTTATAACTTTTCTATCTCTTCACTGTTTTCCATCTTAAATATACATAGTGGCCTGATTTTTTTGTGAAATCATCTCTTTCTCTACTTAATTATTTAGTACTTTATTTCTTTTTCATGGTTTCTCCCCTTTTCTCCTGCTGAAGGCATGTACTAATGAGATCCACAACGGTTTAACTTTTATGGATCATGGCAGCTCCTCATTCCCTTGCTTAACTGAGCAATCTTGTGCAAAATCTGGCATCTAGCCTATTAGAGGGCTATTTGACCAAAACATTATCATTAGGCTTCCAGCCTGATATACTCTGTGAGATTTAACTGGGTGGCATTGTAAAGGAGAAAAGAGTCTGATTTACTTTTCTTTACTGGAGATCACTGAAGTAAATTATAATGATGCCACTGTTGTCTTGGCTTAGATCAGCTAATTCAGTACCAGCTAGAAATCAAACTTGAGATCTTTCTGGTCTGGAAGGCTCATTACTGTTCTTGTTGGTAAAATTATCCACTGGGCCATATCTGAGTCATATCTGTTCTAAGTGTCTTGCTCTAAATTTGTTAACTTCTGTTAAAACTTCTGTTAATTTGCCAAGGGTCCTGTTCTATCCAGCACTTTTTACTCAACATCGTTACTAAGATGGTGATGACAATTCTGAAAAAGAGGAAGTAATGGCTGATATATTTGGTGTAGAACTAATGATAAAGCTGTCAGCACTCAACAGCAACTTCAAACATCCCCCCAAGTCCAGTAAAAAATAAAAATCTGAAATGTAGAAATCTCAAACTTGCTGTTTGATTGTACCTTTTATCTTTCTGCCTTTCTCAATCTGATTCTTTTCCCCCACTTTATTTTCCTTTCTGATCATGCTTTGATTTTGATAGTCTACCTTACCTCCTAGATCCAGCTGGCAGAATCTTTCAAGCAAAATGGAGTAGGATTTTGTGCAAGCAGCATGCTAAAGTCTCTAAAGGATCTAGCATTGTCTTCCTCTCTTTCCATTTTCCCTCAGACAGTTCCCAAGTTCTACAGGGACTAGAGGGACCTGTAGGTATGGCAGGAAATGGATTGGATGACTTAAGAAACAAATAAGGATGTTTTTAACCATAGCTTCCTATTAAGTCTATGGTTCCCACACTGTGTCTGCACCCAGCCAGAGTCACCAAAGTGAGAGCATGGTGGGAAGAGCTTCTGCAATGAAACAGGTAACTGCAGGTCATGCCTCACAAACCTTATCAAGTTCTTTGAGGATGTGACTAGAAAAGTTGATGAGGGTCGAGCTGTGGATGTGGTGTATATGGACTTCAGCAAGGCATTTGATAAGGTTCCCCATGGTAGGCTCATTCAGAAGGTCAGGAGGAATGGGATACAGGGGAACTTAGCTGTCTGGATACAGAATTGACTGACAGCGAGTGGTAGTAGAAGGAAATTATTCTGCCTGGAAGTCAGTGGTGAGTGGTGTTCCACAGGGCTCTGTCCTTGGGCCTCTATTGTTTGTCATTTTAATTAATTGACTTGGATGAGGAGATTGAAGGATGGGTTAGCAAGTTTGCAGACGACACAAAGGTTGGCGGTGTCGTTGACAGTATAGAGGGCTGTTGTACGCTGCAGCGGGACATTGACAGGATGCAGAGATGGGCTGAGAAGTGGTAGATAGAGTTCAACCTGGATAAATGCAAGGTGATGCATTTTGGAAGATTGAATTTGAAAGCTCAGTACAGGATTAAGGATAGGATTCTTGGCAGTGTGGAGGAACAGAGGGATCTTGGTGTGCAGGTACATAGATCCCTTAAAATTGCCACCCAAGTGGACAGGGTTGTTAAGAAAGCATATGGTGTTTTGGCTTTCATTAACAGGGGGATCAGAGACTATTTCCCAGGGCAGAAATGGCTAACACGAGGGGTCATAGTTTTAAGCTGGTTGGAGGAAAGTATAGAGGGGATGTCAGAGGCGGGTTCTTTACACAGAGAGTTGTGAGAGCATGGAATGGGTTGCCAGCAGCAGTTGTGGAAGCAAGGTCATTGGGGACATTTAAGAGACTATTAGACATGCATATGGTCACAGAAATTTGAGGGTGCATACATGAAGATCAATGGTCGGCACAACACCGTGGGCTGAAGGGCCTGTTCTGTGCTGTACTGTTCTATGTTCTATGTCTATGTTCTATGCAATGGTTGTTATCAACTGCACTGCATAGCTCCAGCCATGGTCAGTTGAGAAATTGTTTCCGTTCTCCAACTGTGCTCGCTATCTACAGCAGCAGCCTTCTCGTTAACTATGCATCCCTCCACAAAGTGGAGGGGATGGAGGTCCAGATCCAGCTGGAAAGGGGTTACATCCCGACAAACGTTATAGAAGCAGAGGATTTGCCCCCTCCACCAATCTAAGCACCTCAAGAAGCTCCGGCTCTCTCTGCAGGTCACTGCTGACATCTGCAGCCTCCTGGAACAAGACGTCCACTCCAATGGAGCAAGAGGGAATGCAGTGTGAGTGACCAATAAAGTCCCTATCACTGGAGGGACACCTGTCCCCACCTCCTATTTGCCCTGGTCCTTACCTCTCCCCAAAGCTACAGAGAAGAATTGAAAGCACAGAGGTTGTGAATGTGAGAAATAGGTTGTGTGGAGCACTGGCAAGGAAAACAGCAGGTGCAGATGATTTGAGGGCTGGTGAGAGAGTCAAACAGGGTGAGAATGAACATCAGTATTAGCTGTTCAAATGTGGATGTGTGTTGCCTGGATGGTGACAGGAACGAGGGGAACTGCAAGGTTAGTTATCCAGAGAAAGCTCGTGCAGGAGAATTTTAGGCAAGTTAGAGGGTGGAACTTGGCACCAAGAAACATAATGCCAGTCACCTGCCATACCCTTCTGATGTCCTGGGTCATCTTGCTACACTGGCTCCAGATTGAAGGGTATACATTTCCTTGGCTATTTCCAGCTCGGCCTGTTTATTAGAGAGTTTTTCTTTCCTTTCCTTTTCAATGGGAGAACTCACGTCACTACAGTCCCTCAGATTCCAAAGCAGGGAATTGTGGAATATTAGTGGGATGCAGCAGGAGGAGGTGATGGTGGGGATGAGGAGGAGGAGAAAGTAGCTGGCATCAACATTCCAGCTGTTCTCTCCATTGCCGCACTTACTGCAATATCAACTGTCCAAGACCAACCCTTGTTTAAGCCATGTCCTGAACCTTTTCATTAGAGGTCAAGCTTGGACAGAATAGTGGATTAGTCATCACCCTCTCTGATTAGCTGAGAAACATGGCAGTGGGTGATTATGCTAAGAGCTCAGCAGAAGATCTTTGGTAAAACTCGCCAATGAGTTTGAGTGAGGTCCCCATCTGCAAATGGTGATATTGTTCCATAAATTATGCACATTTCAGTCAGGATTCTTCAATCTGATTGGATTAAAGGCCACCTGTCAATTTCCTTGCTCTCACAGATTCAGAATATCTGTGAAGTGTGACACACCAAGAAAGTTCTCTAAATACTTAAATTTCTAATGAAAAGACCATGAAAGGACAGTGAGTACTTGTATATACAATAAACAGTGAGTCA
This sequence comes from Chiloscyllium plagiosum, assembly GCF_004010195.1. Classification (NCBI taxonomy): domain Eukaryota; kingdom Metazoa; phylum Chordata; class Chondrichthyes; order Orectolobiformes; family Hemiscylliidae; genus Chiloscyllium; species Chiloscyllium plagiosum. The sequence goes on along the minus strand of NC_057721.1, from coordinate 64,305,702 downwards.
GAGTCCTTCTTGCTCACTGCAGTATCTAGAGAAATTCTCCTTCATGTCAGCAACAAATGATCATCACCATGGAGAAGTCAGGACTCCACACTCATTGTGCTTCCCACCTTAAGTGGGAGTATCAAAATGGCAGGAAGTGTGGCGCCTTCGAACATAAAATTCTTTGGCATGTGTGGGTGTCCATGATTTTGAAACTAAAACTGGAAGTTCTCAAATATCAGGCATTACTCAATCAAAGGGATACTATTTGCTAAAGTCAGTTGAAATAAAGACACTTCCTTTCCTGAGGGGTGATGAGTCACCAAACGTTGTGTCTCATTCCAGCGACTCACAATCTTGAACAGACATGCTTTTCTTCCAGGTTGAACATAGACTTGAGAAAACAGTGTCTACTGTAGCAAAATGTACACCTTATGGGCAATGTGCCTGCAAAGCAGTGCAGAAGCCAAAGATTCCCATGCAGCTATACACAGGTTACAATGTAAAAAGCTTTAAAGGTTGAGCCTGTTATTTCAAATTGGTTCATAAACAGTTTTAAGTTACACAAAATTACTTTTTTTTTTCCCTCATCACTATGAGGGACAAAACTAGCATCTGCATGATTTATAAAGCTCCATATGAAACAACGTTTTTCTAAATTAGTACTTGCTGAACAACCCCAAGTGCACTAAAAGTTATGCTAATATTTAGTTTAAGATTATCAATTAAGCTTACAATGTGGATCACTTACACTTTTTAGGAGCTACTTAAGGCCATACACAGGTCCCTCTTGTCTGCAAGATGAAAGAACTTGTCTAGTGATACACCTTTTTTTGAATTAAATAGAGTGTGGGGTAACATTAGTTCCCTATGCATTCCTCATGACAATGCCTTGGCTGATTGGAGCCAACTTGCCAACTAATTAGCACTCCTTCATCAACACTGTTGCTCTTTTTGAAATGTAATAGGTATTTTGCACCTGTCTTGATGAGTAAAAGGCAAAGGATTTCATTCACATTACTTTTTTTCAGCACTTCTCAAGTATTGTATGGCTAATTGACTACGTACATTTTCATTAACGAATACATGGGCATGGTGGATGAATAAAAATGAAATTCTTTTTCAGAATTAACATCCTGTATGTAACATAATGGTTGTGGGCCTTCTATCCTCCAAATAGATTTTATTTACTGATTATTGAGAATGTTTGGGATTAGTGGCTTTTCATATAAGCAGTCAGAACACTTTTTCTCTATAAAATAGTCAGCATGGTTTTGTGAAGGGCAGGTCGTGCCTCACAAACCTTACTGAATTCTTTGAGAAGGTGACGAAGGAGGTGGACAAGGGGAAAGCGGTAGATGTGGTGTATATGGATTTTAGTAAGGCGTTTGATAAGGTTCCCCATTGTAGGCTACTTCAAAAAAACGGAGGTATGGCATTGAGGGTGAGTTGGAGGTTTGGATTAGCAATTGGCTGGCTGGAAGAAGACAGAGGGTAGTAGTTGATGGTAAAGGTTCATCTTGGAGTGCAGTTACTAGCAGTGTTCCGCAAGGGTCTGTTTTGGGACCATTGCTGTTTGTCATTTTTATAAATGACCTGGAGGAGGGGCTAGAAGGCTGGGTGAGCAAATTTGCGGATGGTACGAAAGTCGGAGGAGTTGTTGACAGTGAGGAAGAATGTGGCAGGTTACAGCGGGATATAGATAAGTTGCAGAGCTGGGCA
>NC_057721.1:64302640-64303690 GCF_004010195.1 Chiloscyllium plagiosum | reverse complement strand
ATAGCTTTAAATTAATGGGTGGTAGGTATAGGACAGATGTTAGGGGTAGGTTCTTTACTCAGCGAGTCATGAGTTCATGGAATGCCCTGCCAGTAGCAGTGGTGGACTCTCCCTCTTTATGGGCATTTAAGCGGGCATTGGATAGGCATATGGAGGATAGTGGGCTAGTGTAGGTTAGATGGGCTTGGATCGGCGCAACATCGAGGGCCAAAGGGCCTGTACTGTGCTGTATTCTTCTATGTTCTATGTTCTAAAATGTAACAGCCTTTACTTTGGAATACAGCCATCATTGTATTTGAGCAGTGATGTATCCAAGTCTCAACACTATCTGCGAAAGTCACTTATCAGTTGTATGTGGTAAAGGAGCAGCACTCTGAAAACTTGTACTTCCAAATAAACCTGTTGGACTGTAACCTGGTGTTGTGTGATTTTTAACTTTGTCCAACCCAGTGCAACACTGGCACCTCGACATTGTGTTATAAATGTAGTAACTTATAAAGGATTCTACATATATGGCAACAGGAGATGGTGGCATTAGTTTGCAATCTAAGACAATTGTCCCATGACAGCAATAGTTTGCTGGGACTAGATTCAGCATTTCCTAGAATACTAGTAAATAGAAAGATTCGGGTATCTTAAACCAATCAATTAAAAATTCCATTGCACGAATACTTTCTTTAAGTTTTTGGGTGGCACTGGTTGAAGAAATAAACATTTATAGTTGTTGAAAATAAATGAATTGACATTGTAATCCTTTGGGTACAACATGGCAACTTACTAACTTTTAGTCACTTAGCAGGGAGCAAAGCACATGATGCATCTGTTTTGAAACATTAAGCACAGAATATCATATGCCCATTTCACAGTCTCTTAATTTTACATCCATTGCAATTAATGGTAAGAAAATTCAGTGGGCTTTTAAAAAATTGGATGGATTGTTCAACAGAGATGTGACCCTCTGTTTTACCACTCTGAAATACACTTTCAGTTTCCACTACACAATGTGCAGAGCTCAAGATGAGAGAGTGTATATAATCGTTTACTTATCCA
>NC_057721.1:64273671-64302140 GCF_004010195.1 Chiloscyllium plagiosum | reverse complement strand
TCAGAAGGACACAATTTTGGATTCAGAAACATTAATTCTGTTTCACTTTTCACAGAGGCTGACAGACCTATTCAGTCCTTCAGCACTTTCTGTTTTTAGCTCAGATTTCCAGTATTAATTGTACTTTGCTTTTGTTAAAAAAAGAACACTGTCCTGTCTCTTATCTCCCTTGAATTCCATTTTGTTCATTGCATCATGGAAATCTGAAAGTGTACCAAGCTGCCTTCCACCCAGTTTCAAAATCCAGTTATTTATCAAAATCTGGCTTCATTTTAAACAGGGCATCACAACTCCTTGTGGATAAATACCAATTCACTGGGGGATTTGTGATGTAATCCCATTTCATTACTTTGCTATACTTTTATCATCCACTGAGGAGTGGCAGATGGAGTTTAATTCAGATAAATGCGAGGTGCTGCATTTTGGGAAAGCAAATCTTAGCAGGACTTATACACTTAATGGTAAGGTCCTAGGGAGTGGTCAGAGTATTGAGTACAGGAGTTGGGAGGTCATGTTGCAGCTGTACAGGACATTGGTTAGGCCACTGTTGGAATATTGCGTGCAGTTCTGGTCTCCTTCCTATCGGAAAGATGTTGTGAAACTTGAAAGTGTTCAGAAAAGATTTACAAGGATGTTGCCAGGGTTGGAGGATTTGACTACAGGAAGAGGCTGAACAGGCTGGGGCTGTTTTCCCTGGAGCATCAAAGGCTGAGGGGTGACCTTTGCAAAATTATGAGGGGCATGGATAGGGTAAATAGGCAAAGTGTAAGTTCATGGAATGCCCTGCCAGTAGCAGTGGTGGACTCTCCCTCTTTATGGGCATTTAAGCGGGCATTGGATATGAGCTGCCAGAGGAAGTGGTGGAGGCTGGTACAATTGCAGCATTTAAGAGGCATTTAGATGGGCATATGAATAGGAAGGGTTTGGAGGGATATGGGCTGGGTGCTGGCAGGTGAGACTAGATTGGGTTGGGATATCTGGTCGGCAAGGATAGGTTGGTCCTAAGGGTCTGTTTCCATGCTGTACACCTCTATGACTCTATGACTCTATCTCATCTTTTAAGACCTCTAGCTGATTTGGTCAGTCACATTGTAATTGCTGCAATAGTCAAGGAAATGTGATAAGCTGCTCTATGCCCAGTATTCACAAGGTCATGAGCTTCCAAAACCCTCCACAGTCATGTCCTTTCTGAAACATTCTCACCACTGTGATGTCGGGCAAGTCAACAGTCAAATTCCACCATCTCACAAGCTGAAAGGGGCGAATGACACATTGAAACTGCAATGATCTCAAATTCATTCCTTTCTGTTGAACCCTTCAGGAAAATTGCAGAGCAAAAACTGAAATGGCTGGAGAAATTCAGGAGGTCTAGCAGCACCTATGGAGAGAAAGCAGATTTAATGTTTTGACTCCAGTGACTCTTCTTTGCAAATTGTGGGCAGTGCCTGGGCAATGGGCTTTCCCGAAATGTTCCTCATGTGTTAAGTCACAACCATCTGTCGTTCCCCTGTGATTCATTATACTGCCAACCTGGCACATCCAATTAGGTTTCATAATAGCTCAGTTGGTCGGATTGCTGATTTACAATGTAGAATGATACCAACAGTGGCTGAGGTTACTATGAGGAATTCTCCTTCTCAATCTCTCCTCTTGCTTGAGGTATGGTGACCCTCAGGTTAAACCACCACCAGTTGTCTATCTCCAATGAGAAAGTAGCTGTATGGGACTAGGCAACGTCACCTTTTAATGACAGCAACATATACCAAGAAGTTCAATGCAAAAATCTTTTTAACATCACTGAAAGTGGAATCACAAATCGATTGCTTTATGCACTTAACCTAACCTATTAAACATAACGTCTTCCTTGCCCCAGTCTGCATCATTAGCCATCTCCTTCTAATTTCATCTCAACTATTTGCAAACTGGCTGGGTTCATACATGTATATATTCTCCTGATCGCTGGTCTGTCTCTTAACTGTCTGGTTGCTATCAGGGAGGTGGTGAGGGGTGGCTATGACACCTTGGCGGCAGTGCCCTCCAGCTGTTCCCTGCATTGGTTACTCTGCAAAAGATGTCCAATGTGCTCAGGTCACTTCGTGCAGATGTTCCAGCGCTGTTAGCGTCTTTCTTTCACTCACTGGTCAAAAAGATGTTCGGAAACGAGCGGGAACAGGCACGAGGAGTGTGTCTAAGGTAAGAGAGAAACCATTCGTTTTGAGAAACACTCTCAAAAGGACCACCAAGTTACACCTCGCAGCATCATGAGTTATCTTGCATTTGACACATGACAATAAGTGCAAATATGAATCCCCAACCTGCCAATTGCCACGAATTGAGATTTGAATTCGTTAAATACATCTTTTCCCTTTTTATATCGAACTGATTTAATGCATTTAAGTTCCCCGTTCGACTTCCTCCACGTATAAAAAAAACTATTTTCCCTGTTTGATGATGTAATTCCAGTAAAATTAATATTGAAAGGCGCGTTTTGATATGACGTTCAAAATCCCATTGCTCCAGTATCACAATACAGTGATCCCGGTTATTACAAACATTTGCTAATTCGTATGCAGCCTTATGCAGCCAGCACCTTTTTCATCTTCACTTCTGGTTTAATTTCCATCAGATGGATAAACGGTATCTATTGAGGTTTGCTATTTATTCTGCTGTCTTCTCTCACTTGCTATGCCAACCACTAACGTCAACCGAAAAAGTTCGAGGACAACTTTGTAATTAGCTTCAGACATTAACAATACACGGTGGAGACAATTCGTGCAGATAGCTCTCAATGTGAGGGCGGCCAGCGCTGATCTCCCTCCTTGGCCGAGTCAGTTTACCCAAATGTTTGTGAGATTGCCCTGTTCAAGCAGCGATAACGCAGATTTAATGTGTTTGCTCTCCACCAGACAAGAGGTGTGACGCGGGAGCTACATTTGCAATATGTTACAAAGCCAACCACAGATTCAGCAAAGACACGTCGCCAAATGTCAAGGTACAGATTTGGAAAATGCATCCGATTTGAGTTTTTTTTCTTCCCTTCTGTGGATGTGTGAATGATGAGCCAAAGAGTTTAAATATTGGGGGTCTGGGTAGAATAGAGGCGACTGAGACGAGACCTGACAAGCCTTGGTTAAGAAGGTGCTTACAGAACTTGGGATAAATCAAAGGGAAAGGCGTTAGCCACCATGAGTCTTCATATCTTCTCCGGGCTTCTCCTCATCCTTCTGGCTGTGACCCATCATGTACAATCGAACCCCGTGATCTCTGACCCAATGCAGCGCCACCAGGGTGAGTCCCCTACAAAACCTCTCATTATTTGGTTCTTTTTAAATAAAAAATTAATTCGAATCTCTCAATGTGAAGAAGTCTTGGAATGAACGAATTCTGTACCCATTGAGCAGAGATGAATTAATTAATCTCAGGGGATGCTGAGTATTTTCTTTTTACAAATGCTAATTACTGAATACTGTGTTTTCGAGTTTACATGTAACGCCTTTCATTATTTTCTGCTCGTTTATGAAAGACATTGCAAGACCCGCTGCTGTTGGTGAGTTAACATCGGAGGGACGGGAGAACGTCATGAAGCTCCTAACTAGTCTTGACCCAGCTCACAAAGATGCCAATGGGAGGATCCGATCCCAAATAATGAGAAGCAGAGGTGTGTATAGACGAGCTGTATGTATATGTGTCAGGGAGAGAGATACAGAGGTATGTGTATAGAGGAGCTGTGTGTGTTTGGGTGGGAGATAGACAAAGGTGCATGTATACAGAAGTGTATATGTGTGGGAGGTAGGAGTGACATGCAGGTACATGTATACAGAAGTGTATATGTGTGGGAGGTAGGAGTGACATACAGGTAGATGTATACAGAAGTATATATGTGTGGGGGGTGTAGGAGCGACACAGAGGTATGTGTATACAGGAGTGTATGTGTGTGAAGGGGTGCGATCGGAGTTACACAGAGGTATATGTACGCAAAAGTGTATATGTGGGGGGAGGGGTAGGAACGACACAGAGGTATGTATACGCAGGAGTATATATGTGTTTGTGTCAGGGAGAAACTGTGGGGCTGGAGGGGTACATTCACCCTCCACCCTTCACACTCTCTTGCACACACCAGCTCCCTCACATTCTCATGCTCACTCATCCCTCCCTCCCCACCACACGGGCAACAAACAGATGAGGGTGAATTATAAAGGAAGTCGGAGTGAGAAAGATATTAACGGGAACAGAGCGTGAAGAAGTGAGAGGGGCGGATAGGGTGAAGGGAAGAGGGTGTTTTGGGGAGGGAGAAGATGTGAGAGGAAGTGTGGGAGATGAGGGGCAAGGTGTGAGGGGAGAGTAGGAGAGACTGAGTGAGGGGAGAGGATGAGAAAGGGGGGGGGGGGAGAGGGGAGAGGAGGACGCGGATAGAACGAGAAACTTGTCAGCACTGTTTATTCTTTGGACACAAAGTTTCAGGTTAATTCAATTCCTTTCCGTTATTTTCAAGTTGGAAGTAAATTCATGTACATTAAGTGCCCATCGCCTTTGTCGATTCCAAGAATCAGCAATGAAGGAAAATTAACCTTCAAAAACATTGAAATAAACCTGTTCTGAGGAAGCGTCAACTGAACCCCGAAACATTAGCTCTGGTTTCTGACCACAGACGCTGCCAGACCTGCTGGGTTTTTCCAGCAATTTCTATTTTTGAAAGAAACCTGGTTGGACAAAATAAAATTTTGAGCATCATTGGTCCCAAGGTTTGGGAATAAGCAAACACTCCAGATGTGATGCTTTAGAGTTTGAAATAACTAGATTGCTGAGAGACAGGAGCAAGTAAAGGAAGGAATGCACAGTTGAGACTGGATCGGGGGAACCCTGGGCCCGGGCTCGCTCTGAGCCAATTCGACTCAGGGACAGAAAGACCAGTCTGAAACCTGACTACTTTAAAACAATACGTGCCCCTCACTCAAATAACAAACACACCATAGAATGACCATTTCACCAGGACAAACAACAGCCCGGCACTCCCCAAAGCAGCTCATCAGGCTGCAGGGGGTGGGGGTGGGCGTGCAGTTTATAATGCTGCGGAGACCCCGCCACTTCAGGCGCTAGGTGAAGGCAAAATCCTTTCCTTCACTTTATGAACTCCAGCTTTACAGCTCCATTAAAAGCGACAAGATTCAGAAAGAGGTGAAGCGTTTGATATTCAAAGCCTAATGTAAATCGGACCGTGCACTCCAGAAACCCCGAGGCTTTGAGAACGCATGTTCTTGCTGCAGTGTTCCTCAGTGAGATGTTTCTGCCTTTTACTTTCAGCCGGCGGCAAGAGGGCCGACAGAAGAGATGATACGGTAAGGAACCAAGGCAGCCAGTTCCACGGGCATGAGGGAACATTTACCGGTGGTGAAGAGCTTTCAAACTTGTTCAAGTTAGCACAGGATCGAAATATCAAAACTAGCGAGGGCGACATCCAAATGTGACCAACACTGTCCAGAATCGATCTGTAATGTATAGATTTTAAAATGCAATGCCCTGTATATAATAGATTAGCAAATGAATGATTCTGACAATGGGTAATATTTAGTATAAAGTCTGTGAGGTTTCTTTTACTCTAGTTCTTCGGTAAAGCGCCTTCCTTTAGCCAAGAGAATAATCGCAAAGAAAACCAAGTGGCCACATTTTGAGTGAGGAAGTTCTCAGAGACAGGTGTTCAATTCATGGCCTTTTTCAAAGATTCGGTTCGTTCGTGTTTAGGGTCGATGAACATAGTCATGATGATCCGGGTCGCTTTTCACTACTGTAACCTGGTGTAGTGTGGTTTTTAACTTCGTACTGTGAGGAATACCCAGGGAAGTAAGCGTATCTGTCAGTATGTTAAGCTACACCTGGCCATTACCCTCTTCAGAGGCGTCTCTGGATATCTGTGAATAGATTGGTGAGAAAGTATCTGCAGGGTGGAAATTAACAATTGTGAAATGGCCCAATGGGAAACTTCCAGCGACCAATGATCGCTCCTCTGCAGTAAGTACTGTCACTCTAGAAAACCCATAGTCAGCTGTAAATTCAGTAGCTTCACCATGTTCTAGTCAATCCACAGTCTGGGTGTTGGTCACCACATAAAGATCAGGCAGCTATTGCCAGACCTGCTGGGTTTTTTCAGCATCCTCTGTTTATGTTTCAGATTTCCAGCATCCACAGTTCTTTCTTTTAACTTTCTGTCATTTTGTGGATTCTTTAACTCACTTCTTGGGTTGTTGTCGGGATGTTGTATTTGCACCAACAAGAATAAAGAATAAATCACCTCCTGGTTACATCAAGCCAGCCCCAGCCTCTCTGCTGAGCCGGGAGACTTTCCCCAACTCCCGCTCCTGATCCTCGCCTTTTTTAATAAACTGGCTGGTTCTTCCTCCATTCTGGATTAGTGGTGCTGGAAGAGCACAGCAGTTCAGGCAGCATCCGAGGAGCAGTAAAATCGACGTTTCGGGCAAAATCCCTTCATCGGGAATCCTGATTTTACTGCTCCTCGGATGCTGCCTGAACTGCTGTGCTCTTCCAGCACCACTAATCCAGAATCTGGTTTCCAGCATCTGCAGTCATTGTTTTTATCTGGTTCTTCCTCCAGCCTGCTCATTTGTCTTTCTCAGTTCCCTGTACCAAGGCAAAAAAACGAAGTGTCAGCACTGAGGTATTAGGAGACCTAATGGCGAAAGAGTTATTTGCATCTGGTGGTTGTGATTTGCAATTCTCCCATTGTGACAGGCAGCAAGTAGACTTAGGTCAGCTCTTAGTTTGAATGCTTTCCTTGTGTAGCCCAGCATCCTTCACCTTACTGGGGCACTGCACATTCAAAGAAGCAGTTTGTCCCTCTTAGAAAGATCCACAGACAATGAAAATAGGCTGCCAAAGCTGGAGTTGGAGAGAAGGTAAATGGAGCACCAAGACAGTGAAACACTGAGTGCTTGTGGATGAAACACTGGAGGCCTTTGACATAGAAGAGGGCTAGAGGATCCTATGTTTTCAAAGGGAGGTCAAGGAGCCTTGAAGGATTGCCCTTTGATATGAATGAAAGCCAAGGAGGATAATTCCCAGAGTTGGGAACCTGGCAACAGTAACAAGTAAAGATTGATGTTCTCATCCTGGTGTTCATGAATGTTTGTAATGCAGGGAGTGTCCTTGTTCTGTGTAGAGGCCCAGGAATGGTGAGAGTACATGACTACAGCAGACTGTGTGCTGCTAGGATAGTGGTCATGTATTGTACAGTCACACACCAACTATTCAACTGCATTTGCTTTACCTTTCTTCATTGCCTTGGGGGGGATCTGCAGATCCATATGTGTGCAGTCAGTGGCCCCCTACACCGTCCATAATTTGGCTATCGTGCCATATTCACATGACAATTTATTCCTTTTCACTCTTGTGAATGACAATGTCATTGTCTTTCTTAGCTTCACCGTTTCTTGGGGTGCATCAATGAATGGCATAATGAGCAATGTTACCTAGGTCACCCACTCCTGCCTGGAAAGCTGCAGTCACATAGAAGTTTAATAGCAGTGTAAACAGTACAGGCATTAACAGCATTTTCCTCAACTTCACGTGAGGCTTCACGTTGTGTTAATGAAGATGGTACAACTTTGTAATCAACTCCAAGGTTACTGCGAAGGGAGACGGAGGCATAAGAAATGTTCAGGAAAAACCGGTGTGAGGATGGTGAGAATTGGGGTACAGCTTTCTGTGGAGAGTCACCTTTTGCCTTCTTTACAGAGTTTTCCCTCTGTTAATATTCTGGTTGTGAACAAATGTTGAAATATAGCTTACTATTTTCGTATAAGTGTTCACATTTGTCTCCCACTTGCTAGGTTTGCCTGTGTTTTCGTACCTTCTCTCCATTTTGTAACAATTTCTTTCATTGCCATCTGAACACCTTACTTTCTGCCTCTGATACACTCCATCACTTTAACTCCTTCATTATTAGTATCTCAGTGCACTTGTGTCAGGAAAGAATTTCGAAGCAATCGGGAACACTGTAATATCTTGATGCTGAACATGAAAAGCAACAAGGATGAACGTCTGGGGACTCAGAAAAAGTAAATTACTGCAGGTGCTGGGAACCTAAAAGCAATGCTGGAGAAACTCAGCAGGTCTGGCAGTATCTGTGGAGAGAGAAATGGAGTTAGTGTTTTGAGTTTGATATGATTTCTTCAGAACTGAAAACTCATATGAGTCTTGAAACCTTAACTTTCAGCAAAGATGCTACCAGACCTGAGTTTCTCCAGCATTCTCTATATTTCTTACTGAATTGTTAGCATGAGCTAGGAATGGGTTTCATGAATCATATTATAAGTGAAAGTCTTGGCAAATATCTATAGATTACATCACTTATTAACTTTTATCACAACATACTATATAAAGGCCTAAAGATTAGCTTTATAAAGTTTGTTTGTGTCCTTAAATCTAGATAAGTTCTAATCAATCTGTTCAGAAATGTTATTACTCATCTCTGGAATAGGTAGGACTTAAACCTGGGCCTCCACAGGAGCTTCTGTCCTATAAATTTATAAAAGATCCCATCATTGGTTTAAGTACAGAATTGTGACATTTGAAATAGATGCCATTGATAGTTTAGAGTGATCTTACTTTGCCTTCCAGAATGAAGTGGAGATCTCCTTTATTAAAGACTTTTCCCTCTTTTAGAATTAAATACTGAAACTTAAGTATTTCTGAGAGACTGAATAGCGGCTCAGTATTTAGCACTGCTAGTGCCAGGGACCTGGGCTTGATTCCACCCTTTGATGACTGTCTGTGCAGAGCTTGCATATTCTCCCTGTTTCTGCATGGATTTGCTCCGATTTCCTCCCACAGTGCCAAGTTGTACAGATTAGGTGGATTGGCAATGTTACATTGCCCATAATGTCCAGGCATGTGCAGACTTAGGTGCATTAACCATGGTAAATGCAGGGTTAAAGGGATTGGGTGGTCTTCTCTTCGGAGGGCCAATGTGGATTCAATGAGCTGAATGGCCTGTTTCCACATGGTAGGGATTCTATTCTACAATTCTTATATTTACAAATAGGTCGGCGCAACATTGAGGGCCGAGCAGGCTGTTCTGCACTGTATTGTTCTATGTTCTATGTTCTATAGCTTGTCTTGATCACTCTGTAGGAGCTTGTGGAGGAAATTCTTCCTGAGAAAGAAAGAGAAATGAAAGATGAGCCATTTGCTGCAAATCCTTTGAAAGAGAAAGATGCCAAAAAAGCAAAGAAGCAAACTGGGAAGAAATCTAACAAGCGTGGTAAGTGGGAGTAATGGCTCTGTTAGATTTTCCAGTGACTTATTCTCTTACACATTGCTCTCCCTTCTGACAGCAATTGCTTCTTGATGGGCTTTGATTCCATGGGGACTCTATAGCTACGTCAATTATTATTTTTTAATTACATGTAACAAGTAGAGGACAGCACAACTGAATTATAGTCAGTACATGCAGGTGTAAACAGATAGAGTTTCGAAGGGAAACCCCAGGCAGTGTCTTCCTTCCCTATTCCAGAACACTAATGTACAACGTTATCAAATGGCATGTATTTAACAGTCCTGCATTTTTAAAGTCACCTTACAAGTACTTCTTAGTTATACGATAATACAGCGAACTCCACCCTTTTACATTGTAAATCTTGTCATTGCAAATTCCTAAAAGGCCTTCCTTCAGACCTGTCCAATGTCTCACTTTCAGTGATGGCCTAGTGGTATTATCACTATGCTATTAATCCAGAAATTCAGCCGTTGTTCTGGGGACTTGGATTCAAATGGTGGCATGGCAGATGGTAGAATCTGAATTCAATAAATATCTGGAATTAAAAGCTTAATGTTGATGATAAATCGATGGTCAAAAAACTCATCTGGTTCACTAATGTCCTTTAGGGAAGGAAACTGGCATCCTTACCTAGTCTGGTCTACATGTGACTCCAGATCCACAACAATGTGGTGACTCTCAACTGCCCTCTGGAAAATTAGGGATGGGCAATAAATGCTGGACCCAGCTAGCCACAACCATGTCACATGAGGGAAGTTTTATAAAACTAGAATTTGACTTAATTGATTATTGTAAGTAAGTCAATTAAAACAGACATTGAACACTCTGCCTATCCCTGGTTAATTGTCAAATTTTGTTTCCTCAAAAATACGTTTTATTCTTTCAATTTGTAAAATTACATTTTTTAACAGTTCAAATTGGACATTACTGAATGTGCAATACAGTTTAAATCCTTTCCATTTAGCAAATGGCACTGAGGTGCCTTAATACAATTGCAATTGCATATGATGTTTACAATGTACATTCCATGACAGAAATACCAGGAGAATGGTTTTACACAATTTCTAGCTCCCGGATATAGGAGGCAGACAGTATCATTTTCCCAGTAGGCCTCTGTGATGGCCTACCTAAAGTTTAAGGGGTCCCTCAGTATGTAATCCTAGACCCTATATCCGTACCATTGAAATAATTGATATTATTCAAGCTGGGATGGAGAGTTCTCTAAATCACCACTTTCCCCTGTCACATCTCACATCTTGGTTGGATTGAGATCTGCTGGATTATAAAAACTACAGCTCTCATGCATGGAACCTTGATGCTGGAAAGGTTACTAGATATTTCATTTCCCTGCAGGGTGATTTTTAGTATTGCCATCAAAGCATCACCTTCTGTTATCTTTCAAGTTATTAAGAACCTTGGAGTTCAAGATAAATGCATGGGTAAAACCAACCCCCCAAAAAAGAAGCACCATCCTCATCTATGTTCCCTCAGCCAACAAAGGCTGCATTAATGTTTATCAAAATTGCTTATGTTTAATGTTAAAATCTTCTTGAGAAACTATGAAGAAAAAAGCAAGGATTTCTAGTTGCAGTTTTCATCATTAGATTTAAAAGGTGTGTCATGGTTTTCTAGTAAAGTAGCATAACGTTTGAATTATTCAAATATTTATCATTAATTTTCAGCTTGTTTTTGGAAATACTGCAACTAGAAAACATCAAATGAACCACATTTTGGACGAACCCAGTCGGTGACTAAGGAAATTAAACAACTTGACATAGAAAGTGTCAACTTTCAACATTATCCTTTAAATAACAGAATGCATCTCTAATCAGACTGCCTTTTTGTCCTGTGTAAAAATTATATTTGAAAGATATAGCTGAATGTGTATTTAAATTACCCTATTGAAATAAAAGTTTAATTTTTCTTATCAAGATGGCTTGGCTTTCAAAATATTTTAGACACTGCCCATGAACATGTTATAACATTTAGATTCAACTGTGGTTTCTTCATACAAATTCCTGACATTTACCTTTTCAACTAAAACGGCTCCCTTTTGAATAGTTTCTACAACACATGAATTTACTTAGGCATGGAGATTTTAGCTTTTACACTGAAACTAGGCCAGAAGGCACGTGAAGGCATTTCTTCCTTACAGCTTTCACATCTATAAAACAAACCCCTTTTATAAAGCAAATGATTGAGAGACAGCTGCGTGAACATCATTTCTTTCTCCATTTGTTGCTATAGAATCCTGTTACTGATGTAGCAAAATATAGCATCACCTCAACATCTTTTTTTCTGACAATGTCGTTTCGATTTTCTATTAAGTATGTTTTTTTCGATCTTCCTCACAAAATGCTACCTTTGCTGATTGGATGGACCAGAAATCATTTCTCTTAGATTCTGCTGAAAAGAAATAACTTAACCTCCCACTCATCTTGCTTCTCAGAAGCCCACATAGAACATAGAACAATACAGCACAGAACAGGCCCTTCGGCCCTCGATGTTGCGCTGACCTGTGAACTATTCTCAGCTCATCCCCCGACACTATCCCATCATCATCCATGTGCTTATCCAAGGATTTTTTAAATCTCCCTAATGTGGCTGGGTTACCTACATTAGCAGGCAGGGCATTCCAAGCCCTTACCACTCTCTGCTTAAAGAACCTGCCTCTGATATCTGTCTTAAATCTATCACCCCTCAATTTGTAGTTATGTCCCCTCGTACAAGATGACATCATCATCCTAGGAAAAAGACTTTCACTGTCTACCCTATCTAATCCTCTGATCATCTTGTATGTCTCTATCAAATCCCCTCTTAGCCTTCTTCTTTCCAATGAGGACAGACCCAAGTCTTTCCTTATAAGACCTTCCCTCCAGACCAGGCAACATCCTAGTAAATCTCCTCTGCAGCTTTTCCAATGCTTCCACATCCTTCCCAAAATATGGGGACAAGAACTGTACACAATATTCCAAGTGCAGCCACACTGGAAGAGATCATAGATGTGTATAGTCTGCAAGACATTACACAGTCCATCAGGAGTGTCATCTGGAAGAGGTAATAGATGTGTATCTTCTGCAAGACATTACACAGACAATCAGGAGTGACATCTGGAAGAGGTAATAGATGTGTATAGTCTGCAAGACATTACACAGACAATCAGGAGTGACATCTGGAAGAGGTAATAGATGTGTTTAGTCTGCAAGACATTACACAGGCAATCAGGAGTGACATCTGGAAGAGATCATAGATGTGTATAGTCTGCAAGACATTACACAGGCATTCAGGAGTGACATCTGGAAGAGATCATAGATGTGTATAGTCTGCAAGACATTACACAGTCCATCAGGAGTGTCATCTGGAAGAGGTAATAGATGTGTATATTCTGCAAGACATTACACAGACTATCAGGAGTGTCATCTGGAAGAGGTAATAGACGTGTATAGTCTGCAAGACATTACACAGTCAATCAGGCGTGACATCAGGAAGAGGTAATAGGTGTGTATAGTCTGCAAGATATTACACAGACAATCAGGAGTGACATCTGGAGTAGGCAATAGATGTGTATAGTCTGCAAGACATTACACAGACAATCAGGAGTGACATCTGGAAGAGGTAATAGACGTGTATCGTCTGCAAGACATTACACAGACAATCAGGAGTGACATCTGGAAGAGATAATAGGTATATATAGTGTGCAAGACATTACACAGTCGATCAGGAGTGACATCTGGAAGAGGTAATAGATGTGTATAGTCTGCAAGACATTACACAGGCAAACAGGAGTTAAATCTGGAAGAGGTAATAGATGAGTATAGTCTGCAAGACATTACACAGACACTAAGGAGTGAGACCTGAAAGAGGTAATAGATGTGTATTGTCTGAAAGATATTATCCAGATAATCAGGACTAACATCTGGAAGAGGTAATAGGTGTGTATAGTCTGCAAGACATTACACAGTCAATCAGGAGTGACATCTGGAAGAGTTAATGGATGTGTATAGTCTGCAGGACAGTACACAGTTAATCAGGAGTGACATCTGGAAGAGGTAATGGATGTGTATAGTCTGCAAGACATTACACATTCAATCAGGAGTGTCATCTGGAAGAGGTAAGAGATCTTCCGCAAGACATTAACAGACAATCAGTAGTGACATCTGGAAGAGGTAATATATGTGTATAGTCTGCAAGACATTACACAGACAATCAGGAGTGACATCTGGAAGAGGTAATAGACGTGGATAGTCTGCAAGACATTACACAGTCCATCAGGAGTGACATCTGGAAGAGGTAATAGATGTGTATAGTCTGCAAGACATTACACAGACAATCAGGAGTGACATCTGGAAGAGGTAATAGACGTGTATAGTCTGCAAGACATTACACAGTCCATCAGTAGTGACATCTGGAAGAGGTAATAGATGTATATCTTCTGCAAGGCATTACACAGACTACTAGGAGTGACTTCTGGAAGAGGTAATAGATGTGTATAGTCTGCAAGATATTACACAGACAATCAGGAGTGACATCTGGAAGAGGTAATAGATGTGCATCGTCTGCAAGATATTATACAGATATTCAGAAGTGACATCTGGAAGAGGTAATAGATGTGCATAGTCTGCAAGACATAACACAGATAATCAGGAGTGACATCTGGAAGAGTTAATAGATGTGTCTCGTCTGTAAGACATTACACAAACAATCAGGAGTGACACCTGAAAGAGGAAATAGGTGTGTATAGTCTGCAAGATATTATACAGATAATCAGGAGTGACATCTGGAAGAGGTAATAGATGTGTATCGTCTGCAAGACATTACACAGTCCATCAGGAGTGACATCTGGAAGAGGTAATAGATGTGTATGCTCTGCAAGACATTACACAGACAATCAGGAGTGACTCCGGAAAGAGGTAATAGATGTGTATAGTCTGCAAGATATTATACAAATAATCAGGAGTCACATCTGGAAGACGTAATAGATGTGTATAGTTTGCAAGACATTACACAGTCCATCAGGAGTGACATCTGTAAGAGGTAATAGATGTGTATAGACTGCAAGACATTACACAGACAATCAAGTGTGACATCTGGAAGAGGTAATAGATGTGTATAGTCTGTAAGACATTACACAGACAATCAGGTGTGAAATCTAGAAGAGGTAATAGATGTGTGTAGTCTGCAAGTCATTACACACTCCACCAGGAGTGACATCAGGAAGAGGTAATAGATGTGTATAGTCTGCAGGACAGTACACAGTTAATCAGGACTGACATCTGGAAGAGGTAATAGATGAGTATAGTCTGCAAGACATTACACAGACAATCAGGAGTGACTCCGGAAAGAGGTAATAGATGTGTATAGTCTGCAAGATATTACACAGACAATCAGGAGTGACACCTGAAAGAGGAAATAGATGTCAATAGTCTGCAAGATATTATANNNNTTCTCCTTTTCCTGAATGAAAACCGATGAGAAATGTTCGTTTAGCACCTCTCTGATCTCCACAGGGTCCACACTCAACTTTCCACTTCTGTCTTTGACTGCCCCTATTCCTACCCTAGTCATCCTTTTATTCCTCACATACCTATAGAAAGCTTTAGGGTTCTCCTTTATTCTATTTGCTAAAGACTGTTCATGTCCTCTCTTTGCTCTTCTTAACTCTCTCTTTAAATCCTTCCTAGCTGATCTGTAATGCTCCATCGCCTCATCTGAACCATCTTGCCTCATCAACACATAAGCCTCTTTCTTCTGCTTAACAAGAGATGCAATTTCTGTAGTAAACCACGGTTCCCTTACCTTATCACTTCCTCCCTGCCTGACAGGGATTTATGTATCAAGGACATGGAATATCTGTTCCTTAAATGCTCCACATTTTCATTGTCTGCATCCCCTGCATTTTGTTACCTCATTCTATGTATCCTAATTCTTGCCTTATCGCATTATAATTGCCCTTGCCCCATCAATAACTCTTGACCTGTGACATGTACCTATCCCTTTCCATTGCTAAACTAAACGTAACTGAATTATGGTCACTTTCTCTAAAGTGTTCAACTACAACTAAATCAAACACCTGGCCTGGTTCATTACCAAGCACCAGATCCAGTGTGGCCTCCCCTCTTGTCGGCCCTTCGACACATTATGTCAGGAAACCCTCCTGTACACATTGGACAAAAACTGATCCATCCAACGCAATAGAGTTATAGCATTTCCAGTCAATGTTGGGGAAGTTAAAGTTCCCCATAATGACCACCCTGTTCCTTTCACTCCTCTCCAGAATAATTTTGCTAATCCTCTCTTCCACCTCCCTGGAACTCTGTGGAGGCCTATAAAAAACTCCAAGCAGTGTGACCTCAGTCCACACTACCTCAGTAGACAAATCCTCGTCAAAAAATCTCTCAGCCACTGTTATACCATCCTTGATTAACAATGCCACACCTGCCCTTCTTTTACTGCCTTGCCTGTTCTTAACGAACGATCTAAACCCTGGAACCTGCAACATCCATTCCTCACCCTGTTCTATCCATGTCTCCGAAATGGCCACAACATTCAAGTCCCAGGTACCTATCCATGCTGCAAGCTCACCTACCTTATTTCAGATACTTCTGGTGTTGAAGTAGACACACTTCAAACCAGCTTGCTGTCTGCCAGCACATTCCTGTGACCCTGAAATCCTGTCCCTGTCCTCCCTACTCTCATCACCCTATGCACTGCAAGTACACCTCAGGTTCCCATCCCCCTGCTGAGCTAGTTTAAACTCACCCGGAAAGCACCAGCAAATTTCCCACCCAGGATATTAGTACACCTCTGGTTCAAGTGAAGACCGTCCTGTTTTACAGGTCCCACCTTCTTCAGAACGAGCCCCAATTATCCAAGTACGCGAAACCTTCCCTCCTGCACCATCCTTACAGCCACGTGTTCAGCTGATATCTCTCCCTATTCCTTGCCTCGCTATCACCTGGCACGCTATCACATCAACTCCATTTACTACTTCTCCTAGCAGAAATACATAATTCGAGTCAACTAAGATAATCTATTTGTGGCCTACATCTGTATAATTTCATTTACATTCAGAAGAGTGAAATACAACATAAGAGTAGGATTTTAAAAAAAAAATAAATCAAAAGCTTTTCTCCAAATTCCAAAGAAAATTATACTAAAATGTGAAAATTTACTTCTGGTAAAATGTTAATTACAATTTAAGAAGCATCACTTAGCAGATAAAACAAAGGTTACCAAATACCATATTTAGTAACAGTGATAGACTCTTCACTGTTCAAGTATGTTCAAGCTGTCAGTGATTCAAAGGTCACACTTCTTACAGTTAAATCTACACTAAGGAATTTGTTTACACTGGAGGGAAGTTGTGTGCTGCTGCTCCCAGTCTCTCAGCTGCTTTTGAATTGTCACAAAGACGCATAGCCTCCTTGATGTCTGTGTAGTTTGGCAGCTGCACATGATATGACTGGTACAGGGTGTTTCTTTGCTTTCGCCCTTTGCTACATTTCAGCAACAATGGTACATCATCATAGGGTAAGGTAAGGAGAGAGACCTCACAAACTATCTCCTTCAGTGCAGTATTTGACCCTATGCTGTAGACGTCATGCTACACCAAAGTCTTAGCCAACTGAGCTAACTGGTCCTCTAAATACAGCATTTACTCTGAAATCTAAGCTATAAATTAGTGAACATAGTCAATGGCAAGTCAGGGTCGGTAAAGGGCAGGATTTACTTGATTAATTTTCTTAATGTTAGAAAGGAAATTGAGTGTACATTGCCATACTTCGCACTTTAAGTCAGTACTGCAACTTGCGCATTGAGATACCAGTGTGAATTATATCAGGCTGTGCATGTCTGCACATACACTATCCTGAGGCTGCTCACCTTTTATTTCTAAGTACAGGACTTCAACTCCTCATTACTCCTTTGCTTAAATCTGTCCATTGTAGATCATAAAGTGCAGTTCTCTGGTGTGGTTCCTAGATCATTTCTCTTCACATACTCATTTTAAACTGGTGCCTTGTCTCTTACTGATATCAGAGTCATATGATCAGGTACATTGTCAAAATATATTATGTACATTCAATATTATCTACTTTAATTTTCTGAAGATATTTAACAGGATCCACATAACTCTTCATTACAATTAAGCCATTTAAAATTATTCAGGCTACGACAGCTCCATGAATGGGGGAGATAAGAGAGCAAAGATTAGGTGGAAATGGATGTTTATTACATTGATCAAACATTTAAGGAATGCACTCCATGGACCCATTTTATTAGTCATTAGTATCAAAACACTTGGCAAATTTAATTTTCTGAGGGAACATGGCAAAGAATGAGAAAACTTGCAGAAGGTGATAGATAATTTGCAAACTGAGGAGCTAGGAGGGAGCTACAGTTTAACACTTATAAATGTGCAGTGGGAAGAAAAACAAGGAAAAGAGGAATATCTCTCAAATGTTAAGTTCTGAGATAGAGTGGAGATACACAGGAGTCAAGATAATATCTATACTTTAAAAAAGCAGGAGTGTTGGTGGTAAAATCTATAAAAATAGCAAATGGTATCCTAGGCTTTTTTTAACTTGTGGGCTGTTATGATGCCAGCTGACATTAGCCAAGTCCCAAACTGAAACCTGGTTTGATTGGTAAAACTTTGCTTTATTGGTTTTAACGAGGTAAACTCTCACTGAAAAATAAACCAGCAATATTGCAAATTTGGTTTTAACAATACATCAGAAGTTTATTTCACAAATGAAATAAAGATAAAACAGAATGGACCAAGTTATTTATACACAAACTTAAATATTTTGAAACATATGGTAGAAAGATAATCCCAGTAATCTGAAAATTCTTCTTTATAGATCCTTAAAAATTCTTTTTGCATATCCACAAACACTCCCTTTACAGTACTCACATAAGAGAGATCTTCATTTCCATCACCTCTTTGGACTTAACGTAATTCTGACTTCAACACTTAGTCTGGAGAATCTGATATCATCTTCCTGGAGCTTTCATGCAACTGAGTTTAAACCTTTTCAGCTTCAAATAACCTTTCAGAGTTTTACCTCAAATCTTAGGATCTTAGAATCCCTACTTCCTGTCAGGATTCTAAGATTCTAAGCTGGTCTGTTTCTATTACTTAAATTAAGCTAATATATTTTTTAACAAAGCAACATTATTTCTCCTTTTCTCAGAAGCAAGTGATTTACACCTCCATCTTCCACCAAGACTTCTGCATCAGCTAAAAACAAAACTGAATGGCTTCTCTCCATACTATGATTATACCCCACAAGCTTATAAAAAGACCCAAATCTCCCATTAGCAAACTTTTTTTTAAAATTCACCTGTGCAACTTGGGTGTTGCTGGCTGGCCAGAATTTATTGTCCATGTTTAGTTGCCCATGAGCAGGTGATGGTGAGCTTTTTGAACTGCTGCAATCCATGTGCTATATTGTGCGCTTTGTTCACTCCCTATGCCAACAAAAAACATACAATCCTGGAAACTACCTCTCTCAAATTATTTTTAAAAATCGCCATGGCTACAGAAATGCTTAAAGTTAATCGTTAAATCCCTTCAGATACACAACAAACCTAATTTGCCACAAGTTAAAAAATCAAAAATAACTGATATCTATATGTATAAATCACATAGAGTATGTCATAAGACATCGAACATTAAAAAAAAGACAAGGTAGCAAAATTAAATTTGCAAAATGCATATTTTAAATTCTGTCCTTCCTTGTAGTATTGGATAGAGTTCTTAACATTTGACAATTATAGGAAGGATATCAATGTCTTAGGAAAAGTGTGAAGAAAATACCAACTGAAGTCTGTGGATGGTAAAACCCAGCTATCGTATAACACTGACACCTGACCCTAAGTCAGTTTTCTACCAGGCAAGTAAGGTTAGACGTATCCTTCTTGTTCATATTCATTTTTTTGGTCTCGTATAACAATGACCTGTATAAAGGATGCTTTCCAAAAGCAACTCAGGTCAACATCTGTTCTGAACCATTGTAAATCTTCATTCAAGTGACAACAGATGCTGCATGATGAAGGGCTTATGCCCGAAATGTCAATTCTCCTGTTCGTTGAATGCTGCCTGACCTACTGTGCTTTTCCAGCACCCCACTCTCAACTCTGATCTCCAGCATCTGCAGTCCTCACTTTTCCTAACAGATGCTGCAGTAAAGTAAACCAATCAAAACAACTCAAACACACCAGGTTATGCCATCTTTGCAGGTAATCTATTAGCAACGTATTCATCCACCTAGTAAAATCTCACAGTTTGCACAGGATATAGAAATTTGGGAAGATTACAGAGGGTGAGAAGAATCAGAATTAAACACACACATGACAAACTTCAACAGGAGAAACTAAAATGAAATGCAAATACTGAAGTGCAAAAGAAAAATAAGATTTATTCAACATTCAATTTATCAATTAGCATGTTATCAGTTTGATGGGAACATAAAGTATAAATTATTTTAAAGTAAACTAAATCAAATACACACTGTCTTACTCAGATATACAGGTAAAACTAATGGCATTTCCATCACTCTAAATATGTCTAACAGCAACTATAATCTCTGACAGCATTGGACCATGAAACAAATTCCTTATATATCTAATTCCCAGCCTTCAATGATCTACCACTGAATGGCCATGTATATCCTCTCATCTTCCACAGGTTGCAACTGCTATGGATCAAGGTCGAGAAAATGGGATGAGGTTGGATTGGTCCCCATTAGGAAGCGCAGATATAATGGATTCTTTCTGTTCCATAACGTTATCTAAAGCTAAAAGTTCCGATTTGCAGATTTGGTCTGGCGTGTACGATAAAGTACTGTTTATAACTATTTTTTTTTCGATAAGCTGTTGATTTATAGCTGTCAGGCTACTGTGACGGGAGGGGAGTGATTTGGGGTCAGAGCTATCATCAACCACAATTTCAATACACAATCATTTATTTCCACCGCCCTCTAATCTTCCTTCATTGTGTGAAGAGCTGCACATGTTTGATTTGCTTCAGAATAAGGCTGCCTGCATTTTCTGGATTTTGGCATAGAAGGACAAACATATGTTTTGCATTAGTTCCATACAGTTTGATATGAAATAGATATGAAACAATAACCCCTCTTTGGTAAGCAAAGTATTTACCAATGAGCATATACAATCAGTGGTATTCTCTACTTTGAAAATCTATCAACATAATAATGCTATGGTTGGGTCTGCTGGTTGATATTGAGGATTATCCATAAGACCATAAGACATAGGAGTGGTAGTAAGGCCATTTGGCCCATCGAGTCCACTCCGCCATTTAATCATGCGCCATTAATGATGAGCATTTCAACTCCACTTATCCGCACTCTCCCCGTAGTCCTTAATTCCTTGCGAGATCAAGAATTTATCAATCTAACTAGTTGCTGAGTAATACAATGCTTTAATTAGTCCGTTAAAGAACATGGTACAACCACACTACTGACAATCCAGGTACCATGTGTTTCAGAAGGTCTTTTTTGAACATGAATTGAACGCAATGTTAGGTTTCACTGCTGATATGTAGTTTTCAATTAGAATTGTCTTCAATCTACCAATCACAAACTCCCTGCTAAGCCTGAGTATCATGAACCACTCACTCATCAAACATGAATGAGTCACTTGTTTGTGATACATCTTCTGTCATAGTCAATGGTCTCTGCCACTGTGACACTTTGCATGCCCAAGTCATTGCACCAGAACTCTCTACTACAGAGATCATGTTCAAAATTTAATATATACAAATCAAAGATTGACAGCATTTTGAAAAATAAGGGAATCAAGGGATATGTAAACAGTTTTGGAAGGTGTGGCCGATGTAGATGGTCAGTCATGATCTTATTGAATGGCAGTGTAGTTCCAAGGAATTAATGGGCTAAGTGCATCTGGACAGGATTATTATTTAACTTTAAATGTTAATTAAATGTATTAAGGATGTTGGCCAAAGGCAGAGGTATGAAATTAGTTATTGATCAGCTATATTTTCATTCCATAATGGAACTAGGAGTTAGATAGGTAAAAACAATGACTGCAGATGCTGGAAACCTTCTTCTGGATCAGTGGTGCTGGAAGAGCACAGCAATTCACGCAGCATCCGAGGACAGGTGCCTGTCCTCGGATGCTGCCTGAATTGCTGTGCTCTTCCAGCACCACTGATCTAGGAGTTAGATAGCCTAGTCCTGCTCCTAAGATGCTAAGTTTTCACTAATACATTTTTGATTAGGGTAATGCTACACATTCCAAATTCTTACTTGTATTTCTGCCAGTATTACATCTCTCTTAATTATTCCCTTTTTCAATAAAATGATCAACTGAACATTAGTATTAAGCGTAATTATTGCATATAGGTCATCTTTAATTATCTTCCAAATGCAAAGGGTAAAAATGTGTAGCACTGTTCAACGTTTTAGAAACTGAATAACTTTGACTGATTATTTAGTAACAAATTGCACTCTGACACGCAAAACATCGTATATACATTCTGAGTTACAGTAATGGACTTATTTCATTCTCTTTGCAACATCTAAATATGCAATCTGAATCTCACGATTCGCAGGGCACGTGTTTACAAATTCCTCTCTTTCATAAGCATTGTTCAAGTATCTCCAAATTCCAGTCATTTCCTTTGGGATTTCAAAGTTTCGGTATTTCATTGCTACAATCTAAAGGAAGGAAAAGAGACAAAACATTTGCTTGATTTATATTCTTGACATACAGGCAATACAGCTTAATGTAACAAAAACAAATTGGCTGTTACAATATAAATGATCTGAGGGATATTGAATTCCTTTTAGCTAGGTCACATCCCAAACTGCTGGGCAGCGCTGTAGACTTAACAAAGTGTAGTTTAAAATGTGCCTAGGTATATCTTAAAGCAATTCCTCAATATATTTGGGGCCCATAGCACAATAAATTCCTACATTTAGCAACTTCATCAAGACTGCATTGATGACAGCTTTATATGCTGTATTCAATAGGGTTAGGAGCAGACCATTCAGTCCCTCACATCTGTACCACCATTCAATTAGATCTTAGATGATCTGTTTCTACACTTGTTGGTTCCCAATCCATTCTAATCTGCTTTAAGTGCATTGGCATCTCAAACTAATATTGGTGTTCTGCTAACATTTTGTGTTCTGAGCTAGCAAAATCTATCAATTGCAGTCTTAAAATTCACAAATAACCCCCTGCCTCAAAAGCATTTTGGAGAGTAGAATAAAAACTGATATTTTGAATTGAATATGACTGCTCTTCAGAACTGAAGGAAGATAGAAAAGTGATGAGTGCGATCTGATGAGATGAGGTGAGAAGGGACAAAACACAGAAGGGAATATCTGCGATAATGTAGAGGTCAAAAACAATTTAAAATGATAAAAGATGTGATGGAATAAAAATCAAATGATGCACTAACTATTATAGCAAAGATATAAAACATTTGTCCAGAGTGAATATGAATGGCAGTGAATTGGAAGTGAAAATGTGAAAAATACCAAAACCAACAAATGGCAAAAAAAAGATCAAAATGAGGGACTGTGTTCATGCTCTAAAGTTAATGCTCTCAATTTTGCTCCAGAAGGATGTAAGAACATGTAAAAGTGTCTAACTGGAGTTTGAGGTACTGTTCCTCCACCTTGTACTAAACTTTACTGGAACATGACAACAGCCTAGGACACAGATCTGAGCATGAGAACAAGATAGTGAATTAAATGACAAAGAACGAGAAACTTCAGGTAATGCTCATGTACTGAGTGGAGCTGTTGCACCATGCAGTTCACTAATTCTGTGTCTGGTGTCTCCAGCTTGAGGGAGACTGCATTGTGAGCAGCAAATACAGTAGATCATTTTGAAAAAAGTACAAATTAATCATTGTTTCACCTGGAAGGCACAACTTAGGTGATGAGGACAGAGGAGGTGAAAAAAACAAGTCTTTCATCTCTCACAGTTGCTTGGGAAAGTGCCAAGGAAAGGCAACATGATTTCAAAATGATAGAGGAATAGACCGGGATGTCACAGATAGAACAGTCACTGCTGAATGTTGTTAGGAGACGTGGCACAGTGGCTCAGTGATTAACACTGTTATCTCACGGTGCCAGGGACCTGGGTTCGATTCCAGCCTTGGGTGACTGCCTGTGTGGAGTTTGCATATTCTCCCCATGTCTGTGTGGGTTTCTGACAGATGCTCCAATTTCCTCCCACAGTCCAAAGATATGCAGGTTAGGTGGATTGGCCAGGTTAAATTGCCCCATGGTGTCAAGGGATGTGCCAGCTAGGTGGATTGGCCATGGTAGCTGCAATGTTACAGGTATGGGACGGAGATGGGGGTCTGGGTGTGATGCTCTTCAGAGGGTTGGTGCAAATTCGATGGGCCGAATGGCCTCTTTCTGCACTGTTGGGATTGTAAGATGTGTTTGGTAGTGACATTCTGCTGGAGGTGTCGGAAATAGTGAAGGATGATCCTTTGAGCACAGAGGCTGGGTGGGATGGAAAACGAGGGCAAAGGGAAGGGGAGGAATCCTATGTTGGGAAAGAAGGGAAGACATTTCAGAAACACTTTTATAGGAGGCATCATCTGAACAGAAATGGAAAAACAGGAAGAATGGAATGCCATGGTATAATTTTATATTGTTCCCCTCTTGTTTTGGACACCTTACATGAAATCGCAGAAGAGTAGGATTAACCAGATTTCTTTTCAAAAGAACTGACATGGACTAAGTGTGTTCAATAATCTTGTTCTGTGTTGTACTATCTAAAAATTTCAAGCTCAATTTATTTCTAAAATAACAAATGGTGCTGTCTCACTGGGGACTGTTGTAATCATAATATATCCACTCAACAGTCATCGAGTATTTATCAGAATCAAAACAAACCTTGATAATGTGAAGCTTTGGCAGGAGATTGCAATCTGCCAAGGTCAAATAATCTCCATCTAGGTATTTTCTATTAGAACAAATATCTTCCTCTGTGCTATTGGCATCAATTTCTTCAGGTAAAGGTGTGTTTAAATAATCATCTAGTTTTTTCAGCGATTTCAGTAAAGCCTTTTCCAAACCTAAATAAACAAGAGAAAAGTAATTGTTAAGCATCAGAAAAGAAGAAAAAGAAATTCATTGTACTCAGTGAGAACCTTGCTCACTGTTGAGTTCCCCATCTCTGGGAAATAAATGTAAAGGAATTGCTTTCTTCCTTGTTTCAGATTTTCTGTTCCTTTCTTCTATATTTTTCTCCTAAATAATCTTGACCACCTTCATTCTCGATCATCTTTTCTTTCCTTCAATTCTATTTGCTTATTTTCTGCCATCTCCTCCCCTATATTTTTGTACTTAAGAATCTGTACCGAGGTGTCTTTGTATCTAAGATGGTGACATGAGTGGCAACTTGTAAACTTTTCACTGTATTCATTTCAGTACGTGTGCCAATAATGCTAATTCTGCACCACAATAGTCCTCTGACACCAGCCAATAAATACCACTTCAAGCCCACTGGCCCAACATCTTATCGTTTCATATTATCAAAGGGCAATGGAAGATACTACTCAGAGCTGGACAGAACAGTAAACTTCATCATACTCAGTGATCGGTAATGTACTTCTAAACATACTGAAATATGACACAATACCAGGTTATAGTCCAAATCATACTGAAATATGACATAGTGCTGTCAGATGTTTTTATCCACTTGGTGGTACTGTCCACAAACCCCAGATACTCTAAAACCATGAGATTGGAATCAAACAAGAACAAACAAATTCCATGCAGAAGTCAATGTTTTTCCAAAGAAGTAAAGAGCAAGGGTAGGAATATCATTTACTAGAAGGACGCTCAATAACAATGGGCACTGATGCCTTTTACTGTGTGTAAAAGGGGTGGAAGCAATTTAATTCATCAATGTTGTTGCTCATCCAGTGGCATTCAAGAGTCTGTGCACCTTTAGACAGAAGGTATATTGCCAGGTGCTAGACTATAGGATCAATGCGACCTTCAACATAAGTAGGGGAGACTGCAAAATTAGAAATCCTTTCGCCTCCCTTTATTACTACTGTTTACACCCTTTCTCTAATGTTTCCAGGAGAACATGAGGATTGCTTGGATCCAATAGATAGAAAGTACTTGCAGAGGCTCTGCTCCACTGAGGTCGGAATTAAAAGTCATTGCGTAACATACAACGTAAGAGCACATGTATTTTCCTTTACATCTAACATAAGTCATGACTAACTACAAGAATGTCCAGATCTCCCCCAAAACGGTATTGATCCTGAGATGATTGGGACTTTGAAGAGAGAGAGAGATTAATGAATGTTTGTTGGGGAACCTGTCACAGGATGTGGAGTTATGACAGGTAAATGGAATTCAGGTGCAGATTAGCCATGTTAGAATGACAAAGCTGACTGCTGAGGTTGAATGGCCCACTCCAGTTCCTATGGTACTGATGAGTAGGGTGTGGATACCTGAACTAAAAATGTGCTTTATGCACCAGCACCTTCAAAACAGAAAACATACCTCAAATCTACTTCTCTGGTTTTCTTTATCAAATTAAGAAATAATGGATGCAAGTGAGCAGCTGTAGTCAAATGAAAAGAAAAATAAGTAATGGGAGAGGGGTTTTACAGAATCATAGAGTCATACAGCACGGAAACAGACCCTTCGGTCCAACCAGTCCATGCTGACCATAATCCCAAACTAAACTAGTTCCACCTGCCTGCATTTGGCCTATATCCCTCCAAACATATACTTATCTAAATGTCTTTTACAAACATCACATGCTGATTTTCCTATTTACAAGTATTGATGGACAAGCAGTATGCCTCCAATATCTCTTCTCTGTGGCTGTAATTGTCTTACTTACTTACTTTCATTTGCATCTTTCCGAGCATTTTTAATATATGCTGAAAACTTCGCAAATACATCATTTCCTGCTGAATTCGATTCTGGATGTCTGGCAGAAAGCTTTGGATACCTGGAAAAACACATTGTTGTCCTTACATTTCCTTCAAAACACAAACGTTTTGGTAACATTTTTGCTTACCAGTTAAGAACTTCATCCAAATGCATAACCATTCACTCAATGAACTTCCAGCAAAGGAGTCACTGGACAACGATGAGGGGCCAGAATGCTGGTCACTGTGTCTTTATATTGGGACTCAGAAGTCAAACTGAATATCTCTAATGTGAGTGTGACTGAACATGGGAATTTGACAGCATACCCACATCAATACCACAGTAAGAAACTGCTTGGATTTCATGGGACTAAATCTTTCTAGAAAAGTAATGCTGGGCTGATGACATACACTGCTATTAATGCATGAAGTGACCAGCAATTTCAGGGGATTAAGAGATACACCATGGATTATTCCACTCTCTACCATTTGCTTTCTGTAAGTGACATCTTGTCCTTAACCTCTCCACTAATTTTATGAGCTTACTGGATTTACTCAATAATTAAATGTGCTGTGGAGAATTAAAGCTCATACTTTCAACAAAGTGATAATTGCTAATGCAATGTCAGTGAACCTGCCTGACCCAGAAAAGGTACAACTTAAACCATTGAGTTTTATCAGTTCCATACACGGCTATTTGTGGGATTTATTCTTCTGTTACCATGTAAGCTATGATACAAGAGTGAACTTACTTTAGAAGTACATTGGCTGTAAGGTCATTTCAGATTTCTGGTGGTGATTTCTCTTCCTTTTATTCGTCGAAGTAATGAACTCCTCTACAACTTCGAAGGGGAGGCAATGGCCTACTGGTATTATCGCTTCACTATTAATCTAGCAGTCAGTCCAGGTAATGTTCTGGAATGGTCTGATAATTTTAAAAAGGCCTAAGTCTAATGATGGCCGTATTGGGAAAACCCATCTGGTTCACTAATGCCCTCTTAGGAAAGGAAACTACTATCCTTATATGCGACTCCAGATTCATAGCAATGTGGTTGATTCATAATCGCTGTCTGAAATAGCTGAGTGAACCATTCAGCTCAAGGGCAATTAGGGAAGGGAAATAAGTGCTGGCCTTACCAACAACATCCTCCTCATTTGAATGGAACAAACTCCAAATTATACGTTACTAAATACCTGATCTTGTCTACCCGATCTTTCTTTCCCTGACTTTATTTTTCTTTCTATATATCGTTTGATTCCAATTCATCTTTTTTCATTGTTCTTTTCCAAATCCTTCACATTAACTGGTCGAGGAGACAGATCGTTAGCCCTCATTGTTTCTCAGTATCATTAGTGGCATGTACTTCCAGCAACTGAGGGGTATATCATAGTGAGCTGAAGCAAGCAGAAACCAGGCTGGATACTCGTAGTTGAGCAAAATTTTGCCCCTTGAGGACTTTATATAAAAATGACTTTTGTTATGCTTCAAACAATTAGGCTCAGGTCTTCCAATGGGTAGATAGCTATCGCTAAAATGTAGATTGGAGTTACATATAAGGATTGGACACAAGTGTTGTGGAAGAATCACTCAATGAGAGTTATAAGGTAGCCAGGAAGTATCTGAAGAGAGAACTAAGAGCAGCAAGGAGGGGACATGAAAAGTCCTTAGTTGGTAGGATTAGGGAAAACTCTAAGGCTTTCTATAGGTGACTAGGGTAGGAATAGGTCCAGTCAAGGATACTTGTGGGAGGTTGCGTGTGGAGGCTGAAGAGATTGGGGAGACACTGAATGAATACTTTTCGTCAGTATTCACTCAGGAACAGGACATTGTTGCCGATGTGAATATTGAGTCACAATTAATTAGAATGGACGGCTTTGAGGTATGTAGGGAAGAGGTGTTGAAATTCTGGAAAGGGTGAAAATAGACAAGTCCCCTGGGCCTGATGGCATTTATCCTAGGATTCTCTGGGAAGCAAGGAAGGAGATTGCAGAGCCATTGGCCTTAATTTTTATGTCCTCGTTGTCTACAGGAATAATGCCAGAAGACTGGAGGAGAGCAAATGTGGTTCCCTTGTTCAAAAAGGGGAGTAGGGATAACC
This sequence comes from Chiloscyllium plagiosum, assembly GCF_004010195.1. NCBI lineage: Eukaryota > Metazoa > Chordata > Chondrichthyes > Orectolobiformes > Hemiscylliidae > Chiloscyllium > Chiloscyllium plagiosum. The sequence goes on along the minus strand of NC_057721.1, from coordinate 64,273,840 downwards.
CTAGTAACTATAGGCCAGTGAGTCTCACTTCTGTTGTAGACAAAGTCTTAGAGAGAATTGTAAGGGATAGGATTTATGAACATCTGGATAGGAATAATATGATCAAGGATAGTCAGCATGGTTTTGTGAAGGGCAGGTCGTGCCTCACAAACATTATTGAATTCTTTGA
>NC_057721.1:64271314-64272739 GCF_004010195.1 Chiloscyllium plagiosum | reverse complement strand
ACGGGCATTGGATAGGCATATGGAGGATAGTGGGCTAGTGTAGGTTAGGTGGGCTTGGATCGGCGCAACATCGAGGGCCAAAGGGCCTGTACTGCGCTGTATTTTTCTATGTTCTATGTTCTAATGTTCTATAGAAAATTACCAGGAGACACAGAAAATCCTTCACAAAATTAAACTTTAATCTTGCAAAATCAAAGTTGTGGCAGCCATAAAAATGTCTTCCCTGACTGCCCACAAACTCTTTATTCTCCTCCAGTTTATACAATTTGTTGGTCTCGCGCTTTTCAGATAATATTAGCATAGCCAATCATGCTGGCTTGATTTGTCTTTCTAAACTAATCATGGCACAGATGGGCAGCATGGTGGCTCAGTGGTTAGCACTGCTGCCTCATAGCACCAGGGTCCCAGGTTCGATTCCAGCCTGTGTAGAGTTTGCACATTCTCCCCGTGTCTGCGCTGGTTTCCTCCGGGTGCTCTGGTTTCCTCCCACAGTCCAAAGATGTGCAAGTCAGGTGAATTGGCCATGCTAAATTGCCTATAGTGTTAGGTGCATTAGTCAGAGGGGAAATGGGTCTGGGTGGGTTACTCTTTGAAGGATTGGTTGGGCCAAAGGGCCTGTTTCCACACTGTGGGGAATCTAATCATCTGCCACACTGGTTCCCTCCATCATGCCTCCTGTCATATTACAACACCATCATCTTCAGCATTAGCTCCCAGTGATTGAACTAACCTATCACAACGCACTACCATTATCTGTTACTGGAGCCCTGTAATATGATCCCAAGCATACATCGCAACACCAAGCTAACTACATTACTTCCGCAATAACCTCCATACAAGTTGCATCGCAGCTGACTCCATGAGAATTGCACAGGATGTTGAAATGTCCGATGGACAATTACCCTTTGACTGGAACACTTTGAAAAATTCTCCAGTTCCGGATTACAGCCAGAGAAGGTGGAGAGTTCTACCTCATTTACTGGAACAATTACCTCGGGAAAGTTAGAGAAATTAAAACCTGCTCTGAATCCTGGATAACAAAAACTGCCCATCATTCCCTGCCCTCTGCCTGAAAGTTAAAGCTTATCTAAATATTTCTTGCATATGTTCAATGACTTGGCCTCCACAGCTTTCTGTGATAACAAATAAAGTCATAGAGTCATAGAGATGTACAGCACGGAAACAGACCCTTCGGTCCAACCCGTCCATGCCGACCAAATATCCCAACCTAATCTATCCCACCTGCCAACACCCGGCCCATATCCCTCCAAAGCCTTCCTATTCATATACCCATCCAGATGCCTTTTAAATGTTGCAATTGTACTAGCCTCCACCACTTCCTCTGGCAGTTCATTCCATACCCGTACCACCCTCTGTGTGAAAAAGTTGCCTCTTAGGTCTCTTTTATATCTTTCCCCTCTCACC
>NC_057721.1:64240310-64269313 GCF_004010195.1 Chiloscyllium plagiosum | reverse complement strand
TGTAAAAGCCCTTTGGATTCTCCTTAATTCTATTTGCCAAAGCTATCTCATGTCCCCGTTTTGCCCTCCTGATTTCCCTCTTAAGTATACTCCTACTTCCTTTATACTCTTCTAAGGATTCACTCGATCTATCCTGTCTTTACCTTACATATGCTTCCTTCTTTTCCTTAACCAAACCCTCAATTTCTTTAGTCATCCAACATTCCCTACACCTATCAGCCTTCCCTTTCACCCTGACAGGAATAAACTTTCTCTGGATTCTCGTTATCTCACTTCCAGAGGTGCACTATCCTTTGAAGAAACGTTTCTTCATCTGAGTCCGAAACACCCTTACCTGTATCCTGAACCTGTGACAATGGTTGTAGACCCCCAACCATCTACAGTGCTTTGGCTGTGAAGGTCCCCTTGCCCAGATATCTGACTGAAAAATTGCACCAAAGGTAAGTGGGCAAAATGTAATCCAATCTGGGTCAGAAATAGGGATTCCAAACCATATCCGAAGATTCAGGCCTTAATGTATTATAAATAAGTTCCACCAAATTGGGCTGAGGGACCTTTCTTGATTATCTAGTTAAATGTCATTGAATATTCTGCCACTTTTATTGATTATCTGCACAGTCATACAAAAACATACCTTGGTGGTACCAATTTGTCTTCCAGAAATTCTTCTATCTTGTTCACATCTGTTTTGACTTCCCCATTGAAGGTCAGAAATGGAGGGTTTGTGCCAGGCGCCAGATTTTGTAAGTCGGCAGGCTTCCTGTATGGATAAAGTCAAGGCAAGAGTTAAAGGCCCTTCTTATTTTTATACTTTTATACTTTAAAATCAAATAACTACTGCTGCAACTGAATGCCACAAGGAAACTTGAGCAATGTAAATCCAATCTTCTCAAAAACGATAATGCTTTAACATAGTATAATTGCCCACAGTATTTCACAGAATTACTAATGAAATATTAAAGGAAGAGAAACTGTTGAATGTTAAAGAGGCAGTGGAAAAAAGATAAAGTTGAATGAAAAGTGTGGAGGAATAACTGGAGGACAAATATACAGCTGACAAGATTCCAGTCACAAAATAACTTCATTTAAAAAAATTCTAGTCACTAGATGTCACTATTATCCTTTGCAAGTAGGCTGCCATACAACAAGGTACTGCAGAAGCATGCTAGTGACAACTTATCTCTGTTTATGTAACTCAAGCTTTCAAAATAGGTGCCTAAAATGTGCAACGGAAACTGTTCATGAGTGTCAAAATCTGAAAGGCAGCATGGGCATACTTTCAAAGTACAATAATGTGTGGTCTTCCCCTAAAATTCAAAACCATTTCTGCTCTAAACAAATTACAAATGATTCAATAATTCAAAAGATATGAATCTCATGTAGACTACACATAACGTAGGAGTTATAGTAACATTAAATGACTGAGATGTGACAAGTGATTTGTGTATGATTCAACTGTTCAAAGTTCTTCTCAGGAATAATGCCATCAGTGCAAAACATGTTGTGCACAAGCGGAAGGAACGCACAGACGGTCAATTTGAACTCAGTGAAAATCTGGAATGAAAATTTGGTTCTAATGGTGGCCATGTAATCATTGCTGTAAAAACACATCCAGTTTATTAATATCATAAGGAGAAGGAAATCTGCCTTTCATACCTGATCTGGCCTACATGTGACTCCAGTGCCATAGCAATGTAGTTGACTCTGGGCTAAACAAATGGGCAATAAATGCTGGCCAAGCCAGAGAATCCCATGAAAAGAATTTTATTTTACATTGTTTGGCAAAAAAGGTCCATGATCCACCTTGTTTGCTTTTTGCAGGCCAATTGGTCCAGCTTGTCCACTCAAGCCAGTTCTTATATATTCTCATCTAAATCGACCATCATGACCATCTGTTTCTTTCTCCCTCAAATGCTTGCCCAGCTTCCCCTGAAATCTACCTATACTATTTGCTTCAATCATATCCTGAGGATGCAATTTTCACATTCCTACCACTGTTACAAAATTAAACTACCTGATTTTCAGATGCGGATTCCTCTGGGAAAGGGTGAAGACTACGATCCCCCAGAGTTTCGGCACATGCGCAGAGCAGTGCATCTCAGGTTGCATATGTTCTATATCATTGTTTAAACCATCTGCAGGGTTTGGCCAACTTCCTCACCAGGGCAGCATCTGCAGGGTTGAGGAATGAACAAAGTGCAAGCACAGGATCTGGATTGGCACAAAAATCAGACCACGGGACCAACATAATCACAAAAGTTCAGCCAGGTGAAAGGTTCGGCAGGTAGGGGATTGTTAGCAGGGAGAAGAGGCTTTATTCTATAAATCTGCTGCTGTATCAGGGTCTGAGCAATTCGGGATCAGGTAGCCTGGAAGTCAGTAGATGTGGCTAGAAATTGGGGTTTAGTCTCAGGAAAAGCACTGGTATTCATCCAGCCAAGCTTAAAAAAAACCCTGAGAATCATCAATTGTTCAGTGCAACGGAGAGTGTGGGTGAAAGAAGTCCACAAGCAATATTTGCTCAGTGCAGCTGTGAACGTTTGGAGCTGGAGAAATCCATGGCTCAGCTTAGTTGTCAGCAAAAGAGTTGGGAACATGTCCAATAGTACACACTGGATTGCAATCTCAGGAATCCAGTGGAATCACACTCCTGAGAAAAGTTTGAAAAATCAGATTGGGAGCAATCATTGAAGCAATCTATATGAAGAAATGGCTTTTGAGTTTGGAATTTTCAGAAATGAAGACTTTAAATCCCTTGTCAAGGTGAGATATCCCTTAGAAAGGTGAGACTATTTAAATAAAATTGGTGACCCATAGTTTCATTGGGTGGATTGTCGAAATATCTGTGGGATTTGTTTTGAGCACATCTTCAGTTGATCATTTGTGACGCTCGACCACCATTTGTCTGTGATCCACATTTACCTAACACTAACTCTGAATGTTAGAGTCTGAGTTGTACATATATTGTAGATAGTTTTACTTTTCTAACATTATTATGGCGATGACTTTGTTTGTCCAAAGCTGTGGAATCTTGTGGCTTTATTCTCTTGACAGACCTAGGATCCTCTATTTTAAACAAAAACGCTACCAGTCCCTAACAACACTCTTTGGGTGAAGATAATTTCTTCTGAATTCCTGCTCGAATGTATTGACAGAGATGGAAATGTGTTGCTGGAAAAGCGCAGCAGGTCAGGCAGCATCCAGGGAACAGGAGAATTGACGTTTCGGGCATTAGCCCTTCTTCAGGAATCCTGAAGAAGGGCTAATGCCCGAAACGTCGATTCTCCTGTTCCCTGGATGCTGCCTGACCTGCTGCGCTTTTCCAGCAACACATTTCCATCTCTGATCTCCAGCATCTGCAGACCTCACTTTCTCCTCGAATGTATTGACAACCTCTTCTGCATAAGCAGTAGTATTCTGCTTGCATCCAATTCACAAAACATTTCATAATTTTAAAAACCTCAATGAGATCACCACTAGTATTCTATTTTCAAAACAACAGAAGACAGCCTGTCAATCATTTCCAACTCCACACATTTCTGGTATTATTCTTGTAAATATTTCCATGATTCCCTCAGTTCCTCCATATTTTTTCATGTATTAAGGAAACCAGAACAGTGCATTATACTTTTTTTTATTCATTCATGGGATGAAGGTATTGCCGGCTAAGCCAGCATTCAATGTCCATCCCTAATTGTCCAGAGGGCAGTTGAGAGTCATCCACATTGCTGTGGGTCTGGAGTCACATGTAGGCCAGACCAGGTAAGCATGGCAGTTTCAAGAATATTAGTAAAGTAAACTCATTAGACTCTTAATTTCTGGTTATATTTATTGAATTTTAATTCTACTATCTGCTGTGGCAGGAGTTGAACCAAGGAGCCAAAGACATTATCTAGTCTCTGGATTAATAAAGCAAGCGATAATACCACAAGGATATTGCCTCCCCTCATTTAAGCATGATTTGATAATGGTTTAGCATGACTTTTCAATACCAAAACAATAAATGTTTACTCATTGGTCTTCAATAGCTTTGATGTGGAGGTGCTGGTGTTGGACTGGGGTGGACAAAGTCAGATGTCACACAATATCAGATAATAGTCTCACAGTTTTATTTGAAATCACAGGCTTTCGGAGCGCTGCTCTTTTGTCGGATAGGAAGGGTTTGGAGGGATATGGGCCAGGTGCTGGCAGGTGGGACTAGATTGGGTTGGGATATATGGTCAGCATGGACGGGTTGGACCGAAGGGTTTGTTTCCATGTTGTACATCTCTATGACTCCATGACTCTATGACAAAGGCTCCTTCATCTGACGAAAGAGCAGCACTCCGAAAGCTTGCGATTTCAACTAAACCTGTTGGACTATAACCTGGTGTCATGTGACTTCCACAGCCTCAAATATGATCAAATCTCAGTGGTGAAGAGTTTTGAAAGTCATAATTCCCTTGTTGTCTCCTCAGCATTCTACACTTCTAAGTATTCCTTGAACTGCCTCTGGGTTCAATTGTACCATGGGGAGCACAGGCGATAATCTGAAATGCACACTCGTGGTCAGCTGCACATCTGCTGTTGCAGAAGTGTTTTAAACTAAGATTACATTAATCCTAAAATATATAATTTTAGATGGTACCATCTCCAATGGGCTGAGGTTCAATACATCTCCACAGGAACAAATTTGGATTTTCAACTAATCTCTAATGGCATTTAATTTTTAATCCAACTAGCAAAACAAAAGTAAAGGTAAATATAGGTTTGTAGAACTTTTACCTTTTTAGGTCAACTGTTGTGACGTTAAATATCACACCTTTTAGCCAAAGGATCATGAAGAGCCGCTGGGAGAATGGGCAGTTTCCAATGCTTTCCCCGTCACCACCAGCCTGTACAACACAATATTGACAAACGTCAATGCTAATCATTTTGCCTTTTTTGAATAGTTGTTCATAAGGTGAATGATTGCAACAATATCGAGAACTTATAAAAAGCCTGAACCAAGCTTGAAGTTTCTTACCATGCAGGAACCTTTTCTGCCAAAATGAATTTGTGTACCACTGAAAAGACATCTTTTTCTTTATAAATTACTAATGATTAACTATTGTGCAGCCGAATAAGATCAATGCACAGAAGAAGAAATGGCAATTTTGCAAAAGAGTCATGGAACTGTTGAAAACCAGCTCTGATTCCTGACCAGTCTCCATATTTCACTCTCCAGAACTACTGACCAACAGGTCTCCCTCAGCTAATCTCACAACAACATTATCTTTGCTTGAAGTGCCTTGCTGTGAGTGAACTAACTGTTGCATTTCCAATATTAAAGCAATGATTGCACTTCAAAAACATTTGATCAGCTGTATGGCACTTTGGGACATTCTGTGGTAGTGCAAGGTGTCATAGAAATGCAAATCTTTCCTTTCATTTCAAACAAAACGCTGCTGTCTTTATCCTAACTAGCACCAAGTCCTGTTCATCAAACACCCCAGTTCTTATTGAAATTACTATCAATGTTTTGAATCCCTTCCCTGCCTTCAATAGGTATAGGGAGGGAATACAAACATGTCTTTAGATGGAGGAGAGGCTGTGATCATATTAAATGGCACAACAGGTTTAATGAGCCTAGTGACATATACCTGATTCTATTTCCTATGTTCCTAGACACACAAAAACCTGCTAATGCTGGAATCCAAAGTAGACAAACAGGAGGCTGGAAGAACACAGCAAACCAGGCAGCATCAGAAGGTGGAGAAGTCAACATTTCGGGTAGGAAGGTTCCTGAAGAAGGATTAATACACGAAACATTGATTTCTCCAACTCCTGATGCTGCCTGGCTTGCTGTGCTCTTTCAGCCTCCTGTTTGTCTTCTATGTTTCTATGCCTTGGTCCTCCTTATATCTACATTATCCTCCTGTCCCAGAATCTACCAAGGTCGCTGTTAAAGACCTTATACTAAAACCCCTTTGATCAAGATTTGCTCTATCTCCTTGTGTAGGCTGTTTGCATTTTTATTTGTTCTGGCAGTGGTCCCGTGAAACACCATGAAAGGTGCTTTATTGGTGCAAGATGTTGTTGCCATCAGCATTTCTAAACAATTAAATTACATTTCGCTGTAGATACATAAAACTTTTAAATGAATCCTGATATTTGCCAAAATGAAAATAGTGAGACTACTTTAAAGTAAAACTTAAGTGTTTCTCGAGTCACTGAATGGCTTCAGGGCAGCAGAAAGCCATTCAGTCCTCTGTGTCAACACCAGGTCTCTGTAGGATCAATCTACCTGCTACCAAGGAATGTTTCTTTCATCAAGTTACTAGACATGTTAATTTCCAATGCAAACGTTTGCATTTATCAAAGGATGGAACAAAATGTAAGAGCCAATGATTTGCAAATCTTTGGAAGTTTTGCTACAGAAGAAAATTTGCATACTGTATTTGCATCCTGCAGTTGTTTGCCCATCATCTCACAGATACCTCCAACAGGTTTTTCTGCTACAGGAGAGAACTACACTTGCAGTCAAATAACCTCACCGGAAAATTCCCTAAAAGCACAGGAATGATGCAAAAAGCATGTTGATGGAATACAAGATCCATTCAAGAAGTTCACATTTTTTGAGTTAAGCTGTTATTTATCATCATTCTAGAGTGCAATGTACAGAGTATTTCTAAATAAAATGGTGCATTTTATGTGTTGTACCCACTGTACTATGATATAAGACTATTTCCTTTCCTTTTATAAATGATTACCAATTTACAGCTGTATAACTAACAAGTTTAAGGATATTTAACACTAATATTGCATTCCCAATAAACAAGTGTCATTTATGATGAAGCTTAAAGAAAGACATGGATTTACATTGCACTATTCATGATCACCAGATGTTTCAAAGCCAGTTAAGCACTAATCCAAATATAGTCACTGATGTAGCATCAGAAACACAGCAGTTATGATATAAGGTGTATGATTTTTGGATTTGAAATAGTTGCACGCGATCTTGTCAGAGGAAATTTAATAATTAAATTGTAGGTATTTCTGTAGTCATTGTGATTTATCTTAGAAATATGAAAGAGAGTTCCTGCTGTGTAATGGGGTTGGGTTTTCATTGGAGAGTTTATGAACAAACAAACAGTGCAGTGCATTAGGCTTTCAGTTTAGAAGGTTCTGGATAATGTATTCTTTTTTGATTGAGGATGCATCCATCATTTAGAAAAAGCTTTTGGGTTTCAGCTGGGGGTTTTCAGACATTTTGGCTGAAGCTGGATGCACAAAACATTGGCTCCTGAGGAAGAATAGTTTCGAATGGTTAAAGAATAGGTTACCTCAGTTGAAGAAATTTAGTTTAAAAGTTCCATACAAGAACTGTTTGGATAGAAACGTGAAGGGCCTATTTGAAGCTGAGAAAATCTAAGCTCAGTTGAATGAAAGATCAACAAAGAGATGACCAGATTCTAAGGACTGGGAATTGAAACATCTGTTTAGTCAAACCTTATGTGTGATAGAGAGGGGAATTTACTCTCTGGTGTGAATACTGAAAAGGAGTATTTTTGATATTAATGACATTATATTTACCATGTGTTTCCAATTCTTTAAACTTTTGTCATATGTAAACAGTTTGGTTTAGTCTATTTTATTTTTTTTTTACTTTTATTGTTAAAATAGAATCTGCAGCATTACATGTTTGTATTTCAGTGGAAAGTCACTCATAAATAACAAAAGGAAAACAAAGTAACAATCTATCAAGTCAGATATCAGTCTGACTTGTCCGGTAATAACACTAGCTGGGATTGTAACACAACCAACTTGCACACAGCAAGCTTCCACAAACAGCAATATAGTAATGGCCAGATTGTCTGTTTTCTTTTGTGATGTTTCCATCAGGAATAGATTGACTGTAAAAAATGTCAAAGGATCTTTTATGTCCACCTGAAAATTCAACCAAGTCTTGGTTTCACATCTCATCTAAAAAGCAGCATCTTCGACAGTGCAGCATTCCTTCAGTACTACAAAGAAGTGTCCACCATGATTTTGCCTTAAATTCTTGAGTTAGGCATGGACCTTGCGAGTACAGAGCTGAAAAATGTGGCGCTGGAAAAGCACAGCAGGTCAGGCAGCATCCGAGAAGCAGGAGAATCAATGAAGTGAGCACAAACTACAACTGAGCCATGATTCCCATGATAATGTAATTCAGAAACTTCCTAATGTGGGGCTGTTTCAAATTACAAGAAGCAATGTCAGAAAGTAGCCTCAAATCACAGGAGTTTCAATACATGGACTTGAACCACTTTAGCACCAATTAGAGCTCAAACAGTGATACGCTTCAGAAGAAAAATCATGTTACAATAAAGAGCCAACATAATGTAAACCAGGAAGGAATCATGGTCAGATATTGCACAGAAAACTAACTGTAGACCAAACAGACGAGACAATAACTAACAGAAAGACAAGAAGGCAGTCAGGTTTCTGCTATGTAGATAGCAGAAAGCCAATGCCTCAGTATTTTAATATTAAATCATTGAGCAGCCATTAAGCAATACATTTTCTTCCTTAAATTCAGAGAACATTTCAAAGATCAATTATTTCATTTTAAAGCAAAGAATAACACAACTGTTGCGGCATATCCTGAAACTGAGATATTGTTCACAAAGAAATAAGTCTGACATAACACACACAAAGTGATGCCGTTAAAATATGTTTGACACACTGAAATGCATGGAAATCATAATTTTATTAACAATCTTACCTTGACAAACAATTCAATATCTGGATACGTGTGTCCACTTGGTACTGAGTTAGTTGCAGCCATACTGCTGGCAAAACAATTAGCAGGCCTTTTAAGCAGCACTGTAAATTAATACAATTCAGTCCCTTTAGCTTAAATGGTGAGCTCCATTACTCAAACTTCTTTCAATGTCACACACAATGCCCCAGAAAAATAAGAGACTTGCCGTGCACTTTCATGCCTGAGACACATACACGCTCTGGCAGAAAGCACTGGCAGCATCCACTGGGTGTAACTTGAATTAAAACCGCCAATAAATGCTGAGCTGTTGTGTGTAGGTGTAGGTTTGCAACTGAAAGCTGAATGCAAAAGTGACATTGACGGACAGTTTTTGTCTTGATATGATTTAATTCACAACTATCTACATCCATAAGTTACATAATACTCAGTAGTTTAAATGCTGACATAATCTCACTGCACAGAGTTGTGCTCTTGTAGCAATGCAAGCTACTGGTTGATATTATGAGTAGGACCAATATTCCACAACCACATACGTGTGAAAATGTAATTACACCCTGAAAGATACCTTTAATATCAACCTACATGGGTGCATCTCCTGATGCTGACAAACAACATAGGGTGTACAAAATAAAGATGTATGCCATGCCACACATGCATTATACTGCACACAGCTCTAAAATTCAGTGTAATGCCATTCATATCCAAATGTGTTCTGAAATCTACAAACACAAGGAGATGGTCCATAATTCAAAAGACAATATGGATGTTCAGTTACATTAAAAAGTACAGCAATTTAAAAAGACGCTACATGATTCAAAAATTGAAACTCGAAGCCACAACTTAGTTAGGACTTTATTTTATGACCTTCATCTTGTCACACTCTGTAACTCTGTTTTTCCTTCCTGTTCTACCAAAGTTACAACAATCATTGTTTAAAGCATAGGGAGCAAAATTAATTCATGCATCACCCTTGTTCTGTGCACTCTTATCTGAAAGGATTTTAATATGCCCCATCAAACGTTTAATGTGAAGTCATATCTTAAATTAAAACAGTATCCATTCTCTATTCAGTTAATTTAAACATGATGTCGAGCGGAATAGCCTAGCAAATGCAACTGGTTGATCAGCCTTTCCAAGCACTGCAAACAAATATATCAAGAATGCAAATAGATCAAATAGAATCGTTCAAAGAACATGCACAAGTCTTAATGTGATTTGCACAATCGCATGAGACTAAAAGAAGATTTGAGGATTTTGCAGTATGAATATATTCATGCAAGTATTCTAAATGTGAGAGATGTCTTGTTGAAACTACAGATGACTTATTACCAATGCTATTTGTTTACATTAAAATACTTTCTCAGTCTGAGACTAAATCTACGTTAAACTCTCTTCCCACACACAGACAGAAAAACAGAGCTTCTATTATGCACAACTTCAGGCCTCACGACCAATGTTAATAGCTTCAAAAAACAAGTCTTTTGTTTACCTCATATTCAACAGTTAAGATTCCTTCTGCCAACCTAACTAACTAATGGAAGAATGCTGTTTTGAATAATGCTACTCTTGCACATTCAACTACTACTTGTAGTACTTCCAAGGAAACAACAGCTCACATTTATATGGTAACAAACTTCATAGGAGCATTACGAAGTATGCCACCAAGCTACAGAAGGAAATATGAGCCCAGATGGCCAAAGCCTTGATCAAAGAGTAACATTGATAGGATGTCTTAACATGGGAAAGGAAAGCACTGAGGTATAGGGACACCAAAATAGAGCTTAAAGACCGAGGCAATTGAAAGGGTAGATGTCAGTTGTTACTACAATTGGAGATGCCCAATTTTCTTGAGATTTGTGCAAAAGATAACAAAGATAGGGAGGGCTGAGGCCATGATGGAGTTTGGAAACAAAGACAAAATATTTAAATTAATATGTTGCTTGATCAAGAGCCAATGTCGGTCAGCAAGCATTCAGGTGATGGGGAAACAGGACTTTGCTGTAAGTGAAAACATGAACAATTTTGAGTAACATCGTATTTACAAAAACAGGGGACCAATCCCATTAAAAATGACAAATCCACAGGTAACAGAGATATGAATGAAGGCTACTGTGGCAGATGAGCTGAGACTGGGAGAAGTCAAACATTGTTATGAGGTATGAATAGATGGTCCTAACAATGGTATGAATATATGGTTCTGGATTAGTGGTGCTGGAAGAGCACAGCAGTTCAGGCAGCATCCGAGGAGCAGTAAAATCGACGTTTTGGGCAAAAGCCCTTCCTGATGAAGGGCTTTTGCTCGAAACGTCGATTTTACTGCTCCTCGGGTGCTGCCTGAACTGCTGTGCTCTTCCAGCACCGCTAATCTAGAATCTGGTTTCCAGCATCAGCAGTCATTGTTTTTACCTATGAATATATGGTTGAAAGCTTTTATCATTGTCAAATATGAAAGCAAGGTTGAAAACAAATTTGTTTAATCTAAGGCAGTTGCCAAAGAAGGGAATGCTGTTGGTGTCCAAGGAACTGAGTTTGAAGCAGAGACTGACAACAATTAGAAATTAGGCTATTTGGCCCATCGAGTCTGCTCCACCATTTAATCACGGCTGATAGGTTTTTCAATCCCATTTTCCGGCTTTCTCAGCGTAACCTTTGATCTTTTGGCAATTAAGAACCTATCTATCTCTGTTTCAAATATACTCAATGACCTGGCCAGAACAGCCTTCTTTGACAATGAACTCCACAGATTCACAACTCTAACTCAGGAGGTTTCTCCTTACCTCTATTGTAAAGGTTCTTCCTTTTACTCTAAGACTGTGCCCTCAGGTCCTCATCTCTCCTGCCAATGGAAACATCTTCCCAACGTGCACTCTGTCCAGGCCATGCAGTATTCTGTAAGTTTGAATCAGGTCCAGCCCCCATCCCTCTGAACTCCATTAAGTATAGTCCTAGAGTCCTCAAATGTACCCCATATGTTAAGCCTTCCATTCCTGGGAGCATTCTCGTGAACCTCCTCTGGACCCTCTCTAAGGCCAGTACATCCCTCCTGAGGTATGAGGCCCAAAATTGCTCACAATACTTTAATTACTTTATAGAACATAGAACATACAACGTTACAGTACAGTACAGGCCCTTCGACTTGTGAAATTAATCTGATGCCCATCTAACCTACACTTTTCATTAATATCCATATGTTTATCCAATGATAATTTAAATGCCTTTAAAGTTGGCGGGTCTACTACTGTTGCAGGCAGTGTGGTCTATGCCCTTACTACTGTCTGAGTAAAGAGAATACCTCTGAGCATCTCTCCTATATCCATCACCCCCCAATTTAAAGCTATGTCCCCTTGTGTTAGCCTTCACCATCCGAGGAAAAAGGTTCTCACTGTCCACCCTATCTAACCCTCTGATTATCTTATACGTCTCGATTAAGTCACATCTCAACCTTCTTCTCTCCAACGAGAACAGCCTCAGTTCCCTCAGTCTTTCCTTGTAAGACCTTCCTTTCATACCAGGCAACATCCTTGTAAATCTCCTCTGAACCCTTTCCAAAGCTTCCACACCCTTCCTATAATGCGGTGACCAGAACTGCACACAATACCCCAGATGCGGCCTTACCAGTGTCTTGTCCAGCTGAAGCATGACCTTGTGGCTCCGAAACGCAATCCTCCTACCAATAAACGCCAACACACCATATGCCTTCCTAATAACCCTATCAACCCAGGTGGTAACTTTCAGGGATTTATGCACCTGGACATCGTGTTCATTTACACTGCAAAGAATTTTACCATTAGCTCAATACTCTGCATTCCTGTTACTTCTTCCGAAGTGAGCTACCTCACACTTTTCCACATTAAACTCCATTTGCCACTTCTCGGCCCAGCTCTGCATCTTATCCATGTCTGTCTGTAACCCATAATACCCTTTGGCACTATCTACAACTCTGTCTACCTTAGTGTCATCCGCAAATTTACTAACTCATCCTTCTATGCTCACATCCAGATCATTTATATAAATGACAAATAGACAAACGTTAGACTTCCAAATATTTGATTTGGTAACTTTCTACACGTCTAGTATAAGCAGCCCAAAGATTTGTTAACAGCGGAAGTTGTCAGGAGAGATGATGGTGAGATGGAACTGGATGTTGTCAATTTACACATGTAACCAATATTGTGCTTTTGGATGTTTTCGTCAAGGACTTTAAGTAGATGGGAAATGGCTGGGATATTCTTTGACTGACAGCAGAGGTAGTGGTGCTGAAGGAGCTAGAGCGACCAGTGTAAGTTATATTCTGATTGTGATTAGATAATAGTGAGAGTAGTCCAATACACCTGGACAATAAGGGAGAGACACTGGAGAAGGCACTGAAACAATGAATCAGAGGCTTCAAAAAGGATAAGCAGGACAAAGAGAATTTACAACCTTTGTACAGTTAGCATGTAAAAATACTTAGTGATATTCAAGCATGAAAGATAATAATGATGGCCTGATCCTATTAAACTGAATCCAGACCCTTACACCTGACAATGACATCATAGAATCCCTACAGCATGGAAGCAAGCCATTGGGCCCTTCATGTCCACATCAATCCTCCAACTAGCATCCCAACCCTATCCCTATAACCCTACATTTCCCATGTCTAACCCACCTAGCCAGCACATCCCTGGACACTATGGGCAATTTAGCATAGTCAATCAGTCTAATCTGCACATCTTTGGATTCTGGGAAGAAACTCATGCAGACACAGGGAGAATGTGCAAACTCTGCACAGACAGTTACCCGAGTTTGGAATTGAAACCAGGTCCCTGGTTCTGAGAGACAGCAGTGCTAACCACTGAGCCACTGTACCACCCCTTGGAACAGGAACTCTTGGTTTGTAAGAACATGATCTGATTGTGGCCTTAACCCCACTTTTCTCTCTGTACTTATTGTCATTAGATGATCATCTGAGGGCATTGAAAATAAATTTTCTATATTGTTTTCTCTTATTGTCCCTGCAATTTTCTTGTCCTCCCTCCAAGGGATTATATGGTGGTACAGAGTCAGTGTTGGGAAGTGTGTAGTATTGAATTATGCTCAAATGAGCGTGGGGCTGGTTTGATGGCCCCAGCTAGACTTTTCCTGAACTCAACTCATTATTTCGATGATTTGATATGTGACCCCTTTAATGGATCAGGTCAAAACTGAACCTGACAGAACAAGGAAAAGACACAAGTTTGATTTTCAATAAATACAGAGTTAGTTCACCTTAGTCTGAGTGCTAACAGGGTGGCTGCATTTGGGCTGAACGAGACAAGGGATGGAAAATGAATGTTAGCTGGTATGCATGATGGGCCTAATGGTCTCCTTCTGTGTCTTAAACATTCTGTGATTCTGTGTTCTCCTAATTGCCTTGCAATTGTACAAAAAGGAATTTAAAAATTCAGATGTCTCTGTAAATGCTGCTTTCCTCACTCTGCCTCTGCTGCCATTCTCGAAGTGTGTTCTGAGTGAAGTGAGCCTTTTATTGTTCTTTGTGTTTACATTACAAGTCAAAATGGGTCAAGCGAGGTCTTTGTTTTCATCAAAGGGGCTGCAGTCCTGGTGCCGGCTTGGTGATTCCTACAATGATGCAGCATATCATCAATACAATCCAGAAATACAAGACTGCGTAATTCTGACATTTCCTGTTTATCCACCGTTGCCTTGACGACAGCAAATTTCACGGACCAGAGCAGCCAATCGTCATACAATCCCATTGTGTAACTTTCCATCACAGAGGACATTAATAGAGCTGAACGGAGACATGTTGCCATGGCAGAAGTAAAAGAGTGACGGACAATGAGTCCATCAAAATCTTATTAAACCAGGATGACAAATTGAACACTGCCACCTCAGAAACTGTGCACTCTGTAATGTTTGTCCTCTCTTTGGCAAAGCTTAAAAGTGGTGCTTAGATATTATTTCTTGCCTGTACATGATTAAGGGGTGAGTTTTTGACGTAAATTCCCAGTCAGCAGTGTTATTCAGCGGATGGACATGATGTAAACTCTCTGAACAAAGTCACATATAATTTGATCACTGTTATTTTAAATGTATGCTAGTTCAGACATGCCTCAGTAAACACACTGAAAATTCATCTTTTTGCCAACACACCTTATAGCTACAATCAGCCACATAAGGAAATTGTGAAAATCAAACAGTTTTATTTTTATTTAAGCCTCCAATAACAAGGTTGTTTTAGCTTAATTTTGGAAATCCATATCACCAGAGGTCGTCATCTTAGATATTCCACCCATTCCTCAAAATCAAAAATGAGGTTCACGAAATGTTGATGTCAAGCTTTCATGGATGTATTCACTATACAACTTGTGTAATTATACTTGCAACACTCTCACCAAGCAATGCCATAGAGTATTCCTCATTGTGGAGGTGTCAACAGAGGTGGCAATAATGGAAAATGATTGGACAAGTCAATCCTGGAGGGATACTTACCTTTTGCTTCCGCTTTACCTATTAAGTCCTGGATGGGAAGATCCATTGGAGGTTCTCAGTCTGCCACCAATTAAAAAGCCACTCAAGGGCTTCAATTCCAAACCTCCATGTTTATATGCCTTCCTGGCAGAGGGGTAAATGAGTGATTTGACAACTTAATAACCAGTGTGATCTGTCTGCCAGGTTGAGGGGAGGCTCTCTAGTTTATCTTATCTGGGGGCAATCAGGTGGAACGTTAGTCAATGCCTTACACTTCTTCCCCAATACTTAGTCTCAAAAAAGGTCAAATGGTGTTCAGAGCTCAAAATTCAACTTAATGGAATCTTTTGAATCCAATGTCCCACTTGTGCCATCCTATTGGTTCATTAGTGCCAATATTTATGGAGAATGGTGAGGCTGCAGAATTCCTTGCTACAGAAAGTGGTTGAGGCCAAAACATTGAATGTTTTCAAGAAGGAGCTAGGCATAGGTCTGAGGGCTAAAGTAACCAAAGGGCATGGGGAAAGCGGGAACAGGATACTGCATGTGATAATCAGCTATGAGCACACTGAACAATAAAGCAGATTCGAAGGGCTGACTCTCTTACTCCTGTTCTTGCTTTCTACACTTCTATGTCTCTATTTATACTGGGCATTAGGCTACACACTAGGCTGAGATAGCGCAATTATGAAGAAAGACTTATGTTTTGATTTAACTGCATCTCCAAAGAATCTAAGGAGGATATTACTACATATATATGGTGCAATCTTGCTAATTGCTGCATTTTCCATCAATAAACATTGAGCAAAATGATGCCTCCATCACATTCTGGCCTGGAAATAAGATCTCATTATGCTCAGTTTGCAAACTTGAAGTTCTACTCTGGTGTACACACTTGAATTTCATGTCAGGTAAGCATCAGCTGCCATATTACTTTTGGATTCTCCCTTTGGACATTCAGGGAGCATATCTGATTAAGAAAAAGGGGAGGTGTGTGTTTGCACCATGGATACTGTGGTTATTCCCTCCTGAAACTTAATGTTAAACCAGAGGTTCTTGGACAAAGTGATACAGGCTGCAGCCCAAAAGATAAGTTTTGGATCCTAGAGGATTCTTCCTGGCTCCAAACAGAAATCACAAGCCTAGACCATCCTGCAGATCTCAGACAACAATCAATGCTCTCCCCTTCACAAATCGAGGAGGCTGGCTCTGGGAGTGCAAATGAGGTCCAGTTGATTGGCACCACAACGTCCATGAAATACTTGTTGCCCATCTCATTAAGAACACACAGGGCGCACTGTGCTAAGGTCATGCCCCAGTCTGGGAGCACTCTGACTTTTAGATATCGCTCTTCCTGCCAATTCCACCTCCAGCTTCTTTTTCAATTTCTGGAAATTATAGTCATAGACAAGTACAGCATGGAAACAGAGCCATCTGGATGATCCAAACCATTCATGCTGACCAGGTATTCCAACCCAATCTAGTCCCACCTGCCAGCACCCGGCCCATATCCCTCCAAACCCTTCCTATTCATATACCTATCCAAATATTTGCCTTTTAAATGTTGCAATTGTACCAGTCTTCACCATTTCTTCTGGCAGCTCATTCCATACACATACCACCCTCTGCATGAAAAAGTTGCCCCTTTGGTCTCTTTTATATCTTTCCCCTCTCACCCTAAAACTATGCCCTCTAGTTCTGGACTCCCTGACCCCAGGGAAAAGACTTTCTCTATTTATCCTATCCATGCCCCTCCTAATTTTGTAAACCTCTATAAGGTCACCCCTCAGCCTCCGACGCTCCAGGGAAAACAGCCCAGGCCTGTTCAGTCTCTCCCTATAGCTCAAATCCTCCAACCCTGGCAACATCCTTGTCAATCCTTTCTGAACCTTTTCAAGTTTCACAACATCTTTCCGATAGGAAGGAGACCAGAATTGCATGCAATATTCCAACAGTGGCCTAACCAATGTCCTGTACAGCCGCAACATGACATCCTAACTCCTGTGCTCAATACACTGACCAATAAAGGAAAACATACCAAACACCTTCTTCACTATCCTATCTCCCTGCAACGCCACTATCAAGGAGCTATGAACCTGCACTCCAAGGTCTCTTTGTTCAGCAACACTCCCTAGGACCTTATCATTAAGTGTATAAGTCCTGCTAAGATTTGTTTTCCCAAAATGCAGCACCTCGCATTTATCTAAATTAAACTCCATCTGCCACTGCTCAGCCTATTGGCCCATCTGGTCAAGATCCTGTTGTAATCTGAGGTAAACTTCTTCACTGTCCACTACACCTCCAATTTTGGAGTCATCTGCAAACTGTACCTCTTATGCTCGCATCCAAATCATTTATGTAAATGACAAAAAGTAGGGGACCCAGCACCAATCCTTGTGGCACTGATACTCCATCCATGGTTTTCACATCCTTCCAACTCCCTGCTTTTCCAGGACATTCCCCTCTCTCCCCATGAAACCCTGGCAAAACACAGGGATCTCCTTCAACAAAACATCCCATAGACCTCACTCAGACAGAGGCATTGACATCACTAACATATTAAGCTAGTCATTGCAAGTTTGCACAAATCAAGTTCTGTAAATATCATTTCATTCAAAATGAAAACCAAGCTTTGCAATGTTTCAGAAATGAAAAAGATTTTCACCTCACATGAGTAAAACACATGCTGTAACAGTAATAACTCACAGAAGACAAACTGTCTGTGATAAGACTGCTAATCACATAAGCCCATATTGCTTGTATGTAACACAGTTCCAGATTTCGTAAAATGGTCATCTTTCATATTTGCTACTGTCACTTGAAATAAATTTAAATAGAACAAGTGATGTAAAATCTCCACAAATATTATGGTCAAGAATCTTGTTCTGTCTCCATGCACTTTAATCTACAGTTAATTGAGCAAGATGTAACTGGGATCCCCGAAATCTAATTTACACAGCATTCACATAGAGTCATAGAATCACACAGCACAGAAACACATCTTTTGATCCAATGCATTCACACTGACCATACATTTCAATCTGACCCATTTGCCAGCATTTGGCTCATATCTCTAAACCATTCCTAATCATATTACCATCCAGATGCCTTTTAAATGTTGTAATTGCACCTGCCATCATCACTTCCACTGGCAGGTCGTTCCAGATATGCACCACCATCTGTGTGAAGAAGATAACCCTCAGGTCCTTTCTAATTTTTTTCCCTCTCACCTTAAACCAATGCCTTCTAGTTTTGGATTCTCCAATCCCAGGAAAATGACCTTGGTTTTCAGTCTATCCAAGGTCTTCATGATTTTATAAACATCTATAAGGTCACCGTTCAGTGTCTGACACTCCAGGGAAGAAAGCACCAGCCTATTCAGCCTCTCACTATAGCTCAAAGCCTCCAACCCTGGCAACATCCTCATAAATCTTTTCTGCACTCTCCTAAGTTTAACAACATCCTTCCCATAGAAAGGCGACCAGAATTGTACGCAGTACTCCAAACGTGGCCTCACCAATGTCCTGTACAGCTGTAGCATGGCATCCCAACTCCTATACTCAATGTTATGACCAATGAAGGTCAGTGGGTCAAATGCCTTCAATTAAAATGTGGTTGTCAATGAGAAACAATTCATTTCAAAAGCATAAACAATGTATCACAGGAAATTAGATTTTTTAGATTAGATTAGATTAGATTAGATTAGATTAAAGCGAAACCCACCCATACTCCTACATTTACCCCTTACCTAACACTATGGGCAATTTAGTATGGCCAATTCACCTGACCCTGCACATCTTTGGACTGTGGGAGGAAACCGGAGCACCCGGAGGAAACCCACGCAGACACGGGGAGAACGTGCAAACTCCACACAGTCAGTCACCTGAGGCGGGAATTGAACCCGGATCTCTGGCGCTGTGAGGCAGCAGTGCTAACCACTGTGCCACCGTGCCGCCCACCTGCCACCGTGCCGCCCACCTTATCTAGTGACCATAACAAATGACCCTTCTCACTTCAAGTCCCACGCCTCTCTTCAAAACTTACTAAACCCAAGGACAAAAACTGAAACAGATTGCTCAGTTGTTATACTGTATTGATAGGAGGAGAAAGTAAGGTCTGCAGATGCTGGAGATCAGAGCTGAAAATGTGATGCTGGAACAGTGCAGCAGGTCAGGCAGCATCCAGGGAACAGGAGAATCGACGTTTCGGGCATAAGTCCTACTTCAGGAATGAGGAAAGTGTGTCCAGCAGGCTAAGATAAAAGAAAGGGAGGGGGGACTTGGGGGAGGGGCGTTGGAAATGCGATAGGTGGAAAGAGGTCAAGGTGAGGGTGATAGGTCAGACTGGGGTGGGGGCGGAGAGGTCAGGAAGAAGATTGCAGGTTAGGAAGGCGGTGCTGAGTAACAGATTCTCCTGTTCCCTGGATGCTGCCTGACCTGCTGCGCTGTTCCAGCAACACATTTTCAGCTCATACTGTATTGATACACAATCAAAGCATCAAAAAAAAGCTGAGAAGCACAATATACTATCATAGAAATTGTGGAGAACATGCATGAAGGTGTTGTTATAAATACAAGCCCTTAAAAATTCAATAACAGTAAAAATTAATGCAGAGGAGAACCAAAATAAAATGATGGAGGAAACCAGATGTAAAAAAATTACCCATTCTTTATGGGTCCCATGTTTGTATAATTCTTTTCCCCTCGTTCCCCATTCTACAAACTATTCCAGCATTTCCGACCGTGCATTTAGAAACATTCCTTTATCAACAAGGAAACAATTAAAAGACTCTGGGGAGCAGATTTCCCAAGCCCATTGCGACTTTGATGAAAACTCCCAAAAAATTATATTAGAGGTGACAATTCCACCAATCATTTACCAAGGTTACACTTCGGGATTAGGAGGATTCCCACAGATTTATGATTAAACATTTCTCGCATTCTTTTGATGTGGTTTGAGCATAATTGCCAAAGACATTGTAGAAGATAATTTCTAAATACTTAAAATCAGAATTCGTTCTTCATTTCCATTTTTACAAAAAGACATTGGATATTGAATTCAATAAGTGTTTTGTTAAGCAATTCAACTACCATTGGACAGATGGAATAACAGGAGGGGTCTCCAGGATTAGAATTGATCATACTTGAACTGTGTAGACTTCTATTATGTTTTCAGATTTTAAAGTGATTAATTATTTTGTATCACATTTTCTTTCTGATGCGAGTAAGGATGCTTCTCTTGTAGAACTCATTGCCACAGAAGGCTATGTAGGCCATGTCATTGGCTGTATTTAAGACAGAAATAGTAAGAGGATTGAGGGTTAGTGGGAGAAGGCAGGAGAATGGGGTTGTGACATATTTCATCCAATTTTAAAAATCACAGGTTATAGTCCAACAGGTTTAATTGGAAGCACATTAGCTTTCGGAGCAAGGCTCCTTCATCAGGTGATTGAAGAAGTGTCGCTCCGAAAGCTAGTGTGCTTCCAATTAAACCTGTTGGACTATAACCTGGCGTTGTGTGATTTTTAACTTTGTACACCCCAGTCCAACACCGGCATCTCCAAATCATATTTCATCCATGATCATTTGGCAAAGCAGACTTCATGGCTGAATGGCCTAATTCTACTCCTATACCTTGTGGCCTTATAATCTTTGATAGAGAATCCCCAAGAAATAAAGATCATGGTCTCAGAGAAAAGGGATCTGATACTTAAGGGATAAGGAGAATATCTTTATTCATAGAGTCATAGAGCTGGACAACATCGACAACAGATCTTTTCGTAATATACCAACCAGCTATCCTAACCTAATCTAGTCCCATTTGCCAGCAGTTGGCTCATGTCCCTCTAAACCCTTCCGATTCATTTACCATCCAGATGCCCTTTAACTTTCATAATTGGACCAGCAATTTCCTCTGGCAGTTCATTCCATACATGCACCACCCTCTGTGTGAAAAGTTGCCCCTTAGGTCCCTATTAAATCTTCCCCCTCTCATCTTAAACCTATACCCACTAGTTTTGGGCTCCCCTACCTGAGGAAAAGACCTTGATTATTCACTCTATCCATGTCCCTCAAGATTTTATACAGTTCTATAACATCACCCCTTAGCCTCCGATGCTCCAGGGAAAATAGCCCCAGCCTATTCAGCCTCTCCCTGCAGCTCAAACCCTCCAACACTGGCAACATCCTTGTAAATCATTTCTTAACCCTTTGAGGTTTAACAACATTCTTCCTATAGCAGGAAGATTGGAACTGAATGCAGTATTCTAGAAGTAGCCTAACCAATGTCCTGTATAGCTGCAACATGACCTCCCAGCTCCTGTACTCAATACTCTGCCCAATAAAGGAAAGCATACCAAACGCCTTCTTCACTATCCTGTCTACCTGCGACTCCACTTTCAAGGAACTACGAACCTGCACTCCAAGGTTTCTTTGTTCGGCAACACTCCCCAGGACCTTACCATTAAGTTCTGCCATGATTTGCCCAAACAGAATGCAGCACCTCACATTTATCCAAATTAAGTTCCATCTGCCACTCCTAAGCCCATTGGCCCATCTGATTAAGGTCCCGTTGTATTCTGAGGTAACCCCCTTCACTGTCCACTACACTATGAGTTTTAGTGTCATCTGCAAACTTACCAACTATACCTTGTATATTCACATCCAAATCATTTATATAAATGATGAAAAGCAGTGCATCCAGCACTGACCCTTGCAGCACACCGCTGGTCACAGGCGTCCAGAATGAAAAGCAACCCTCCACCACCACACTCTGTCTCCTCCCTTTGATTCTGGATCAGTGGTGCTGGAAGAGCACAGCAGTTCAGGCAGCATCAGAGGACAGGCCAAATCGACGTTTCGGGCAAAAGCCCTTCATCAGGAATAAAAGGGCTTTTGCCCGAAACGTCGATTTGGCCTGTCCTCGGATGCTGCCTGAACTGCTGTGCTCTTCCAGCACCACTAATCCAGAATCTGGTTTCCAGCATCTGCAGTCATTGTTTTTACCTCCTACCTTCGAGCCAATTTTGCAGCCAAATGGCTAGTTCTCCCTTTATTCCATGTGATGTACGCTTGTTAACAGTCTACTATGCAGAACCTTGTCAAATGCCTTACTGAAGACACTTTCACACATGTCATTTACTGTATCCGTTGCTCCCGATGTCGTCTCCTCGACATTGGGGAGACAGGATGCCTACTTGCAGAGTGCTTCAGAGAACATGTCTGGGACACCCGCACCAACCAACCCCACCACTTCGACTACTCTTCCCACTCCACCGAGAACATGTAGGTCCTGGGCATCCTCCATCGCCACTCCCTTACCACCCGATGGCTGGAGGAAGAATGCCTTATCTTCCACCTTGGGACCCTCCAACCCCATGGCTTCAATGTGGAATTTCACCAGGTTTTTCATTTCTCCTCTCCCCACCTTACCCCAGTTTTAACCTCCCAGCTCAACACCGCCTTCATGACCTGTCCTACCTGTCCAGCTTCCTTCCCACCTATCCGCTCCACCCTCCCCTTTGACCTATCACCTTTACCCCCACCTCCATCCACCTATTGCACTCTCAGCTACGACTTGCTGTGCTTTTCCAGCACCACATATAAACAATATCCACTGCTCGGCCCTCGTAAATCCTCTTCATTGTTTCTTCAAAAAAACTTCATCAAGTTTGTGAGACATGATTTCCCATGCACAAAGCCATGCTGACTATCCCCAATCAGTCCTTGCCTTTCCAAATACATGTAAATCTTGTCCCTCAGGATTCCCTCCAACAACTTGCCCATCACTGATGTCAGGCTCACTGGTCTATAGTTCCCTGGCTTTTCCTTACTACCTTTCTTAAATGATGGCACCACGTTAGCCAATGTCCAGTCTTCTGGTACCTCTCCTGTGACTATCAATGATACAAATAACTCAGCAAGAGGCCCAGCAATCACTTCCCTATCTGCCCACTAAGTTCTAACATTTAACGACTGGCAAATCACACGACACAGGGTATGGTAGATATGAAGGTACAGATTTTGCAGTAATTGAGGCATTTTGATGACGCTTTACTCCTGCTTCTTCATGAGAAAAGGAATCATTGGCAAAATATCCTGAACCTTATTGCAATTTGTTTGAAAGAGGAATTGTACATATTCATATTTTAAGTAGTACAATTATGGGATATATTCTCAAAATTAAATGCAGGCCATTTAAGTCCGAGTTGATGAGGAATTTCTTCACTCAGAGAGTGGTCACCTTTGGATTCTCTACCCAAGAAGGCTGTGGAGGCTCAATCATTTAACATGTTCAAGATGAATATTGATAGATTTGACATAATAGCAACTAGGATTTTGGCACAGGAAAAAAGCATTGAGGTAAATCATCATCTGTGAGCCAATAGGATGGTACAGCTGACTCAACAGGCAAAATGAACTGCTACCCAGAAGTTCTTAAGTCCCTGGCATGGCCAACCCATACATAGCTCCCCATGAGATGACTGAATGGCTTGTTAAACAAGTTCAGAGGGCACTTACGAATCAACCACTCGTTGATTTCATAATTAAATGGGTTTAGGAGTCACAAATAGGCCAAATCAGAGTAAGGACAGTAAAGGACATTTTAAAGGACATAGTGAACTAGCATTTTTAATAAATAATTCACTATTAGCCTATAATTGCAGAACTCCTTTAAAGAAATGAACTTAAGCTCCCCAGTTTTAGTTGTGGGATTTAAACTCATATCTCCCAATCATTAGTGCTAACCTTTGAATTACTAGTCCCATAGTAGAACAGTTATGTTACTGTACCCCTGTGCTGGTACAGTTTATCAATGGAAGCTACTGTGCGTCTGCCCTCTAGTGACACTGACTGTGCATATAGATATATTCACCAATACAAAACCTTAACGTTTTGAAGACATTCCTGAAAAATAATGTGTATTGGCGATTGTCAAGGGATTCTTGTGGCATAGTGGCCATGCCTCTACCTCTGGTGGTAGAAGACCTGGGTTCAGGCCCTGTATGCCCCATAGTCATGTAATAATGTCACTGAACAGATTGATTAGAAAATATATATAGGGATTGTGAGCATTTCTAGAACACTTTCATAGTATCAAAACGTTTTGATGTTTTATACACTTTAGTGACATGAGAGCTTATTATTTTTTATTGCTCGTTTGGGACATTATTGATTGACTTATCACGGATTACAAAGGAGGCTCACACTCTGCACGATATGGATACATCTTGAATCCCAGTCCAATTCTCAGGATCAGATATATTGCTACATAATAGTGGGAAAGTAGGCAGATCAATGTTCCATGAAGGATGACAGTAAGTTCTGAACCATTTTTGAGGCTTCAGTTTGATTTTTTAATGATATAAACCCTCTTGTGAACAATGAACTATTTAAAATCAGTTATTTGTGGAATTACGTGCTTATTAATGCCGACATGCGTTGGAAATATTGCTAAAAAAGCAATAAGGAACCAGTTAATTTTAATGAATAGAAAACACAGGCTGAAGATGTGATTCTCCATGCTCACGTAATGAGTCACAAGTGCAAAAATATATTCTGACACTTTCAAGTACAAACATTAAGGTACGAATTGTTGACAGTGTTATGATTTGGAGATGTCGGTGTTGGACTGGGGGGTACAAAGTCAAAAATCACATAACACCAGGTCGTTGCCTGATGAAGGAGCGGCGCTCCATAAGCCACTGCTTCCAATTAAACCTGTTGGACTATAACCTGGTGTTGTGTGATTTTTAACTTTGACAGTGTTAGGAAGACAAAAGGGTTTGACCAATGGTGATATGGTGAGTTGGTTGTATCCAATTACTGTATTTGAAAAGGCCCAAAGGCAGTTTGGGTCAAATTCTCCCACCCACAATGTTGCTTACTCAATTTTAACTAGGCCTCCTGACTCTGCTATATTCCTCTTTCACTCCAAAACCTCCGTCCCAACTGGACAACAAGGTCTCAAACTAACCCTTTTTAATTCAAATTTCCAAGAGTTTCCCCCTTTTCCATGTTCACATTCATTCCCAGTGCACCCTGACCCCAGAATCAAGACAAAGTTCCCAGATTCTCAGGCCACCATCACCAAATACAACTTTCTAGATCTGTTCTGTATGTTTCCAGTCTTCCTTCCATATATTACTCATCCTAATGTTGCCAGCTTGCTGTATTCCCAGATCCCAAGGTTCCCTCAGTGTAAATATCCTGGGAACACTGAATACTGTACCTCTATCCTTGCATTACTTCCAATTCACTTGGAACAAAGCCACAGGAAACCTATCAGAATTCATGAATACAATAATGAAATTCTCTTCACCAACGCACTATATACTCTTCCTTGCTCACCAAATCCAAGGTTCAACTGCAAAAATATTCGGATTAGTTGCTTATATAAAACTAACATAGCAAATTTATCTCAGGATGAGCTTTCAATCTCTAGTTCAACAGAACATCACCCACATTCATGGTTAAATGTTCAGACAAGAAAACCCACAAACGTTGGCTTAATCTCTTCGTAATTTGTATAGAAAAGCCGATAAATGGATTATGGCCCACATATTTGCATGCTTGCTGGAATAGGGATTAGAAGCAATCACAGAGAATTTGCTCTGGTATTCAGACAAAATGAAATACTCTGACTAATTCAGTGATTTTTAGTGCTGTGAGCTAATTTTATGAGATGCCACGGACGTCAGCAGAAAAGTTTGGGGGTGAACACCTGCAAACCAAAAAGCTGCTTCTCAGCAGTTTAATAGTCGGTTAAATATTACTTGCTTTAAGGCAAGATTTCCACCACCAATGAGGGGAGGAGATCCTGCTACAGAAAACTGTGCGAATGGCCATCAACTCTGTGCTCCCAATAGCGCCACTGGGAATGGTGGTCACTGCTGGGACTACAGGCAGTTCTACCATGATGAAGAGCCAAGGCTCAAGACCTCAGCAAGGTAGGGAGAGGGAGGTGGAGGCTGGTTTCAAGAAGCAGGGGCAGGAAGGTTAAAGGATAGCCGGGGCTTGACAGGCTCAGAAAGCAGCAAGGGAAGTCACTGCCATCAGCTTACCCAGCTTGTTTAGCTTTAACCAGTGCAGCTAAAGCGAGCGCACTTCCTGGCTAGCATAAAATACCTTGGCCAGGAAGCAGCAGCAACAACAACACAAGGTTAGGTTCTGCAGCTGGCTGGCGTTGGAGCCCAGATCATTCCACATCACGGAGGATTGTACTCGGATAGGCTGCAGTTTAGCAGACAGAGAGAGAGACTTAGACACAAGCAGGGCTGGACACTGCCTGGTGTGTGACACGGTTTCAGAGGAGGGGGGAGTTTGCGATTTTATGTATTGCTTCTGCAATTGCAATTGGGGTCTTGACCCAAATCTGGAAACCACTGCTCGAAACCACTCTGCACAGTGTCAGTATCTGAGCTGATAGATTGAGTACTTACACATGCTCACAGGTCAGACTCTCATTCCTCTTCCATTTCTTGTTCCTGCACCAGTTCTTGGTCAGATTGTGATCCTTGAGATTTTGAAAGGGTAATGACAGAGGGTAGCAAGGGGAGGGCAGTGGAAGAGGTGTATCCTGCATTTTCTAAATCAGAAGAATGCATGGGATGAGGGTGAAGTGGGATGTGAGGAGGAGCATTAGGTGTGTGGATACTGCCATCTTCAATGGGTTCAGCCAATCCCCCCGATCATGCTCTCAGTTATGATTGCTCTAATGATGTCGCCTTGGCAGTGTATGGACGTGCAGCAGTGATACCTGTGGCATTCACCCAGATGACCACTGTTGATCCCTGTGGTGTCTGCCACCTCTAGCAGCAGGTGGTATTGGATGAAGGTATTTGAGGTTATTTCCTGTGACCAACCCTCTATTTTCCCGTCTCCTGGGCCTATCTAGTGATTAGTGATAGAGGGTACACCACTATAGAGTCTATACAGAAGAGCCCTGGTTCAAGGTGTAACAATGTAAACTTCACAACTTTAAGAACCAGCAATAACTTTTCAGGAATAAACTTTTCTCAAGGTGAAAGGGACAAAGACAGAGACTGAAAGCAATCGTTTTGGCACGATTACACAAACAAAACTGCTTTGGCACCTGCTTGATAAACTTTATTGCCACAAAGGATAAAGATTGGCCTGCAGAAGAAACTTAGCAGGAAATTGCAGGAAATATTGTGTTTTAAACAAAGAACTAACCCCCAATGTAACAGGAATAGAGGAGTCAAATTTGATAAGAAGACAAGCTTACAGAGTTGAGGTTTCTGAAAGAATAATCAATGCTGGGGATGAAAAAAATCTATTGAATCATCAATAATGTCACACCCAAAACTTGAAAGACAGAAAATTGTATAAGAATCCACATCAGAACAGTCAGTAGCAGAACTTCGAAAAACAAAACTGCACAAGAATTGAACCATGGACACATCCAGAGATAGACACTATTGGTGGAATCCTGGCCAGAGTCCATCGTCAACCGGGTAATAGCCAAGTTGGGTTGTGAGGTTTAACTTGGCTTACTTGAGGAGTCGTATTTTGGTTGTTAAATGCAATAAGGATTAAATCGTTGTTTCAGTACTTGATTGTCTGTGAGATTTCTTAATAGGTAGTTGGATTAAAGGTAATTTGTGATTATTTATCCACAACAAAAGTCTCAGCAAGGAGGGATAAGGGATGTGGAGACTGGTTTCAAGAAATGGGGTGGGAGAGTTGAAGGATGGCCTGGGTGGTTGGGAGAATGTGGTGTAACTAGAAGATTTTGCTATGAAATTGAAGGTGTGTACTGTACCTTTAAGAGAGAGTGAATGCTGTTCTGCACTGAGAGCTTAAAAGCACCTGCGTCATATGACGAGAAAACAGTTTCAGAGTGTAGTGGAAAATTGAAAATATGTAACATCTGATTGTGTTTGTTGCTGTTTTGGCAACAAATGTGAATTTTAGCAATTAGTTTAAATTATTCACCAGGATACTAAAACTCAATTGAGTTTGAATTATTGTTTTGCTAACATCAAACCACTGAGACTATCCCATGCTGGGGAAATAAAAAAAAGCAGGCATTTTGAAAATCAGACAGTGCAACTGCCATGGAGAGCCAAGAATTTAGGAACACTTTCTATCAAAGGTACCTTTTCATATGAAACATCTTCACAGTAAACAGGAAGAAAATGGCCCAGGGACATTTTCAGCCAGAAGAAGACAGACATCGAAGGCGACAGCCGCTGTATGGTATCGAACTTAAGTTGATGTAATTTTAGTAAGAGTCTTATTGGAACAGTATATTATTATAGAGTTGGAGGCATGTAATGGGCAGTTAAGAAAAAGGGGGGCTTAGAATTGTGAATAGTTATACAGTCATAGAGATGTACAGCACAGAAACAGACCCTTTGGTCCAACTTGTCCATGCCGGCCAGATATCCCAACCCAATCAATCCCACTTGCCAGGACCTGGCCCATATCCCTCCAAGCCCTTCCTATTCACATACCTATCCAGATACCTTTTAAATGTTGCAATTGTACTAGCCTCCACCACTTCCTCTGGCAGCTCTTTCCATACACGTACTGTGAGTGAAAAGGTTGCCCCTTAAGTCTCTTTTACATCTTTCCCTTCTCACCCTAAACCTATGCCCTCTAGTTCTGGACTCCCCCACCCCAGGAAAAAGACTATACATGAATGCACGAAGCATTAGACATAAGATGGATGAGCTTGAGGCTCTTTTGGAAATTGGCAGATACGATATTGTGGGGATAACTGAGACGTGGCTTCAAGTGGACAGGGCCTGTGAAATGAATATTCAAGGATACATGTGCTATCGTAAGGACAGACTGACGGG
>NC_057721.1:64216573-64238292 GCF_004010195.1 Chiloscyllium plagiosum | reverse complement strand
TGCTGGGACCGTAGCTTTTTACAATATATGTTAATGATATAGAAGGTGGTATTAGTAATAACATTAGCAAATTTGCTGATGGTACAAAGCTGGGTGGCAGGGTGAAATGTGATGAGGATGTTAGGAGATTACAGGGTGACCTGGACAAGTTAGGTGAGTGGGCAGATGCATGGCAGTTGCAGTTTAATGTGGATAAATGTATGGTTATCCACTTTGGTGGCAAGAACAGGAAGGCAGACTACTACTTCAATGGAATCAATTTATGTAAAGGGGCCCACTATGTAGTGGGCGGCACGGTGGCACAGTGGTTAGCACTGCTGCCTCACAGCGCCGGAGACCCGGGTGCAATTCCCACCTCAAGCGACTGTCTGTGTGGAATTTGCATGTTCTCCCCGTATCTGCGTGGGTTTCCTCCGGGTGCTCCGGTTTCCTCCCAAAGATGTGCAGGTCAGGTGAATTGGCCATGCTAAATTGCCCGTAGTGTTAGGTAAGGGGTAAATGTAGGGGTATGGGTGGGTTGTTCCTCGGCAAGTCGGTGTGGACTTGTTGGGCCGAAGGGCCTGTTTCCACACTGTAATCTAATCTAATCTAGTACAGAGAGATCTGGGTGTTCTTGTACACAGTCAATGAAGACAAGCATGCAGGTACAGCAGGTAGTGAAGAAGGCTAATAGCATGCTGGCCTTCATAACAAGAGGAATTGAGTATAGAAGCAAAGAGGTGTTTCTGCAGCTGTACAGGGCCCTGGTGAGACCACACCTGGAGTACTGTGTGCAGTTCTGGTCTCCAAATTTGAGAAAAGACATTCTGGCTATTGAGGGAGTGCAGCGTAGGTTCACGAGGTCAATTCCTGGAATGGCAGGATTACCTTACACTGAAAGACTGAAGCGACTGGGCTTGTATACCCTTGAGTTTCGAAGATTGAGAGGGATTTGATTGAGACGTATAAGATTATGAAAGGATTGGACACTCTGGCAGTAGGAAACATATTTCCACTGATGGGTGAATGCTGAACCAGAGGACACAGCTTAAAAATAGGGGGTAGACCATTTAGGACAGAGCTCAGGAGAAACTTCTTCACCCAGAGAGTGGTGGCTGTGTGGAATGCTCTGCCCCAGAGGGCAGTGGAGGCCCACTCTCTGGATTCATTTAAGAAAGAGTTGGATAGAGCTCTCAAAGATAGTGGAATCAAGGGTTATGGAGATAAGGCAGGAACAGGATACTGATTAGGAATGATCAGCCATGATTATATTGAATGGCAGTGCAGGCTCGAAGGGCTGAATGGCCTACTCCTGCACCTATTGTCTATTGTCTATTGTCATTTAACCTGTACTTGCCCCTCTTGATTTTGTAAGACTTTATAATGTCACCCCTTAGCCTCTGACACTTGAGGGAAAACAGACCCAGTCTGTTCAACCTCTCCCTATAGCTCAAATCCTCCAATCCTGGCAACATCCTTGTAAATCTTTTCTGAACCCTTTCAAGTTTCATAGCATCTTTTCAATAGGAAGGAGACCAGAATTGCACACAATATGGTTGTTTAATGTTCACTTTTAAGGTTAAAGATTAATTTGTTAATATTTTCTTTAAATAGTGGAATTTGGGAGTTCTCTGTCAATCACATTTTAACAGCTTTCAAGGCAAGGTGAGGTCTTCTGGGCGATTAGATTAACTAGCAGAGGGGGTTCACCGCTGTGTCGGTAACAGTTCATTGCATGATAGTAATAAATACAACCAATTTTGATTTGGCATCACAACTATGATCTCGGGGAACTAGCATATCTCCCCCTGCAGATTGTGTAACACAAGTCTGCGTGGGTTTCCTCCGGGTGCTCCGGTTTCCTCCCACAGTCCAAAGATGTGCAGGTCAGGGAAATTGGCCATGCTAAATTGCCCATAGTGTTAGGTGCATTAGTCAGAGGGAAATGGGTCTGGGTGGGTTAATCTTCGGAGGGTCGGTGTAGACTGGCTGGGCCGAAGGGCCTGTTTCCACACTGTCAGGAATCTAATCTAATAAAAAGTGGAATAGGTGTAGCCAATATAATACGACCATTTACCCTTCAAATCATTATCCTATTGTAACACTATCCTCACCCATTACAGGCTGCTGCCTGCAGCTGTGGGTCACTTTACCCTGCAACAGAGAGTGAAATGTTTCAATGAGTCAACAAGGTTCCTCATGGTAGACTGGTTAGCAAGGTTAGATCACAGAATGCAGGTAGAACGAGGCCATTGGATACCAAACTGGTTCAAAGGTAGAAAACAGAGGGGAGTGGTGGAGGGTTGCTTTTCAGACTGGAGGCCTGTGACCAGTGGTGTACTACAAGGATCAGTCCTGAGCCCACTGCTTTTCATTACTTCTATAAATGCTTTGGATGTGAACATAGGAGATATGGTTAGTAAGTTTGCAACTGACACCAAAATTGGATTCAGAGGAGCCGGTGTTGGACTGGGGTGGACAAAGTTAAAAATCACATAACACCAGATTACAGTCCAATAAGTTTATTTAGAGGCACTAGCTTTCAGGTGTTTGTGATGTAGGATCATCAGATACAGAATTTATAGCAAAAGATTACAGTGTCATGCAGCTGAAATGACATATTGAACAAATCTAGACAAAGTCTTTCATCCTTCAGAATGGGTTTGCTAGTTTCGGTTCTTTAATATGTAAATCCCAGAACTTTTAAGTCACATTCTCGAGATAACTTAAGGTTTTATAACAAAAGGTGCCATCTCAGCTCAGACAATGCATTAAAGGTGTGAGGTTAAAGTCTGTCTGTAACGCAATCTTGAGTCAAACTGATTCTATTTCTAAAATGGAATTTACAAAATACTACATGGATTGCCTGCCTAGGTTATGCATTTTTGAGCAAAAGAGAATGTACCTGCAAATATAATTCTGCAAATACAAATTCACCCCATAAATATATATGTTTGTGTGTGTGCAGGAGACAGAGATAAAGTGAGTGTGTGTATGTGAGTGTGTGCATATGAATGTGAGTGCTTGTGAGAGATTGTGTGCTTGCATGTGTGCAAGCTTGATAAAGTGTGTGTGAGTGTGATGGGGTATAGGCCTGAGAGAGGATGCCTGTATGGGTGTGAGCACGGGGGGTGTATGTGTATGCATATGAGAGCGAGCTTATGTGTGAGAGAGGGTCTGTGCCAGTGTGTGAGTATGTAAGACTCTGTGTGTGTGTGTGCGTGTGTGCATTTGTGCGTGCACGCATTTGTGTGTGTGTGTGTGTGAGAGAGAGTATTGTGCAGTGGAGTCACCTGTAGTGTGACATGAACCCAAGGTTCCGGTCGAGACCATCCTCATGGGTACCGAACTTGGCAATCAGTCTCTGCTCGGCCACTCTGCATTGTTGTGTATCCTGAAGTCCGCCTTGGAGGATGGTCACCTGAAGATCTGAGGTGGAATGTTCCTGATCGCTGAAGTGTTCCTGACTGAGCAGGAACACTCCTGTCTGGCAAGTGTCATTCATCTGTTGTCTTAGCATCTGCTTGGTCTCACCAATGTACCTTGCCTCGGGGCAACCTTGCCTGCAGTGTATGAGATAGACAACATTGGCTGAGTCACATGAGTACCTGCTGCATACATGGTTGGTGGGTATCCCCATGTGTAATGGTGGTATCCATGTCGACACTCTGACACGTCTTACAGTGGTTGCCATGACCAGGTTGCACGGTGTTGTGGTCGATGATGTCCTGAAGGCTGGGCAGTTTACTGCGAACAATGATCTGTTTAAGGTTAGCCAGTTGTTTAAAGGTGAGAAGTAGAGGCGTAGGGAAGGTCTTGTCGATGTGCTTACCCTCATCGATAATGTGTTGCAGGCTGCAAAGACCATGGCGTAGGTTCTCTGCTCCCAGGAAGTACTGGGCAATGAAGGGTACCCTATCGGTTGCGACCTGTGTCTGTCTCTTGAGGAGGTCATTACAATTTCTCGCTGTGGAACATTAGAACTGGCGATCGATGAGTTGAGCATCATACCCAGTTCTTATGAGGTCTTCCTTGAGCACCTTCAAATGTCCGTCACGTTCCTTCTCATCTGAACAGATCCTGTGTATGCGTAGGGCGTGTTCATAGGGGATGCCTGTTTTAATATGTTTAGGGTGGAAGCTGGAGAAGTGTAGCATCGTGAGGTTATCCATGGGTTTGTGGTGCAATGAGGTACTGAGGTATCAATCCCTGATGGAAATGCAAGTGTCCAAAAATGAGACAGATACTAAAGAGTAGCTCATGGTGAGTTTGATGGTGATATCGTTGATATCACTGTGTAGTTGTTTCAGTGACTCCTCACCATGGGTCCAGAGGAAGAAAATGTTGAAGAAAATGTATACTATTGGTTGGCGGTCCTGCGCAGAAAAGAAGTCTTGTTAGAACCTGTACATGAAAATGTTGGCATATTGGGGTGCAAATTTAGTCAGGCAGCATCCAAGGAGCAGGAGAATCAACGTTTCGGGCATGAGCCCTTCTTCAGGAAACGTCGATTCTTCTGTTCCTTGGATGCTGCCTGACCTGCTGCGCTTTTCCAGCAACTCATTTTCAGCTCTGATCTCCAGCATCTGCAGTCCTCACTTTCTCCTCCTTGCAAATTTAGTCCCCATGGCTGTTCCGTGTGTCTGGTTGAAGAACTGGTTGTCAAAGGTGAAAACATTGTGGTCAAGAATGAAGCAGATAAGTTGTAGGATTGTGCTCGGAGATTAGCAGTTGTTGGTGTTAAGTACTGAGGCTGTTGCCGTGATGCTATCATCGTGGGCAATGCTAGTGTAGAGTGCTGATACGTCCATTGTACAAAGAACAAAGAAACTTTACAGCTCAGGAACAGTTCGACCCTCCAAGCCTGAGCCAATCCAAATTCATTGTCTAAACCTATCGAGCAATTCCTAAGGATCTGTATCCCTCTGCACCCCACCTACTCATGCATCTGTCCAGATGCACCTTAAATGAATCTACCATGCCTGCCTCGACTACCTCTGCTGGCAACACGTTCCAGGCACCTACCACCCTCTGTGTAAAGCACTTTCCGTGTGTATCCCCCTTAAACTTTTCACCTCTCACCTTGAAAGCATGGCCTCTCGTTATTGAATCCTTCACCCTGGGAAAAAGCTTATCTCTATTCACCCTGTCTATACCCTTCATGATTTTGTACACCTCAACCAGGTTCTCCCCTCAATCCCCTTTTTTCTAATGAAAACAATCCTAACCTACTCAACCTCTCTTCATAGCTAGCAACTTCCATACCAGCAACATCCTTGCAAACCTTCTCTGCACCCTTCCCAAAGCGTCCACATCGTTTTGGTAATGTGGTGACCAGAACTGTACACAGTAATCTAAATGCAGTCGAACCAAAGTATTGTGCAATTTTAGCATGACTTGCCAGCTCTTATACTCAATACCCCGTCCGATAAAGGCAAGCATACCATATATATGTCTCCTTGACCACTCTATCCACCTGTGCAGCTGCCTTCAGGGTACAATGCACCTGAATTCCCAGATCTCTCTGCTCATCAATTTTTCCCAAAGGCTCTTCCGTTTACAGTATAGTTCGCTCTAGAATTAGACCTTCCAAAATGATTCACCTCAAATTTGCCTGGATAGTGACGAGGAATGTTCCCGGTTCGACTGATCCGTGGGTGCTGAGTTTCTGTAAGAAATCTGTAGTGTTGCAACAGAAGCTGGTGGTCCCCTGTACAATATGTTTCAAGATGCCTTCAACAGAACCAAAGAGGTTCTCACACATAGGGTCCCAATGCGTGATATGATGGGATGTCCTGGTGTGTTGGCTTTGTGTATCGTTGGAAGGCAGTAGAAGTCCCCTACACAAGAAGCATGTGGGATGAGAGTACCGAGGGAACTCTGAAGGACTGGATCCAAAGTGTTGATCAATGTGTTTAGTCCAGTTTCTTCCCATTCTAAAAGCTGAAAGACCTAGTCTAGGTTTGTTCAATATATCATTTCAGCTGCATGACACGATAATATTTTGCTATAAATTCTGTGTCCTATGATCCTGCTTCACAACCACCTGATGAAGGAGCAGTGCGTTAAAAGCTAGTACATCCACATAAACCTGTTGGACTATAACCTGGTGTTGTGTGATTTTTAACTTTGACCAAAATTGGAGATATAGTGAACAGCGAAGAAGGTTACCTCAGAGTACAATGGGATCTTGATCAGATGGGCCAATGGGCTGAGAAGTGGCGGATGGAGTTTAATTTAGATAAATGCAAGGTGCTGCATTTTGGAAAAGCAAATCTGAGCAGGACTTATACACTTAATGGTAAGGGCCTGGGGAGTGTTGCTGAACAAAGAGACCTTGGAGTGCAGGTTCATAGCTCCTTGAAAATGGAGTCACAGGTTGGTAGGATAGTGAAGAAGACTTTTAATATGTTTTCCTTTATTGGTCAGAGCATTGATTACAGGAGTTGGGAGGTCATGTTACAGCTGTACAGGACATTGGTTAGGCCATTTTTGAAATATTGTGTGCAATTCTGGCCTCCCTACTACCCGAAGGATGTTGTGAAACTTGAAAGGGGTCAGACAATATTTACAAGGATGTTGCCACGGTTGGAGGGTTTGAGCTATAGGAAGAGGCTGAATAGGCTGGGGCTGTTTTCCCTGGAGCGTCAGAGGCTGAGGGATGACTTCACAGAGGTTTACAAAATCATGAGGAGCATGGGTATGGTAAATAGACAAGGTCTTTTCCCTGGGATGGGGGAGTCCAGCAGCAGATGGCATAGACTTAAGTTGAGAGGAGAAAGATATAAAAGGGACCTAAGGGGCAACGTTTTTCACACAGAGAATGGTACAATAAGGTGCCACAGGAAGTGTTGGAGGCTGGTACAATTACAACATTTCAAAGGCATTTTTAGGTAGGTATATGAATAGGAAGGGTTTAGAGGGATAGGGGCCAAGTGCTGACAAATGGAATTAGATTAATTTAAGATATCTGGTCAGCATGGGCAAGTTGGACTGAAGGGTCTGTTTCCATTCTGTACATCTCTATGACTCTATGAGTGTAGTGTAATTTGTTTGGATGATGTACCTGTCATGGTTAAAAAGCTGCGCAAGCATTAAGATGTGGGTGTGAGGCTTGCAGGTGCCTACATGATCTAAGGGTAAGGTACAGGCTCTGATGTCATTCGCAGATAATAAAGATTGTTGATAGGTAAGTAAAGGGACAGTGAGGAATCAAAAACTGTGTGGAATTAATGGTTCAGATATAAAAATTGGAAGTTTGAAGATGCACTCAATTACCTTGACCATGCACGTAAGGCCATTAAGCTTCTGATGACGCTATGTCCAGGTCCTTGGGGCTACACTGCTGACAATAACTGCCACACCTATTAGCTCCCATTGGCTTTACAGTGTCTGTCTGGATGGTCTTTCAATCCTTGTGGATATAGTAACTT
Source organism: Chiloscyllium plagiosum (assembly GCF_004010195.1). Taxonomy (NCBI): domain Eukaryota; kingdom Metazoa; phylum Chordata; class Chondrichthyes; order Orectolobiformes; family Hemiscylliidae; genus Chiloscyllium; species Chiloscyllium plagiosum. The sequence goes on along the minus strand of NC_057721.1, from coordinate 64,230,880 downwards.
TCTCCAACAGTCAGCCTGTGTTGAGCTGCAGAGTGTTGGAGCATGTTCCTTGCCTTGCTGTGATGTTTTTGTGCCTTCCTCAGATCAAACTCACTTTCAAGATGATGTCCTGATTCTATTCCAACAAAAATGCACCCATATCCAGCAATTTCTGTTTTTGTTTCTGATTTACAGCATTGACAGTTCTTCAGTTTTTTTTTACATGAAGGACTTGTTAATTATTGAACATGGCAGGATTGATCAGAAACATGGATTATTCCTGAAGTCTTATTTGGGTCTGGTAAGCCTAATTGACAAGCAGGAGAAAGTGAGGTCTGCAGATGCAGGAGATCATAGCTGAAAACGTGTTGCTGGAAAAGCGCAGCAGGTCAGGCAGCATCCAGGGAACAAGAGAATCGATGTTTCGGGCATAAGCCCTTCTTCTTCTTCCTGAAGAAGGGCTTATGCCCGAAACGTCGATTCTCCTGTTCCCTGGATGCTGCCTGACTTGCTGCGTTTTTCCAGCAACACATTTTCAGCTCTAATTGACAAGCAGCATGTTGCCTCAGCGCTGACTTTTGTCAATTGAACTTGAGAAGTAGAGATAGTTTGTCATTCTTCAAGCCTTAAAGACATGGGGTTATGGTAAACATTGACATAAAAAACATGATCTAAAATTGCTACCATTAACAGTTCAATTTTCAGAAAGGAAATGCTGACATAAAAGTCATATTAACATAAACAGATAAGTTCAAAAAGCAAGTGAGCATGATCATGGAGATGGAGGGGATTGAATACTTAAGGATGTGGCAGACGCCTTGTTTAGATCAATCAAGTGAGGATAGGATTGTTGAATAAACAAGTTTAACTAGGAAAATAATAATTTCCAGTGACAGAGCATGACAACTAGTGGCAGCAAAAGACACATTTTGATAAATAATAATAATCAATTAGGTCTGAATAGGCAGGGCACTTTTCTCTTGGAAAGAGAATGGCTAATTGAGATCTTTAGAAATGTAGTTATGTTACAGTTGTGAGGTTCAGAAGACTATATCGCATATGTACCTTGCCTTTTAGTGTGTTCACCTTTAAGGACTCCTACTATGTGTATGAAATGTTGAAATATGCTGTCAATGCTAAGAACTGTGTTCAATCACTGCTCATCTGAGCAGGGGCTGCAAAATCATTAGGTTTCAGGTCTCCAGCATTCTTACAAAGATATTTGATTTCCCTAAAACATGGAGGAATTAAAGGGGTTCTTACAAGGATATAATGATGTGGATTGCATAACAAGCCACAGCAAATGGATTGTCACAACTATGTAATTCAGGGCCTACCCTTACACTGGAGCCTGTTAATATATTCTTGTGCATCATTCAAAAACGGAGAACAATAAAGGGAGATTTTCCCAGAAGCTTACAAAAAAAAGTGACGATGGAAAGGGCTGGTAGAGTGATGCAAGGGCAAGAGGTTAAATTTTAAATACAAAATTGGAGGATGACAGATTAATTTTGTGGGGAACTCCCTCCACAGTGCACTCTAGCCCAAGGTTAGTGCGGATACACGATAGTGCTTAGAAAATACTGTCAGAATGGGATCAGGAGAAAAGGCACATTTAAATAAAGCCTGTGCACTGTGTTGTACCTTCACCACTCATCCAGTACACAGAAACAACAACATTTCCTACAGTGCATATATTTTAAAATGTTTATTCTTGGAGTGTGGGCTTCACTGGCAAAGTGAGCATTTACTGCCTATAGCTAATTGCCCTCAGAGGTGCCTTCTCAAGTGAGGAGCTTGTTAGGCCGCTTTGGAATAGACAGGCAGGAAGCTGGAAGAACACAGCAAGCCAGGCATCATCAGGAGGTGAGAAGTCAACTTTTTGGGTGTAACCCTTCTTCAGGACTGGGGGTGGGTGTAGGGGGAGCTGCAGATAAAGGGGGTGGCGAGGGCAGGGTGGTGAAGTGGAAATAGGTGAAGATAGGTAGAGGGTAGAATCTAGTTGGTCAATGGGAGGAATGAATCTGGTTGGTGGCAGGGAGGAGTGGAAGGGAGGGGGAGGAGCTGGAAAGGGACTTGGCGGAAGATGAAGTGCTGTACCTTCAATTTGTGGTGTGGTTCATTGTGGCAATGGAGGAGGCCAAGCATGGTCATATCGGAAAGGGAGTGGGAAGGGTAATTAAAATGGACGGTGACTGGGAGGTCCAGTCAGCCCCTGTGGGCCTGGCTGAGATGCTCGGCAAACCGTTCCCTAAGTTTACGCTTGGTTTCCCGGATGTAGAGAAGACCATATTGGGAACGCCTGATGCAGTAAACTAGGTTGGAACAAAAAATGAGGACCACAGATGCTGGAGATCAGAGTCAAGAGTGTGGTGCTGGAAAAGCATAGCAGGTCAGGCAGCATTCAAGAAGCAGAAGGATCAGCATTTCGGGCAAAAGCCCTTCATCAGGAACGAGGCTTGTGGGTCAGGGCTGAGAGATAAATGGGATGGGGGGGTAGGTAGCTGAGCGGGCAAAAGGTAGATAAAGGTGGGGGTTATGGTGATAAGGTCAGAGATGAGGGTGGAGCAGATAGGCGGAAAGGAAGATGGACAGGTAGGACAGTTCAAGAGGGTGGTGTTGAGTTGGAAGATTGGATCTGGGATAAGGTGGGGTGAGGGGAAATGAGGAAACTGGTGAAATCCACGTTGATTCTATGTGGTTGGAGGGTCCCAAGGTGGAAGATGAGGCATTCTTCCTCCAGGCGTCAGGTGGTTAAGGTTTGTCAATGGAGGACACCCAGCACCTGCATGTCCTTGGTGGAGTGGGAGGGGGAGTTGAATTGTTCGGCCACTGGGCAATGGGATTGTTTCATGAATGTATCCCAGAGATGTTCTCTGATGTGTTCTGCAAGTAGGCGTCCTGACTCCCCAATGTAGAGGTGACCACATTGGAAGAAACGGATACAGTAAATGGCATGTGTAGAAGTGCAGGTGAAACTCTGATGGATGTGCAAAGCTCTTTTGGGACCTTGGATGGAGGTGAGAGGGGAGGTGTGGGCGCAGGTTTTGCAATTCCTGTGGTGGCAGGGGAAGATACCGGGAGGGGAGGGTGGGTTGGTGGAGGGCATGGATCTGATAAGAGAGTCATGGAGGGAATGGTCTTTATGGAATACAGATAGAGATGGGGAGGGAAATATATTTCTGGTGGTGGGGTTTGTAGGTAGAGATAATGGCGGAGGATGATGCGATGTGTACAGAGGTTGGTGGGCTGGAAAGTGAGGACCGGTGGGGGGGAGGGGAGGTTCTGTCCTTGTTGTGGTTGGAGGGGTGGGGGTGTGGGACATGGATGAGATGCACTGGAGGGCATCTGGTGTGCTCAGCAGTGGAACTAGTCCTCCTGGGAGCAGATGCTGTGGAGGCGGAGAAATTGGGAATAAGGGATAGCATTTTTACAGGATGCAGGGTGGGAGGAGGTGTAATCCAGGTAGTGGGTTGTAGGAGATGTCTGTATTGAGTCAGTCACCATTGATGGAAATGGAGAGGTCCAGGAAGGGAAAGGAGGTATCCGAGATGGTCCAGGTGAACTTAAGGTCAGGGTGGAATGTGTTGGTGAAGTTGATGAAGTTGATGGAAGAGAGGCAGGTGAAACTCTGTCTCACCTGGAAGGACTGTTTGGGGTCCTGGATGAAGGTGAGTGGGGTGGTGTACTGTCATCTTTTGCTTTGGAAGGCAGTTAAGAATCAAATAGTACTGAAGCCATATGTTGACCAGACTGTGCAAGGACAACAACAGGCCATAACAGAAACAGAGTATGACAGTATAGGCACTGTGGCTACAAAAGCAATGTAGATGCTAGGAATCCTGCAGCGAGTAACTCACCACCTGACTCTCCAAAGCCTATTCACCATCTTCAAGGCACAGGTCAGATATGTGATGGAATACTCCCCACTTGACTGGATGAGTGTAGCTCCAATGACACTCAACAAGCTTGACACCATCCAGGATAAAGCAGCCCACTTAACTGGCACAACATCCACAAGCATCCACTCCCTCCACTGCTGACGCTCTGTCACAGCAGTGTGTGCTAATTATAAAATGCACTGCTGAAATTCACCAAGCCTCCTTCAGCAGTACCTTCCAAACCCACAACCACAACCATCTATAAGGACCCAGGCAGCAGATACATGGGATTACCATCGCCTGCAAGTTCCCCTCCAAACTACACACCATCCTGATATCAAAATATATCGCTATTCCTTCAGAGTCACTGGGTCAAAATCCTGAAATTCTTTCCTTTATGGGGTATTAAGCAAATGGACAACAGCGGTTCAAGAAGGCTGTTCATAATCATCTTCTCAAGGACAACTAGAGATGGGCAATAAATCCTGGTCCAACCAGCAATGCCCATACGCCATGAGTGAATAAAAGCAAATGTTCTGTTCCATAAGAAACGTTAATAAACCAGTTGGAAATTTACAACAAACCAATAACTTCACAGTCACTTTTACTGATACCACTTTTTTTTTAAAAATGACCTAAATATTTCAAGCTGCCAAGGTGGTACTCAATCTTGTATTCTCTTGATTATTAGTCTAGGCCTCTGGACTATTTCTGATCAGTTTATTCCACCTGAAAATATCTTTGTTCGACTTAGCTTAATTAATTAAATGGATTTTATTGAGTAAAATCAGCTTTTGGAACCAATAGAAGAAGTCTAAGATACCTGATGTTAACCATCAGCAACCGAAAGTTTGCACACATAGACAACAGAATCATTTTTAATTGGTGTAAAAGTTGTTATTGCATTGTTAGAGACACTGCTCAATTTTTAGTTCCAATTATTTCAAATTTTTATAACGCCCAATTGACATTAACCTACGCATTCTGTCCATGTTATTAAAAGCCTTCTGGGACTAAATCATAAAAACTATCTTCTTGATCTGAAGCAATCAATACTGATAGGGCAGTTTCAACTTATATTTTATTGCTTTTTGCTTAATTCTCAATTGACATGATAGGTATCAAATATGAGCTGTAACAAAATCAATGTAATCCATGTCTGTGATGTTATAACGTGTTGTAATCATAATCACTATTATAAAAATGTAATCAGAATCTACCAGATTACACTGCAGGATTATACATCATTGCTATTGCTAGCCAGGATTGCACATGATGTATTAGGATGGTTAATGTTGTTGTTCTATCTTTAATGCTATTATCAGTGCCAGCACAGTCACTAAAAACAAAATGTTTTGAATGATCTGATTCTAACATGTGGATTGAAGACAAACAGTTCATTTCAGTTTTATTAGCTATACCATCTCACTCTTTTATGCCCACACTAAGATCAAAACTAATTCCAGAAAAATCCTCGATCAGCGACATTATCTCAAGCATTGCACAATGAGGCTTTTGCTCCTGAATGCAGAGGATAATTATTATATCTATATTCAATGCTCTTTGTGTTGCAAATACAGAAATAATTGGTCATGGAAAGTTGCAACCTTGCAATGGATGAAGGGGCTTTTGAATAATTCATTTACCTGTTTAATATGCATGAAATCCACTCTGCTCAGTACCGTACATAAAGGAAGCATTGTGTCTCACCAGCTTTAAGATATATGTCCACCAAGATTACCACATGGTAAAGTCCCAATCTAGGCCTATCAGGTGCAGATGCAGCCATGCTTCTGCTCAAAAGTGCTGTGATATTAATGAAGGTAAAACAGAACTTCTTATGCGCATCCTCAGCAGTGATGGCAGAATGGCAATGGCAAAGGTATAGAAATAGATTGTGCATGTGCCATGTGACACAAAGGGACTTACCATACAATCCTAGATTCCCTACAGCAGGCCATTTGACCTATCGAATTCACACTGACACTCCACAAAGCATCCCATCAGACCACCACTCCTACCCACCCCCTTCAACCTTATCCCTGTAATCCTGCATTTGCTGTGGCTAATCCACCTATCCTGCACACCTTTGGAATTGTGGGTACTTGTGCATGAAACACAGAAAGCTAGCACAGAGGTGCAGCAGACAATCAGGAAGGCTAATGGAATGTTGGCCTTTATTTTCAAGGGGGTTGAAGGCTTACTGCAAAGGTACAAGGTGTTGTTGAGACCACATCCAGAGTACTGTGAACGGTTTTGGTGCCATTATTTAAAAAAAGATACCATTTCATTGGAGGCAGTTCAGAGATGTTTCACTGGGTTGATCCCTGGCATGGAGGGATTGTTATTTTGAGCAAAGGCTAAACAGGTTGGGACTCCACTCACTGGAGTTTAGAAGAATGAGAGGCGATCTAATTGAAACATATAGGGTTAGATTAGATTATAGCTAGATTAGATTAGATTAGATTAGATTACTTACAGTGTGGAAACAGGCCCTTCGGCCCAACAAGTCCACACCAACCCGCCGAAGCGTAACCCACCCAGACCCATTCTCCTACATTTACCCCTTCACCTAACATTACGGGCAATTTAGCATGGCCAATTCACCTAACCTGCACATTTTTGGTTTGTGGGAGGAAACCGGAGCACCCGGAGGAAACCCACGCAGACACGCGGAGAACGTGCAAACTCAACACAGTCAGTCACCTGAGGCGGGAATTGAACCCAGGTCTCTGGTGCTGTGAGGCAGCAGTGCTAACCACTGTGCCACCGTGCCACCCTCAGATTAGATTCCCTACAATGTGGAAACAGGCCCTTCGGCCCAACAAGTCCACACTGACCCTCAAAAAAGAAACTCACCCAGTCCCATTTCCCTCTGGCTAATGCACCTAACACTATGGACAATTTAGCGTGGCCAATTCACCTGACCAGTTCTTAAGGGTATTGACAGGATAAATGCTGAGAGGAAGTTTCCTCTCATGGGAGAGTCTCAGACCAGAGACCAAAGTTTCAGAATAAAGAGGTGCCAATTGAAGATTACAATGAGGAGGTATTTTCTCCCTGACAGTTGTGAGTCTTTACAACATCTTGTCACAGAGAGCTATGCAGGCAGAGTTCTTGCATAAATTTCAGGCTGACAGCGATAGATTATTGATCAGTATTGGAATCAAGGGTCTTGGGGATAAGGTAGGAAAGTGGACATGAGGAATGTTGGACCAGCCATGATCTTATTGAATGGCAGAGCAGTCTCAAGGGATGGAGTGGCCTACTCCTGCTCCTAGTTCTTATGATCTTATCCCTATCTTGTAATGATGTTTAGTGCACAGATGAAATTAAAGGAATACTGATGATGGAAGGGGAAGGTAAGTGTAATTAGAAGAAAGGCAGTGATTGAAATCTCCTGCTTCATTGAAATCCTCAAAAAACTTTTGTCCAGATTTAAACATGTGGATGAAATCATGTGAGGTCATAAAAAGCCTAAATGCACAGATTTGCATAAAAATACACTGGAAAGCAAATAGAGCCACAACATATTGTTTCCATTATGTGAGGGCACCTTGAGCCTGAATTAATCCAGTGTGGATTAGGATATCCATCCTTCTCACTTAAACGGAAGAGTCTTGCTGAGTAAACAATATGAAGGTTACTGTATTGCTGCAACTATTACAGAGTACATAAACACAGCCTGCATTACTGTAGAGACTGTTAGGAGCATACATGTCCCAAGTCTGTCTCCTGTGACCTCCTTCTTTACTCTGCCCAAGATAATATCACAGTGGATGGTGTGAACTGCACATAATCAAACATTAACCTTAATTAAAAAACAATTATCTCTGCATTGAAAAAAATACTCTGAATATTTTGAAAAATAATGGGATCACAATATCCTTGGAGTCCCTCTTTATTTTGTTAGCTTTTTGAAAAGAAAGATGCAGAAATACTGCAAAGGTGTTATTCAAAATAATCCTCATATTCAAGTGAGGAACAAAAACAAGAAATAAATGGAAGCATTAAGGAAGTATGCAATAAAGACTTACCCAAGGACAAGAATTTCGCTTCTGCAGTTTCACTCTTTCATTAAGGTTATGAGGCTGGATTTAATGCACCACTCATTGCAGCAGGAATCTTGATGGTGAGGCCCACTTAATCATGGAAGAGGGCATATGTCAGGCTCCCAGTGGTGAGAGAAACTTCCCAGATTAAGCTGGAGGGGACAAGCAGATTCTTGGCCCCATGAGGCCACCATAATCTGAAATCAATTGTATCTCTGCTTCTACCAAGTAAGCACGGGATTCAAGAAATTCCAGTCCAAGACTGGTAGCTATAGAATAACTAACTACAACCTTGGTAAATCGTAATGTCATGAAGAGAGGCAGAAAGATACTAGGGATAAATTATGCAGATAAAAGCATGACAAGACTGTCACAAAAAACCCTGCCAGGCTGAGCTGATTTTGCTCCTGTGAAACATTTCTAAATCTCACAAAAATAATTACAAAATAAATATCTGAAATTAAGATTACAATGAAGAGCCATAATTCAGACATAAATTAATGTCAACTCCATCATAACTTGTGGGGCGTGAAGCTAAATTCGATTTTCAAACCAGATAGCAAGATTGTCAGAAAATACTATTTCAATTAAATTCAATTAAATTCATTGAAAAAATCCACTATATTGTGCAAATCCACTATATTAAACTTTATAACAAATCTCTGATCCTACAGGTCACACCCTATATGGATAAGCATATCAATAAGAAAGAACAAAAAAAAAGACTTTAAATATTAATTACAATGCTTAAAATAAACCCAGTGGCATTATCCTTCAACAAATTGTCACTAGATAAATATCCAAAGTAGATTTCCTTATAATAAAGGAATGACTGGGTCATAGAGTCATAGAGATATACAGCACGGAAACAGATCCTTCGGTCCATCTCGTCCATGCCGACAAAGTATCCCAGATTAATCTAGTCCCATTTTCCAGCATTTGGCCCATATACCTCTAAACCCTTCCTGTTCATATACCCATCCAGATGTCTTTTAAATCTTGTACTCTACCACTTACTCTGGCAGCTCATTCCATACCCACACCATCCTGTGCATGAAAAAGGTACTCCTCAGGTCCCTTTTAAATGTTTCCCCTTTCACTTTAAACCTATGGCCTCTAGTTTTGAACTCCACCACCCTGGGGAAAAGTCCTTGTTTATTTACCCTTCCATGCCCCTCATGATTTTATAAGCCTCTATAAGGTCACCTCTCAGCCTCCAACACTCCAGGGAAAACAGCCTATTCAGCCTCTCCCTATAGCTCAAATCCTCCAACCCTGGCAAAATCTTGTAAATCTTTTCTGAACCCTTTCAAGTTTCACAACATCCTTTCCATAGGAGGGAGACCAGAATTCCAAAATGCAGTATTCCAAAAACAGCCGAACTAATGTCCTGCACAGCAACATGACCTCCCAACTTCTATACTCAATGCACTGAACAATAAAGGAAAGCATACCAAACACCTTCTTCACTATCCTATCTACGTACAACTCCACTTTCAAGGAACTATGAATCTGCACTCCAAGGTCTCTTTGTTCAGTAACACTCTCCAAGATTTTATCATTAAGTGTATAAGTTCTGCCCTGACTTACCTTTCTAAAATGCATCACTTTGTATTTCTTGATGAAGGGCTTTTGCCTGAAAGGAGCAGGAAAATCGACCTCGGATGCTGCCTGACCTGCTGTGCTTTTCCAGCACCACTCTAATCTTGATTCTAATCTCCAGCATCTGCAGTACCCACTTCTGCCTTACCTCGTATTTATCTCAATTAAAAACCATCTGCCACTCCTTGGCCCATTGACCAACCGATCAAGATCTTGTTGTATTGTGAGGTAACTTTCACCGCTGTCAACTACACCTCCAATTTTGGTTAACCTGCAAATTTACTAACCAAACCTCCTACATTAACATCCAAATCATTTATGTAAGTGATGAAAAGCAGTGGACGCAGCACTGATTCTTGTGGCACACCACTGGTCACAGACCACCAGCCTGAAAAGCAACCTTCCACCACCACCCTCTGTCTTCTACCTTCAAATCTTTCATCTCTAAACATTTTGAGCATTAGTATGTACTTTATATGTTCCAGCATGGTCTGTTTGGAAAAATATGATGACAGTATCACAAAATTGTTATAACATAGAAAGAGATTATTCAGGCAGTTGTATCTGGGCTGGCTCTCTATAAGAAGCAATTTACTCATATCACTTGCCCATTTTCTCCCCTTGACTGTGCACATTCTTCCTTTTCAGATAATTATTTAATTCTCAGTTAATTGCTCCAATGAACCTGCCTCCATGATAGTCTTAGGCAGTTTAATCTGATCTTAACCTCATGTTGTATTATGAAGTTTCTCCTCATCTCTCCATTGTTTCTTTTTCCAATTACTTGAAATCTGTACCTTTTGTTCCGGCTTCTTTCATGAGTTAGAACAGCTTTTCTCAATGTACTCTGCCCAGATCCTGGATGAGTTTAATCCAATTTTCTCCAAGACTTCTCCTCTTGTAAGTGAATAGCCCTAACTTTTACAATCTAGCTACACAACACAGGTTTCTCAACCTTGGACTCATTTTCATGAATCTGCCCTCATCAAAAACCTCCAACAACTTCGTTAGACATAATTTGCTCCTCACAAACCCTTGCTGTCTTTCCTTCATTTATCTGCATTTGTCCAAGTAGCAATTCATTATGTTCTGAATGTTTCTAGAGGTTTCCCCACTAGTTAAGTGTTTCATTGCTGGGATCATCCTTAAATTCCTTTTTAAACAAATATTAGTGCCATTTGCATTTCTCAGGTACTCTTGTATCACCCTGAGTTGAAGGAATACCAGAACATTATGCTCACTGTCTCCACAATTTCCACTTTCACTTCCCTTGGTGTGCTTAGATGTATCTCATCCTGTCCTGGTACTTAATTAACTTTAAGCATAGACTGACTATCTAGTGCCTCCTCCTTATCAGTACTAAAAGTTTCAAGTGTTCAAACTACCTCCTCTTTCACCATAATCTGCATAGCATCCTCTTCCTTAGTAAAGCTAATCGCAAAATATTAACTTAATACCTGAGCCATGTCTCGATCTGTAAATCGTCATTTTGCACCTAAATAGCACTCTTCCTCTTTTCACTGCCATTTTTGCTACTTATTTACCTCAAGAAAACTTTTGTATCTTTTTTATGTTTGCTGCCAGTTTCTTTTCATACTCACTACTTGTTTCTGTTATTTGTTTTTCTATTTTCCCCCTGAATTTCTACATGCAGCTCAGTTCTCGGTTGACATTGGCATGAAATATTTTCTCTTCTTCAATTTCATTTGTATCTTTTTCAATCATATTACAGAAATAGTACATTTTAATTAACAACACTTATCAAAAAATTTTGAAACAGTTCTAAATGTTCTTATGCCTTCCTCTTTCCATTCTGTAACCAATAGACACCAGAGGACATTGATTGTTTATTGATGCAAATTTCCAAATTGCCAGGCACATTTTAATTTTGGATTGGTCAGTCACCAAGCTGTGCTGTCCTCTTTGCAAGGAACGGCTTGCATTCTTACTGGGAGCATTTTAATTTCAGGAAAAACTGCAGGCATTGCAATGAGGAATGCAAAAATAAAATTTATATAATGACTGACAGCAACAAATTGAACATGTAGCAGGAATATACTGTGGTCCTTCATAGAATATGAAACAGCATACACATTCTGGGTGTTTAATGCAACTATGTACGTATGCTTTAACTATTATTTAATGTAACCGTGCACATAAACACGCGTACACTAATTCGGTGTTTGAAGTTGCAGCTGTGGTGCTATTCAAAGCACTCGCACCTCTGAGTCACAGGGTCTGGGTTCAAGTTCAATTCCAGGATTTGTGCACAGACATCAAAGCTGACTTTATTGCAGTGCTAAAGGAGTGCTGCACTGTCAAAGCTGCCAACCCCCTGAAGAGATTGTAAACTGACCTCCATTTGCCTGCTTTAGTCGATGTAAAAGATCCTATGACATCACTCCACAGAAAAGCAAATGAATTATTCTTGGGGTGTGGCAAATATTGATCCTCCAATCAACATCACAAAAATAGATTAGCTGGCCATTATGACATTGCTGTATGTGTGGTATTACGGTGTGAAAAATAGCTGCTGTGAAGCTCCTACAACAGTGACTCGTATTCAAAAGTACTTCATTGACTGTAACTTTGAGATAACTGGTAGTTATGAAAAACACAATATAAATACATCTTTTATTTTCTTTCTTTAATATAAAAGTATAATCTTTAACTGCATTTTAACGTAACTGTGCACAGACACACTAACTGGGTGTTTCGTGTAACTACCCACATACATTAACTGGGCATTTAATATTCTGGATTAGTGGTGCTGGAAGAGCACAGCAGTTCAGGCAGCATCCAAGGAGCAGCGAAATCGACGTTTTGGGCAAAAGCCCTTCATCAGGAGTAAAGGCAGAGAGCCTGAAGCGTGGAGAGATAAGCTAGAGGAGGGTGGGGGTGGGGAGAAAGTAGCATGACTATTCACACACATAACAACTGGGCGTTTAATTTAGCATTGCACAGACATTGAGCGTTTAATGTAACTGGGTGCACATATACTAATCGGGCGTTGCATGTAACTATCTACACACACGCTCACACATACAAAGACACGCACACACTTTCACACATACATGTACACGCGCACACGCACACAAAATAACTCTTTATATATCTGCGTACGTTCTAAGCTAACTGAGGTTTTAATCTAACTAACCAAGGCATTTTGTACATTTATTAGAAATAGGATATAGCTAGGAAAAAGGGTAAGTCCACTCATGGACAAGGAAGGGAATTTATGCATGGAACCAGAGGAACTGTTGAGGTCCTTAACGAGTATTTCACATTTATATTCACCAAGGAGAAGTTGATGGATGTTAATAAGTTTAGGGAGCGACATGTTCATATTCTAGGGTGTGTCGATATTAAGAAGGAAGCAGTGTTGGTTCTCTTCTAAAAAAAATTAAGGTAGATAATTCCCAAGGCTTGATTTGATCTATCCCAGGATACGGAAGAAGGCAAGGGAGGAGATTGCAGGGGCCTTGACAGAGATCTCTTGCATCCTCTTCAGCCATAGGTGAGGTCCCAGAAGACTGGAGAATAGCCAGTGTTTAAGAAGGCAACAAGGATAATCCAGAAAATTATAGACTGGTGAGCCTTATATCAGTGGAAATTATTAGAGAGAATTCTTAGAGACAGGATTTACTAGCATTTAGATAAGAATGGACTTATTCAGGATAGTCACCATGGCTTTGTGCAGGGGAGGTCATGCCTCACAAATCTGACTTTTTTGAGTGAAATAACTGCACAGAGGCTGGTATCCCATCATCAAGAGACCCTTTATTTACTTATGCACAGTTCACTGAACTGAGGAGATCCTAAATCTCCTAGTTATATTGGTCGGCCAGTTTTTTTCTGATTGGCTCCGGTTAACAACCTCAATCAAGGATCTCATAATCAACAAGATCTAGCTGGTTTCAATCACCACATTGAGGAAGTGATGAAGATGATTAATAAGGGTAGGGCAGTGGATATTTTCGATATGGACTTTATTAAAGCATTTGACAAGATCATTCTTGCTAAGGTGGTCCCGATGATTAAGTCTCTTGGGATTTACGGTGAGTTGGTTATGTGGATACAAAATTGACTTGGTCATAGAAGGTAGAGGACAGTTGTGAAGGCCATTTTTCTGACTGGAGGTCTGTGCTGACAAGAATTAGTGTTGGGACCTCTATTGTTTATTATATTATTAAATGATCTGGCTGAAAATGTAGGTGGTCTGATTAGCAAGTTTGCAGACAGCAAAAAGGTTGGTGAAATGGTGGATATGTAAGGAAGATTATCAAAGGATGCAGCAGGATCTAGATCAGTTGGAAAGTTGGACAGAGAAAGGATAGCTGGCATTTAATCCACACAAATGTGAAGTGATGCATGTTGGGAGGTCAAATGCAAGACGAACATGTACAGTAAATAACAGGATCTTTAGGAACATTGATATATAATGGGATATTGGATGTAAGTCCATAGCTCGCTGAAAGTTGTAACATAAGTGGATAAGGTGGGAAAGAAGGTGTACAGCATGCTTGCCTTCATCAGTCAGGGCCATAAGAATAAAAGTTAGTAAGTTGTGTTGCAGCTGTGTATGTTATCTTGCAAAATGTCCAGATTACAGAGGAGGAAGTGCTGGAAACGGGTAAAGGTGGATAAATCCCCAGGACCTGATCAGGTGTACCCGAGAACTCAGTGGGAAGCTAGAGAAGTGATTGCTGGGCCTCTTGCTGAGATATTTGTATCATCGATAGTCACAGGTGAAGTGCCGGAAGACTGGAGGTTGGCAAACGTGGTGCCACTAT
>NC_057721.1:64127189-64213645 GCF_004010195.1 Chiloscyllium plagiosum | reverse complement strand
AGGGGGTCAATTCAGAACAGAAATGCGGAGACATTTCTTCAGCCAGAGAGTGGTGGGCCTGTGGAATTCATTGCCGCAGAGTGCAGTGGAGGCCGGGACGCTAAATGTCTTCAAGGCAGAGATTGATAAATTCTTGATGTCACAAGGAATTAAGGGCAAGGGGAGAATGCGGGTAAGTGCAGTTGAAATGCCCATCAGCCATGATTGAATGGCGGAGTGGACTGATGGGCCGAATTGCCTTACTTCCACTCCTATGTCTTATGGTCTTATGGATAGGTTTAGTCCAACTGTGAACGCGCACGCACACACACCAACTGCAAGTTTAATGCAAGTGTTCACTAACTAGGTGCTTAATGCAACTATGTACAGACACCGCCCGGGTGCTTAACGTAACCGTATACAGTACACACTTGCACACATTAACGAGATTCTTAATGTAACTGTATAATAATTACGTATTAATGTGTGTATACACAGGTACAGCAAATGGCTGTTTGCTCTAACTGTGTAGACACTCACAAACTGCAGTGGTTATTTAATGCAACAGTGGACGTACACACTAACTCGGTCTTCGATGCCATTGAACTCGAGCACACACATACACTGCAATCAAATTGAGAAACACATTTTCCTTTCTGTACACAAAGCCTCAGGAGTAGTTACAAATCCCAGTTTTAAGCAGGAGAGAACCACCCCAGGTTCATATCAGGCTTTGCAATTCAGGGCAGGAAATATGTCCTCATTTTCTTTGTGACAGTTAAGGGACAAACTAAATATTAAAGTCAAAATTTTTTTTAAAAAAGTAACAAGTAATTAACTTTCTATGCATAGTAGAAGCTGGACTGATACCTTCACAAATAAGGAGACCTCATAATCCGGTTGTTCCAAAGTGTTGCGGTAGATAGTGAACACTCCAGCGTTGTTGTCCTGTTCCCTTTCGTCCTCTCCATCCTCCGCCATACAGTCCTGCCTTTTACCCACTTGCTCGCATTCCCTATTTGCCGAGCAGTCCGGGGTAATCCACAGCTCTCCCCCCTCCTCACTCGCTGCTCTCTCCGCGTTTCCCACCTTCCCCGCCATCTGCCTGCACTGACCCGGTGAAAACCTCTTCAAGGAAGGATGGCTTAGCGTCTCTTAAGTACACTGCGCATGGCTTCTCAAATCCTTTCCTGTAGGTCTAAGATCAGGGACACAGGGATTAGAACAAGGAACAAGCCAGAGAGAGGAATTACAGACAGCCATGCAAGGCGAATGAGTTTCACCATTTATTTTTACAAAGTTATGAGGCTTACTGCGGTGATGTATTAAAACAATGGGCTGAAATTTAACAGAAACCAACAAAGTGTCAATTTTATGAGTTTCATGCAGGTTTCTTTCCATAACTAGTGGGCTTCTTCATGCCATTCTCCACACCTCAGCCATGCACCAGGTGAGTTGAAGCCTGGTGCTCTTCACAGCACGCACGGATGATAGGAGGAGGAAGAGAAACACTAATGAGGGGACATCAGTTTCACAGCAGACACTTCATTGCAACTATGTATTGCCATTTAAGAACCAAGCTACAAAGGTTACTCATCCTCAGTACCATCCCATCTTACAACTCAATCTAAAGGAGTTGTGCCTGACATAGCCTAACATTGTTCAATGTGGCAGCAGCACAATGAGGAAAGCAAGTGGTTGAAAATGAACATATTTATTCAGCAAAGTCAGAAACAAAGAGGAAAAAAAGGAGCAAAAGAAGCTGCATTCGCTTCTGGTGACAGACAGGGGCTGCCTGCCTTTCAAACAACAACAAATTTACATCTGTTTGGGATCATGGCACTTAGTTCACATCCTTTAAAACTGGCTGGCAATGTTTGGCTTGTTGTGCTTGGTACTGCACTGCCCAACCATACAAACGGTGCTGTTCTCCCATCTTAATGTCCTCATCCTCTTCCTTGGAAAACTGCTGCTACTCTCCCAGCTCTTCAGACTCCATCACATCCTGTCTTTGTCAGCTCCAGTTCGGTAGGGAACAAGGACAACCTTATCTCCCAGTAACCATCCTTATCAAGCATCCGGCCTTTGAAGTGAAGCAGGAGCATGGGAGCTCTCAGAGGCATCATGATAGTTCCCAGGATACCGGCTCAGACTGGTACATATGATCACAGACAACTTGCGTATTGATAAACTTAAATCCTTTTCTGTTGATGAAGTCAGCCGTGTTATGGCAATCTCAATACAATGTATATATACCTGCACCTTGTAACCTGCACCTGGGGAAAGCCAGTTACATTGGCAAAGCTCACTGCAAAGACGAGCACACAGTCGATGTTGACAGCCCAGCACGGAATTTAGGAATGCTGTCCTCCTGGAGGTGCTGTCTCTTTGATAAGATATGAAACCAAAAGCACTGTTTCACTCTCAGATTGACAAGGATACCCTGGCACAATAAAACAGCGGGGGTGGGTAATTTGCCATGCAGGCACAGCAATATTTATTCCGCAACAACATTACTTACAAAAGAAAGACTAACTGGTCAATATTAAGTTACTGTTTGCAACAGTTTGCAGGTTGGCTACTGTGTATCTGATACAAAAGTTCATGCACTTCAAATGTACTGGAAACAAAAAAATGCTGGCGATCACAGCTGGTCAGGCAGCGTCCATGGAGAGGGAGAGAGAGCAAGCTAACGTTTCATGTCCAGGTGACTCTTCATTAGTGGCTCTCTTTTGATGGGTGCCACCTGACCCACTGTGATTTCCAGCATGTTTTGGTTTCAGAACAGATTCCAGCATCTGCAGTAATTTTGTTCCTACACTTCAAATGTACTTCATTGATGCCCTGAGATTGTGAAAGGTGTTGCATTAATGATGGGAGTTCCTACATTTTCTCTGTTGATGAAAATGTATTAAAAGTCTTAATATGTTCACGTTGAAATTTTCTGAGTCAGACTGCCCAGTAAAAATTGTACATGGACTGTAGTATATATTCTGTTTACTTAGCAACAGTTTGCCTGTCAGTTGGAGATGACCTGATTGATGGATATAAATTGTGCTGGAAATGTGTTGTTGGAAAAGCGCAGCAGGTCAGGTCAGGCAGCATCCAGGGAACAGGAGAATCGACGTTTCGGGCATAAGCCCTTCTTCAGGACTTTCCCCATTCCTGAAGAAGGGCTTATGCCCGAAACGTCGATTTTCCTGTTCTCTGGATGCTGCCTGACCTGCTGCGCTTTTCCAGCAACACATTTCCAGCTCTGATCTCCAGCATCTGCAGACCTCACTTTCTCCTCAAGGGTATAAATTGTGCCATTGGCACTTAATTAATTCTACAGTATTTAAAGATATTTATTTTTCCAACTCTAGAATTCTTTTATTATGCTATTATTTTTCAGAATGGGCTTATCTCATTAAACTCAAACTTTTCTGTTGCATGTCTACACCTGAACTTCCATCGCTCATCCACTACATAGCACTAACCTTTACTACTTATCTCCATTATTCTTTTTTTTAATCTTTTGAGTTGGTCTTCTTTGCAAGGATGCTGTGGAGCATATATATCATACTGCCCTAGAACTTCTTCAATGGTCCCAGAAATCTGAACACTATTTCTCTACCTACACATTGTAATGTCTAATCTACTGCTGCCTAATGTATCCAGTATGTTCCACAGGAAGTAATCATGAGATTATTATCCTCGAAGCTTTGATTTTTACGCTAGCTTTCTCCTTTCATTCCTCCATCTGAGATTTGGTTCCTACACTAAGCATAATTTCTGACTGGCTTCTTTCCTTGTACAAAATTCCTTTTTTTCCACTTGCTCTATTGTGCCCCCTTCCTTGGTGCCTAGAAGAGTGCAATGCATTATTCAAAACTCCAGTCAACTCTGGTAAACAGGACATGCATTCTCTGATTAGAAAAGCCTCCACAGGCATGGTGGCTCAGTGGTTGGCACTGCTGCCTCACAGCGCCAGAGATCCGGATTCAATTCCCGCCTCAGGCGACTGACTGTGTGGAGTTTGCACATTCTCCCCGTGTCTGCGTGGATTTCTTCTGGGTGCTCCGGTTTCCTCCCACAGTCCAAAAATGTGCAGGTTAGGTGAATTGGCCATTGTGTTAGGGGCAGGGGTAAATGTAGGGGAATGGGTCTGGGTGGGTTGTGCTTTGGCAGGTCGGTGTGGACTTGTTGGGCCGAAGGGTCTTTTCCACACCGTAAATAATCTAATCTAAATCGTCCTCACTGTGACATATACTGTATTCATAACATAGTTGTTGATAATGCTTCTCTTTCTCTGATAAAGAACTCCTCACCACAGAGATTATCCTGATCTGTACTTCCATTGTCCTCCTTATTTTAGCTGTTGAAAGGCCATGCTTTTGTTTACTTGTCCATCTTGCTTTCTCCTTCATCTTTTCTTCAGGCAGCCAACCATTTCCTTTCCTAATCTGTTTTGCAATGTTGGGACATGATTGAAACTTTCAGCAGCCAATTACTCAATAAATCTTCCTAATTTTTTCCTTCCCTTGTATAAATTAGAGCATGACTTACATTTATTTGGCCGATTACAGCACAGAGCAAAGCAGCTCTCATATTTTGCACATGTGAACCAATCACCATGACTTTACACTGAGGAGTTGAAATTAGGTATAAGCACAGGTTCACAAAAGTACCCTTATACATTGTTTCTATTTAAATAATAATCTAAAGCCTTCTTGAATGCTTCAATTGAACATGCTTCTAATACAATTCCATGCAGTGCATTCCAAATTGGGACTACTCATTGTGTGAAAAGCTTTTTCTTGAAACACATCTATTTTGTTTACAAACTGGTCCAAATCTGTGCCCTCTGGTTCTTGATCTGTTTCTGAGTGGACACAGTTTCTCCCTACTTACTCCATTCAGACCTCTCATGATTTTGAAAATTTATATCATTTCTCCTCTTAGCCTCCTTCCCTCCAAGGAGAACAGTCCCAACCTCTCCAATCTATCCTTATAGTTAAAGTTTTTCACCCGTAGAGCCATTCTTGTAAACCTTTTCTGCATTGTCTCCAACAGGTTCACATTATTTCTCAAATACGGTGCTCAGGAATGTACACAATACTCCAGCTGATGTTTAACAAGTGTTTTGTTTCAGTTCAGCTTAACCTCCTCAGTCTTGCACTGGATGCCCCTATCAATAAATCCCAGGAAAATGTGTGCTTTATTAACTGCTAACTTTACCTGTCTTATCAACTTCAATGATGTATCCATACAGATTAACTCCAGTCTGTCTGCTCTGCATCTCTCTATGTGCTGTACGCATTATCATATATTCTGATCAAAATATATCACCTCACACTTCTCTGCATTTAACCTCGTCTGCCACCATCTGCCCACTCACCAAATTGTCAATGTCCTTTAGGAATTCCATAAAGTTCTTCTCACAGTTTACAATGCTTCCAAGTTTCTATCATCTGCAAACTTTGAAATTGTCCTTTGTATACTAAGATCTATGTTTTTATGTTATGTTCTTGTGTTCTTATTTTAAAACACTGTGAATAAAGTCTGTCATATACATAGAAACTAGTGCCATCTCTGCATAGATACAAGATGTAAAAGGTACAAAAGAGATAAGCTGAATTCTCCCCAACTGATCACTTGTATCTGTCAGAGAAAACTCTATCCATATCAGCATCCATGTCTGCACAAATCTGATATGTCACCCCTATGATTTCACTGAAAGTGATTAATTACCAAGAGATCAGATCCAAGAGAGATGATAAAAGCAGAAAAACGTAAAAATAAAAAGATGAATCGGTAAAATATTGCCTACCTCTTAGAAATGCTTTGTAAATGTTAGGATGTATCATCCAGCTCTCTCTCCTCCTTTAAAGCTCCTTGTCTGATCAAACTTTAGATGACTTTTTCTGAAATTTCCTTCCTGGTGTCAAATTCTATCTGATAGTGTTCCTGTGAAGTTCCCCTTAGATGTTACACTATAGTAAATGTACAATATAAGTCATTTTAATTGCCAGGGAGTCCTAACATTAGAGCTTGTGAAACAGAAAAAGAAGGCTTACTGAGATCAGAAAACCCAAAGTGAAACAATAATAGTTTGAAGTATATAGCAATTGCAGCAATATTTAGAAAATAATTTAGATCATTAATATTTAACCAGAAAAGCAAAGGTCTGCATACCGGGGAATTACACTGCAAACCTTCCAGCCCCAAAAATAACAACTGACCACTACTCCCTATTTCTATAACTCAGCCAACTTTGTATCCAAATTGTTTCTGTCCTGTTTATTCCAGAATGATAACTTTTCTTGCAAGTCTGTTGGGTGGCACTGTATCAAATGCCTTTTGAAAGCCCATGTTTACTGCATCAACAAAATTACCATCATAATTCCTTTTTGTTACATCTTCAAAGCCCTCCAGCAAGTTAGTTAAATATGATTTCCCATTTAGAAATCTATGCTGGATCTTCCTAATCAACCTAACATTTCCCACGTGACTACCACTTCTTTCCCGAGTAATTGTTGCTAGAAGCTTCCCCATCACTAAAGATAAACTGACTACTCTGTAATTGTTGAGCTTATCATTACAAATGTTTTAAGCATTAGTTCACAACTCTAAAGTCTTCTCACACTACCTCTGGGTCTAGGCCAGAACCCTGCAATTTCCACTTTCACTTCCTTCAATTTATTTGGATTCATCTTGTGTCTTGTCAACTTTAAGAACCAACAATCTATCCAGCACTTCCTCTTTTATTAATTTTGAACCCTCGTATGATAGTATTTCTTCTTCTATCACAATGGTCCAGGTACCATCTATCTCTAAGTTAAGACAAATAAAAATTATTTACTTAACACTTCAGCCATGCTTCTTGCCTCTATGTGTAAGTAGGTCCCTAATTAACAATACACATCGTTTTTACAACCCTTTTTCTGTCTCTATACCTATAGAAGACTTTGGGATTCCCTCTTATGATGTCACCAGTGTGTCTTATAACATAGTTTCTCGAATATTATTTTTCACCTCCCCTCTGATATTTCTGTGTTCCTCTTGATTCTCAATAAACTTTTCTACCTGACACCTGTCATATGTACATTTTTCCTTCTTTACCTTAATTTCTACCTCTTTTTTCAACCAGTGAGCTCTGGATTGGTTTTCTATACTTTTACCTTTTTGAGGAAAATACCTTGACTGTGCAGAAACCATTTCTTATTTGAAGGTAACCCACAGTTTTTCCCAGCAACGTTTTGTTCTAGTCTATCCAGCCTTGGTTCAATTTTCGCCCCATTGAATTCTGCTCTCCTCAGTCAATTATTTTTATTCTGAATTTCTTTTGTCTTTTCTATCAGCATCTAAACCTTGTAATACAATGTCATAATGTCTCCTCAATATTCCCTGTAGCACTTAGCTACTTATAGAAAGTGAAGACTGCAGATGCTGGAGATTCGAGTCAAGAGTGTGGTGCTGGAAAAACACAGCAGGTCAGGCAGCATCCAAGGAGCAGGTGAATCGATGTTTCAGGCATAAGCTGTCATCAGGACTTCCTTCATTCCTGATGAATGGCTTATGCCCGAAGCGTCGATTCTCCTGCTCCTCGGATGCTGCCGAGCCTGCTGTGCTTTTCCATCACCATATTCTCGACTTTGCTACTTGGCCCTTCTCATTTCAACAGTGCATCCTTTCTTGTTGAACTGGACATATACTGCTTTAGAAATATACCTGAACACAATCTATGATGTTTGCCTCTCTCTACCCATTATGTTCTTTGTTCCAGTCTATATTTGGGTAGATGGAGTCCCTCATTATAACTGCTCAATAATGTTTGCATCCCTCTGTAATTTTATGCAGATTTGTTCCTTTACATTTTTCCCACTGGTTGGAAAGTGTAATCTACAGTGAGAAATGCAACTGCATCCTTTTTGTTTCTTAACTGGAGCTAAATTGATTGCTGTCTTTAAACCCTCTGTGAACCTCTCTTCCTCCTGCACTGCAATATTCTCTTTAACCAATTTGCCACTCTCTCTCATTTCCCTATCTTTTCTGAACACCCTGTATCCAGGAATATTTAACACCCCTTCCTTGGAGCAGGACTCTTATCATCATCACATTACATTTCCTCATGGCAATTTGTGCCTGTAACTCCCAGTCTTACTTAATATACTGCATGCATTTACATACACACACTGTAATGTGATTTAGATTTTATTACTTTCTCCCTTACTCCAGCTTCTATTTTCTATACTGGTGCTATATGTTTCTTCAAGTATTTTATGCAGCCTGGTAATCTTCTCTAATACTCTCTTTCTCTTGATTCCCACACCCCTGCTGATATAGCTTAAATAACACTAGTGTAATGCCCCACAAAGAATAGAGACCGAGTTCTGTTTAGGTGAAACCTATCTGGTTTATGCTGCACCATCCTTTCTGCCATGCAATCACCTGCCTTATCCATTTACTCCGATACTCACTTGTATGTGGCACCAGCTGTAATCCAGAGGTGACTACACTTGAGGTCCTACCTGCTACCTAAATTTCATTTGCAGGATCACATCCCCTTTCTTACCCAGGGTCTTTGCAGCTAATGTGTAAACCGTGACTTCTGACTGTTCAGTCTCCCTGTTCATACTCCCCAAATAATTGGAGCAGCATGATCGCTCAGTGATTAGCACTGTTGCCTCACAGAAGCAAGGTCCTGGGTTAGATTCCAGCCTTGGATGACTGTCTGTGTGTTGAGTTTGCACATTCTCCTTGTATCTGTGTGGATTTCCTCTGGGTGCTCCGGTTTCCTCCCACAGTTCAAAGATGTGCAGGTTAGGTGAATTGACCATACTAAATTGCCCATAGTGTTAGGTGCATTGGTCAGAGGGAAATGGGTCTAGGCAGGTTACTCTTCGGAGGGTCGGTGTGGACGAGTTGAGCTGAAGGGCCTGTTTCCACACTGTAGGGAATCTAATCTAATCTGAAAGTCTTGCAGCCAATCTGTGACACTTTAGCACCAGAGAGGCAGCTTCCAAACTGGAATATTGATGTATGATCATGGCTTCAGGAGATTATGCACTAATATTTTGTGTGGACTTGCCTGGTGGTCACCTATTCCTCATGACCCTTAAACTAAGGATGGGAAAAGCATTGAGTAGGAGAAAGTGAGGACTGCAGATGCTGGAGATTAGAGTCAAGATTAGAGTGGTGCTGGAAAAGCACAGTAGGTCAGGCAGCATCTGAGGAGCAGAAAAATCAATGTTTCGGGCAAAAGCCCTTCAGCAGAGTATTGAGTAGTCCATGCTCCATCTCAGAAGCATACTGTGGTTATTTTATGCTTCCAATTTAAATGTCTACAATATTTGCACAATTATCAATAAAACTCTCTATCTAAACTTGATGTATTGTGTGGCATACAATACAATCAATACACTTGGATTAAATTCCCCACCATCCCATTGTGGCATTGTATTTTCTCCACATGGAGAAGGGAAGTGACAACTATAGAGTAAAGTTTGCATAGACAGTTTCCAGAATAAACATGGATATTGGAATTTATAGCAAGAAAAGTTGATACAGTACACAGACACAAAAAGTTTTATATTTATTACTGGTTAACAATTTGTTGTAAAGTGGTATCATGCCAGAGAACTTGTTGATTCTAAATGTAGCACAATGAGAAATAGAATGATCAGATTAGAACTGTAGGACACAGTATTAAAATAAATAGTCTCCATTTAAGATGAAGATGAAGACGATTTTTTTTCTATCAGAAGTTTGTCACCTTTTGGAATTCTATTCTCCAGAGAGTGGTGAAGACGGGATCATTGGCTATTTTAAAAGCAAAGGTAGTTGGGTTCTGGACTAACAGTGGGGAGAATGTGGGGTTGCATCCACAGTCAGACCAATCATTATCTTATTGAGTGACAGGACAAGAGAGCGGGCTGAAGACCTCACCCTGCTCTGATTTTAGATGGATTGGAAAGGATAGATTGAGGAGGTTGGTACTGTTCTTCTTGGACAGAAGAAGTCCAACATGAAATCTGATCAAGGTTTTCAAAATGAAGATGAGGCTGGACAGAGTGTTCCCATTCAGGAGAATTAAGTAAAAGTAAGAGGGCAAAGATTTAAAATGATGTGCAAAAGAGACAAGGGCGAGTTCCCACTTGCTCCCCATAATCCCTTCACCCATTATTAATTTTAAACCTGTCTAAGTCCTCCTCAAATTTATTTAGTGACCCAGTGTCCATAGCATTCTGGGGTCATAAATTTCACATATTCAGGACCCTTTGACAGAAGTAATTCCTCCTCATCTGTTTTTAATCTGCCAACCCATAACCTTTCCTTGAAATTACAAATATTTTCTGGTACTAATCTGCTAATTCACAACATTATTAATTTTAAGTTTCAAGGTACAAAATTGATGAGCTTCTCATTGATGGTAAGAATTTGTGATGTAAATCCACCAGGGCACAATCAACTTTTGATGCTAAGGTTATATGAATCCAGTTCCAGCCCAGCTATTAAATATCAAGACTAAATTGGAGTATAAATATTGCAACAAAAATTGCTGCTAAAGGTGTACCCTAGAACTCTGTGGGAACTGAGGGAAGTGATTGCTGGGCCCCTTGCTGAGATATTTGTATCATCGATAGTCACAGGTGAGGTGCCAGAAGACTAGAGATTGGTTAACGTGGTGCCACTATTTAAGAAAGGTGGTAAGGAAAAGCGATGCAACTGTAGACCAGTGAGCCTGACGTCGGTGGTGGGCAAGTTGTTAGAGCGAATCTTGAGGGACAGGATTTACGTGTATTTGGAAAGGCAAGGACTGATTAGGGATAATCAACATGGCTTTGTGCATGAGAAAACATGTCTCACTAACATGATTGAGTTTTTTGAAGAAGTAACATACAGGATTGATGAGGGCATGGAGTGGTCATGATCTATATGAACTTCAGTCAGGTGTTCAACAAGGTTCCTCATGGTAGACTGGTTAGCATGGTTAGATCTCATGGAGTACAGGAAGAACTAACCATTTGGATACAGAAATGGCTTGAACGGAGAAGACAGAGGGTGGTGGTGGAGGGTTGCCTTTCAGACTGGAGTCCTGTGACCGATGGAGTGCCACAAGGATTGGTGCTGGGTCCATGACTTTTCCTCATTTATATAAATGATTTGGATGTGAACATAGGAGGTATAGTTAGTAAGCTTGCATTGGGGGTGTAGTGTACAGTGAAGAAGATTACCTCAGCGTACAATGGGACCTTGATCAGATGGGTCAATGGGCTGAGGAGTGGCAGATGGAGTATAATTTAGATAAATGTGAAGTGCTGCATTTTGGAAAGGCAAATCAGGGCAGGACTTATATACTTAGTGATAAGGTCCTAGGGAGTGTTGCTGAACAAAGAGACTTTGGAGTGCAGTTCATAGTTCCTTAAAAGTGGAGTTGCAGGTAGATAGAATAGTGAAGAAGGTTTTTGGTATGCTTTCCTTTATTGGTCAGAACTTTGAATATAGGAATTAGGAAGTCATATTGCAGCTGTACAGGACATTAGTTAGGCCACTTTTGGAAAATTGTGAGCAATTCTGGTCTCCCTCCTATAGGAAGGATGTTGTGAAACTTGAAAGTGTTCAGAAAAGATTTACAAGGACGTTGCAAGGCTTGGAGGATTTGAGCTATAAGGAGAGGCTGAATAGATTGGGGCGGTTTTCCCCGGAGCATTGGTGGCTGAGGAGTGACCTTGTAGAGCTCTATAAAATTATGAGGGGCATGGATAGGGTAAATAGACAAGATCTTTCCCTGGGATGGGTGAGTCCAGAACTAGAGGGCAGAGGTTTAAAATGAGAAAGGTAAGATTTGAAAGGGACCTAATGGGCAACCTTTTCACGCCAAGGGTGGTGCATGTATGGAATGAGCTGCCAAAGGAAGTGGTGGAGGTTGTTACAATTACAACATTCAAAAGGCATTTGGATGGGTATGTGAATAGGAAGAGCTTAAAGGATATGGGCCAAGTGTTGGCAAATGCGACTAGGTTTGGTTAGAATATCTGGTCGGCATGGATGAGTTGTTTCGATGCTGTACATCTCTATGACTCCAATTAATCGCAAAGGCATACTTGTAAATATGTTTTGTTATCTACCTTGCATTCAGACACATTTAGATAGGTATTCCTTATCTTGCAAAACTTTTTCATGATCAGAATTCCCTTCCTATTGTTTTCAGTGGAGCTGGAATTTCACATACAGAGGAACCTCAATCATCTGGCATTCGATTGTCCAAATTTCAGATTTTCCGGCAAGATCGCAAGGACCCAATGCTTGACTAAACTATGTTATCTGGAATTCGATTAACCGAACGAAATACTCCCTGTCTGTATCTTTCGGATAATCGAGGTGCCTCTGTAGATCAGTGTTTAGGGGGAAATGAGGGTGATTTGATTTTGATTTTGATTTGATTCATTGTCACGTGTACCTAAGTACAGTGAAAAGCTTTGTTTGCGAGCAGTACAAACAGATTATAGTAAGCAAGGAGATACAGACCAGAGGGTGAAAAAACCTGGACAGAGGGGGTCACCAAGGTTACACCACACAGGAAGAACATGAGGCAAGATCACATTGACAAGATCAACATTATGTTAAGTTAAAGAACCCATTCATCTGTCTGACAATAGCAGGAACTGTTCTTGAACCTGCTGATGCATGTGTTCAAGCTTCTGTATCTTCTACCTGACGGAGAGCATTGCCGGGGCGGGATGGGTCTTTGATGATGCCAGCAGCCTCTCCATGGCAATGAGAAGCATAAGTGGAGTCCATGGATGGGAGGTTGGCTTCCATGATGGTCTGGACTTTGCACACAACCTTCTGTAGTTTCTTAGAGTCCAGGGCAGAGCAGTTGCTATACCAGGCCATTATGTACCCAGACAGTATGCTTTCTGTGGTGCATCTGTAAAAGTTGGTGAGGATCCGTGTGGACAAAGTAAATTTCCTGAGCTGTCTGAGAATGAAGAGGCGTTGTAGTGCCATCATGCCCATCGCAGCGACGTGGAAAGTCCGGACAGGTTATCGGTTATCGTCACTCTGAGAATCTTGATGCTCTCCAACCTCTCAACCTCAGCTCCATTGATGTAGATGGGGACATGTTCTCTTCCTTTCTCTCTGAAGTCAATGGTCAGTTTTCTTTTGTTTTGGCAACTTTGAGAGAGAGACTGTTATCATTGCACCATGTCACCAAGCCCTGTCTGATGGAGAAAGAAGTAAATTATGCAAGGGGTGACTCGCTCGTAGCAGTCAATAGACAATAGAGAATAGACAATAGGTGCAGGAGTAGGCCATTCAGCCCTTCGAGCCTGCACCGCCATTCAATATAATCATGGCTGATCATTCCTAATCAGTATCCTGTTCCTGCCTTATCTCCATAACCCTTGATTCCACTATCTTTGAGAGCTCTATCCAACTCTTTCTTAAATGAATCCAGAGAGTGGGTCTCCACTGCCCTCTGGGGCAGAGCATTCCACACAGCCACCACTCTCTGGGTGAAGAAGTTTCTCCTGAGCTCTGTCCTAAATGGTCTACCCCGTATTTTTAAGCTGTGTCCTCTGGTTCGGCACTCACCCATCAGTGGAAATATGTTTCCTACTGCCAGAGTGTCCAATCCTTTCATAATCTTATAGCCCCTGCAAGGAAAGAATTCATTTATCAAGTATCAGTACAGCTGCAAGGCAAACCGTCTTCGTTGGGCATGGGAAAGCACAGGCTTTTAGCAAGCAGGCACTAAGATGGAATTCAAAATGGTTTCCAGGCTTTTAATATGTGACAAAATGGCTGCCATGAATTTAATTGAGAAATACCGTGTCACACAAGCCTTGAGTATTGACTGGTTTACTCGTGAGCTCATGGGAAGAGACAAAGCGACCAGCTCGATCGGATGGCCACTAGTCACTCTAAAGAGTGTTGCATGATTATATTGGTTACAATCGATTAACAATTAGCAAACTGTTAATTGATGGATGATGAGCAAGCTAGGCATCTTGTCCAGTCATTAGCTTCAGTCACGTAATGTCTGGACAGTGTCAGTTAGTAGCTGATAAGCAGGTGTTAGTATCAATAGGTCCTTGCAAAGAGAAGAATAGCCCCTGCAAGGAAAGAATTCATTTATCAAGTATCAGTACAGCTGCAAGGCAAACCGTCTTAGTTGGGCATGGGAAAGCACAGGCTTTTAGCAAGCAGGCACTAAGATGCGATTCAAAATGGTTTCCAGGCTTTTAATATGTGACAAAATGGCTGCCATGAATTTAACAATTCTCCTACGCTCTCATTGTTTGCTTTTCCTCATGCCACGGTGGTGTCATCAGTAAACCTCTAGATAACATTCATTTGGAATTTGGCTACTCAGTAGTGGGTAAACACGGAGTACAGTAGGGGGCTGAGAACGCATCCTTTGGATCTCTAGTGTTGATGAATATCATGGAGGTGTTGTCTATCTTCACTGACTGTGGTCTATGGATCAGGAAATCGAGGAATCAGTTGCAAAGGGTGAAGCCAAGACACAGACTCAGAGTTTTGAGATCAGTCTGGAGGGGTTATGGTGTTGAAAGAGAAACTGTAGTCAATGAGCAGGTGTCTGACATAGGTGTTTTTGTTGTCCAGATCTTCCAGGGATGAGTGCAGGGAGGGAGGGGAGTAGGTCCATTGCAATTGAACCACTTTCTAGTCATTCTATAATCTCAATAGAAGATACAATGTTGAAAACCATGGTTTTTTTTTTCATTTCAAATGCTGAAATGTGGATATGGCATTTGAACTGTTGCCTTTACATAAATAACAGCATGTATGAAAATGGAAGCAGTGGAAGAATTCAAGACCTTTCAAGTTCTCTGCAAATAAATTAGGTTAACAGCTAGTCCTCAGGCCTGTTAGCCATGGCTCATATGGTCTTAAAATCATTAACATTGATCGACACAAAGGTTGCCTTGCTGATCTTTGAGGGGCCCTATTCTATCCCCAGTTACCCGAGCCGCAGGAAATGGGGTGATAATAAATGAATATTTTGCATCAGTGTTTGCTGTGGAAAAGGACTTGGAAGATATAGAATGTAGGGAAATAGATGATGAGATCTTGAAAATGTCCATATTACAGAAGATGGAGTGCTGGATGTCTTGAAACACATAAAAGTGGATAAATCCCCATGACCTGATCAGATGTACTCTAGAACTCTGTGGGAAGCTAGTGATGTGATTGCTAGGCCTCTTTCTGAGATACTTGTATCTGCAATAGTTACAGGTAAGGGGCTGGAAGACTGGAGGTTGGCTAAAGTGGTGCCACTGTTTAAGAAGGGTGGTAAGGACAAGCCAAGGAACTATAGATCAGTGAGCCTGACGTCAGTGGTGGGCAAGTTGTTGGAGGGAATCCTGAGGGATAGGATGTACACATATTTGGAAAGGCAAGGACTGATTAGGGATAGTCAACATGGCTTTCCGCATGGGAAATCATGTCTCACAAACATGATTGAATTTTTTGAAGAAATAATGAAGAGGATTGATGAGGGCAGAATGGTGGACGTGATCTATATGGACTTCAGGAAGGCGTTCAACAAGGTTCCCCATGGGTGACTGGTTAGCAAGGGTGATCTCATGGAATAGAGGAAGAACTAGCCATTTGGATACAGAACTGGCTCAAAGGTAGGAAACAGAGGGTGATGGTGGAACGTTATTCTTTAGACTGGAGGCCTGTGACCAGTGGAATGCCACAAGGATCGGTACTGGTTCCTCTACATTTTATCATTTACATAAATGATTTGGATGTGAGCATAAGAGGTACAGTTAGTAAGTTTGCTGATGACACCAAAATTGGAGGTGTAGTGTACAGTGAAGAAGGTTACCTCAGATTACACTGGGATCTTGATCAGATGGGCCAATATACTGAGAAGTGGCAGATGGAGTTTAATTTAGATAAATGCAAGGTGCTGCATTTTGGAAAGGCAAATCAGGGCAGGACTTATACACTTAATGGAAAGGTCCTAGGGAGTGTTGCTGAACACAGGGACCTTGGAGCGCAGGTTCATAGGTCCTTGAAAGTGGAGTTGCAGGTAGATAGGATAGTGAAGAAGGTTTTTGGTATGCTTTCCTTTATTGGTCAGAGTATTGAGTACAGGAGTTGGGAGGTCATGTTGCGTGTGTACAGGATATTGGTTAGGTCACTTTTGGAATATTGTGTGCAATTCTGGTCTCCTTCCTATCAGAAGGATGTTGAAAAACTTGAAAGGGTTCAGAAAAAATTAACAAGGGTGTTGCCAGGGTTGGAGGATTTGAGCTATAGGGAGAGGTTGAATAGGCTGGGCTGTTTTCCCTTGAGCATCAGAGGCTGAGGAGTGACCTTATAGAGGTTTGTAAAATCATGAGGGGCATGGATAAGATAAATAGACAAGGTCTCTTCCCTAAGACCATCAAGGAGACATCTTACGCAATCTCCTCAGCCAGATCATAGACTTCTGTTGAACTTCTAATGACCACTGCTGCTATTCAGTATTGCATTTCCAAGATTTTATGTGAAGTTAATATTCCAACAAATTTAAAATATATTAATTTTAATCATTACATTTTACTGACATTTTCAATTCCTTCTTGTTAAATTTGATGCTAAAATAACTTTTATAGTTAACTCTCTGCATGTCAATTTTTTTGACTCAACCTTTCAAAGTTTTTCTCTAAAACATACCCCTGCTGATAAGAGAGGCAGCCAAACTGCCTGTAGTCTTTATCCTCATCAGCCATTAATGGATTAGAATGGCAGGCTCAGATCTCTTCCTAAATTTTCTCTTCAGGTTATTGACCCATCTTTCACTATTTACAGTCGATGGAACCATTTCTACTTTTGTTAAAAAGCACTTTCATAACAGCATCACTATGGATACCTTTAATCAACTGGTTCAAATGTGCTATGACATACCTCTGGAACATGTGTGCCTTGTGGTTTTGAGCTAGGTACACTACCAGTGCACCACAAGAACTGTGCACCACCATTACACACAGCCTCTGCATTGATACCCTGACCATCATGACAACAATGGCCAATCTAGCTCATTGTGAGTTAACTCAGATTTACCCTCTCATCAGCCATCATCACACAACAATCATCAATTTGAGGAAGCTTTAATTTGATGTTTAGGCCAGTTTTGAGAGAAGGAGTACTTTCAGGTGTAGGGGTCACTTTAAAAAATTACCCAATATTTGGGCATATAGTGGTTATGACTCATTTATACCCAAATTTTCACAATCCGATACACTGATGAACTTGCTTGTGCTGAAGTTACATGTGGAAATAACCACAATATAACAGAAAACTCCAGGCTTTGAAGTAAATGGTTGTAAACGGTTCCATTTTAACCAGAACAGTCTAGAATGTGAATTTCTGAAATGTAATAATTTATTACTCTATATGCCCAAATGTAATAATTTAGTACATTTCATTACTTTAGAGTTTAAAATGTTGATTCATTAGTTAATAAATGAATCTCCAAAATCATAACCAATAGTCCAGCATCATTCTGCTTCTATTCAGCCTCCTGGCTAAAAAGTGGCTACCCATTCAAGGGAGTAATAATGTTGCAATGAAGATTCACAGTGTTGTAGTTGTTGACTTCCACATTTTGTCATAATGAATGCACCAACTGCACAGAGTCGTGCACCTCAATCTGCTTAGATACTTTTAGATCAACCCATTTTAAACTGAAGCTGCTGATTGGGTTGGCAGAACATCTATCAAAATGGATTAGTGACTTGTTTATCAGTGCTGTCATTTAGGTCACTGTGTGGTATTACTCAGAAAGCTTTTTCTAAGTATGACAGCGTTAGCTTGACATTAAACCAAGTTTGCTGCCGGCTGAAACTTAAAAACATTGATCTTCTGAAAGGCTGAGTTAGAAACCCAATTTGACTTTACACTATAATTTATACAATAAATTGAAACAAATTACAATTAAAATTAAATTATAAATTGAAGTGCAGCTTTTTTTTGCAATAAAGGAAACTCAAACCCTGGCCAGGATTTTATAGGTCTGTTGCAGCTGGGCTGGAAAGTGGGAGAGCTGGTTAAGTAGCAGAGGAAGGAATTGTGTGGGAAGCCTGTCTTTCTTTCAATACTGAAAGATGGGAATGACAGTGGTTCAGCCACCTGGCAAAAAGAGCTAGCATTTTACCAGCATCGGAATGATGTCATGGAGTCTGAAATAACTTCATGAAGCCCAGTAACCTGTCACCATCTCACGCTTTATTTACACATCATAGTACATGACACTAACCCAGCTCCTTCAGAGCCAGCTCTCAGAGTGAACAAAACCTCTGACACTCCTGATTATTATTTTTTCTCTTTTTGAAGGGGAGGGTAGGGACTAAATCAAATTTCTTGTTTTTTTTTTAAACCCCCACACTACCACTTAAGTGCGGTAGTGCTTATTTTTTCCCCAGCACCCATGGTGTGTGTGTGCAGGTGTGAGACACAGTGAAAGACACAAAGTGCACGAATCTTTATTCAAGTTCCACCACCAGGAAGATAGGAAAACACCCGGGTAGCCAGTGACAAGCACTGCCCTTCACATCAAAGGGCAGTGCTGTGTGATCAAAACAGTGAAGGGGAAGGTAGGGACTAAATCAAAGTAGAGTTGGAGGGAGAAATAATGCACTCCACTCCCTGCAGCGCCCACCTCTCCCTGAACAACTACACTCCTGATTATATTTGTAAGACAGGGTTCTCTGATTGGATAGGTTAACATCCCCAATCAGGGAACTCATATTCTGTCAGATCCACCTGGCTGACATCATTCCAAACATTACAGAGTCATAGATTTGAGAAACAGGCCCTTCAGCCCATCATGTCTGTACTGACCAACAAACACCAGACTATAGTAATCACATTTACCTGCATTTAGTCCAACACTTGCTATGCCCTGCCACTTTAAGTGCTCATCCAGATGCTTCTTTTTTTGTAAATACATTTATTAGCAATTTTTTTTTAACTTTACAAACATATAAAATTATTGAAAAATACAATCAATAACAAATATCAGTACAATAAAAAGAAAAAAAATCACAAATTACAATACAACTACTGTCTGCTAACTACATCCAGATGCTTCTTAAATGTTGTTAGAGTATCTGCCTCCACCACATTCTCAGGCAGCACATTCCATGTTTCTACCACCTTCTGGATGAAAGAATTTTTCCTCAGATTCCTACTAAACCACTCACTCCTTGCCTTCAACTTATGCCCTCTGGTCTTAGACATGTCTGCTATGGGGAAATGATTCTCACCACCTACTCTATCCATGCCTCTCATAATTTTGTATCCTCGGTCAGAAACTCCCTTAGCGTCCTCTGCTCCAGGTAAAACAATCCCAGCCTGTCAGTCTCTCCTGATAACTGAGACTTTACATCCCAGGCAACACCCTGGTAAATCTCCTGTACATTCATCTTCAGTGCAATCACCTCCTATGATGTGATACTGTAAACTTCAGAACTTTAGTAACTGTTCATGGATTCAAAGAATTAGCTACAACTCTCTCCAGAATAAATTGTTAAGGGACAAAGACAAACTGTTTTACAGAAATTGAAGTGGTAAGACAGATGAGGCCAGGACTTAGACAGTTAACAGTAGAGCCCTGGATAGTGTTGTTGATCAGACAAGCAAAGGAGTTCAGGTATATAGTTCTTTGAAAGTTGTGTCACAGGTAGACAGGGTAGCTAAGAAGGCTGGATAGGCTGGGATTTTTTTCACTGGAGTATAGGAGGTTAAGCAGTGACCTTATACAGGTTTATTAAATCATGAGAGGCATAGATAAGGTGAATAGCAAAGGTCTTTTATCTAGAATGGGGGAGCTTAAAACTAGGGTGCACATTTTTATGGTGAGAGAAGAAAGATTTCAAAGTGACTGAGGGCCAACTGTTTCACAAGGAGGGTGGCTGCCATAGGAAGTGGTAGATGCAGGTATAGTTAAAATTTTTAAAGGACATTTCGACAGTCGTATGAATAAGAAAAATTTAGAGGAATATGGGCCAAACACAGGCAATTGGTATTAGTTTAATTTTGGAGAATTGGTCAGCATGGATGAATTGGACTGAGGAGTCTGTTTCCATGCTGTATGACTCTCAGGTTATGGGGATAGGGTGGTTGGTTGGGGTGTAGTGTGGATCTGGTTGAGATGCTCTTTGGAGGGTCGGTGTAGACTTGATGGGCCAAATGGCCTGCTTCCACACTTTAGGGTTCTATGATTCTATGAGTCTGTAAGAAGGAGTCAAAGCTATATGAACAAACTGTTTTAACAACTGCTTGATAATTGGCTGTCTTATGCCACCAGGACAAAAGACTGTCCTGCAGAAGAATTAAGGAGTTAATAACTGGAAAGCTGTATCTTCAAATAGTCAATGCCAAGTGTAACAAGCAACAGGGGAGCTACTTCTGATAAGAAGGCAAGCAGAGACTAACATAAGTTGGATGAAAGGATAATCAGTAATATCACACCACAATGTGAAAGATAGAAAATTGTATAAAAATTCAATTCCAGGATTCCCCTGGGGCAAAACTCCAGAGACCAACACTGCACAAAGACTGAACCCTGTACATCCAGAGACAGATACTATTGGTTGGAATCGCAGCTAAATTCCACCAATCACCAGGTTGTGAGCCTTTACTTGCTTACTTGAGGGGTTTTTTTGGTTGCTACATGCAATAAAGTTTAAATAATTGCTTCAGTGTTTGATTGTGAGCGTTCTTAATAAGTAGCTGAATTAAAGGTAGATTGTGATAATTTACCTACAACAATGGTGACCAGAATTGCACATAGTACTCCATCTGTACGCTAACCAATGCTTTATAAAAGTGCTCTTCTATTCTATGCCATGGTTAATGAAGGTAAATATCCTGTGTGCCTTTCTCACTACCCTCTCTATATGTGCTGACACTTTCAGGGATCTATGGACTTATACACCAAATTCTCTTTGTTCCTCAGTACTCCCTAGAGACCTACAATTCATTGTGCAAATCCTTCCCTTACTCAATCTCCCAAAGTGCATCACTCACTCTTTTCAGGATTAAATTCCATCTGCTATTGGTCTGTCCAATTTACCAAAGGATCAATATCAGACTGTAACCTGAGACCATCCTCTTCACTATCAACAACACCACCAACTTTAATGTCATCTGCAAACTTCTAGTTATACTTTCTACATTCATACCTGAGCCATTAATGTTATGTAACAAACAGCAAGTGTCCCAGCATCAATCCCTGTGGTACACCACTGATCACAGGCTTCCAATCACAAGTAAGAGCCCTTCACCTCCTATTTGGAAGCTAATTTTTGGATCCAGTTTGCCAACCTGCCTTAGATCTCATGGGTTCTTATCTTATTGAAATCCATGTAAGTTGCATCACTGTACTTCCTTCATCAACATATTTTGTCACCTTTTCAAAGACTCAACTAAATTAGTCAGGATCTCCCTCCAACAAATCCATATTGACTATCCCTGATTAATCCTTTTCTTTCCAAATTTGAACAAGTATGTCCCTCAGAAATTTTTCTAATAATTCCCTACAAGTGATTTGTAATTACCTGTCCTTTCCACAATGTCCTTCTTGAACAGAGGAACTGCATTAGCTATCCTTCGTCATCTGTCCTTCTCTACTGGGAGATGAACGGGTACATTGAGGCTGCCTCCTGGAGGCTTCTCAGGCAGAGTGGTCTATCGTTTATTGGCCCACAGAGAGATCAGTGACAATGGTAAAATACAATCCAACACCACTGCTGAAGGATTCACTCTGCCTGCCTGGCTTCAAGATATTAGCGACAAGTATCTAACCTTTGAGGGCATTTTCTCTTGTCCGTATGGTCTCTGCAATAGTCACCTCTATTATTGTCACTGCCAAGGTTGCAAAGCTACTGCCCCTCTGATAGGACTAGCAACTCGAAAGAGCAGCTAGCCATTCAATGGAGAGTTCTCAAGATAATTTAAGAAAGATGCAATAATTTTATTACGAGAGATCAAATCTCCTATTACAGGCTGAAAAAGTTGCAGGGTTGAGGGAAAACGTGGGGAGTGGAATTCCCATACAAAATAACCTTGTTAGTCCATGTTTTTTTTCCAGTCTGTGAACGAAAGAAGCATTACTGGATCAAATCCGAGTGAATGAAATATGACCAGCAGAGCATGTTTCATTGAGGGGAGATCATTAGGGAAATAGTGATCACAATGACATTATGTTTACAGTATTTATGGAAAAGGACAGGGAAATATCTGTTATGACCAAGTGAGGATAGGGAATCTACTCCCATCTTTGTAAACCCCTATCAGTTTCTTGCAGCATTTTTCTTAGTGATAGCATGAAGCAGCTATCATGCTTCAATTAAAACATAATTCATTAGAAAATAAAAGAGCCAATTACAAGGTTTCCTTGACTATCACAAGAGGAATCTTAATACCTACTAACCCAAGAGAAAATAATAAAATGTGACATCAAACACATGCATAAGTATAAGTAACAAACTTAAAAGAAGGGAAGAAGGTATCAAATACGAAAGGGAAAATAAAAAACAAATTAAATGCAATTTAAAATTCTTGAGTCTTTCAGCTGTGACAGCAAAATCTAAGTCACCACTGTCTAGATGTTGTCTCGTTTCCTCATGTCACACTACACTATAGACTCTCTCTCACACACACAAGCACACATACACACGCACTCTTACATGCTCACACACTCAGACCCTCTCTCATACACAGGCTCTCTCTCAAACACACACACATATACACCCCACACCTACACACACCCTCTCACAGGCTTATACCAAGCATACTTTACCAAGCACGCACACATGCAAACACACACTCTGTCATGCACACTCACATGCACACACTCACTCTCTCTCTCCTTCACATGCATTCACACATATAGGGTGTGGGTCTATGGGGAAAATTTGCATTTGCAGTATGGTATTTACAGATACATTCTATTTTTGCTCAAAAAACACACAACCTGCAGGCAATCAATGCAGGCAGTCAATCCATATGACATTTTATAAATTCCCATATGGAGATAAAACAGTTTGACTCAAGACTGGGACACAGACAGACGCTAACCTCACACCTTTAATACATTGTTTGAGCTGAGATGTCACCTTTTTAAAAAATAAAACCTTAAGTTATCTCAAAAATGTAACTTAAAAGAAGTTCTGGGATTTACATATTAATGAACTGAAACCTGCAACCCATTCTAAAAGATGAAAGTCTTAATAGAAATTTAGGTTTGTTCAATATACCATTTTAATTGCATGACACTATGGTCTTTTGCTATAAGTTCTGTGTCTTATGATTCTGGCCCACTAGTATATGATGAAGCAGCAGTGCTCTGAAAGCTAGTACTTCCAAATAAACCTGTTGGACTATAACCTGGTGTTGTGTGATTTTTAACTTTGTTCAACCCAATCCAACACCGGCATCTCCACTTCATTGTTTCCTCAACAGGAGCAAAATTGTAGACTTCCAAAGTTCTTCATGAATGGTTAATTTTCCAAGTTGCTTTTTCACTGGCCACTGACTTTAAAAATTAGAAGTACCGGGGAGAGAGAGGGGAAGCTTTTCAAGTTCTGTTGTTATGAATCCATATTCTTCTCTCTCTTCTCTGCCCAGCAAGCCACTGAAATAAATTATTTGTCTCTTCCCAAGTCTAGCTACTTTGCTTTTTATCCAAGCTGAAGATTCCAGAGGCAATCTTTCATCTCTTCTTTTGAGAATTATGACTCAAGCATCAATTAAACAAGTGATCCAAATTTTTAAATGCTGAATTAGCTTTCTTTGGGTGAAATAGGAATTTCAGTGCAACTGATTTAATATATTCAATATGGATTCCCCAGACTTGCCTCAATCTATGGTTAACTGATCACAGCAGCCATTTTAGATCAGCATTTGTCCTCCTTAAAAATTGATGCAGTCTAGGAAGATCGCTGATTTTATAATCAGATGTTGAAAGTTGAATATCAATTGTCCATGTTTACCTTTATTGTGACATGTAAAATAGGAAAATATCCAGCAGCAGTTAATTTTAGTGAATTGAAAATGGAAACAGTCCATATGGATTAAAAGAATAAAATTCTAACAGTAAATTGCTGGGCTGGAAACAAGATAGGGAGAAGTGTTTTGATCTTCACCAGCACAGAAGCTGTTCTTCTGTTCTTTGTAGTTAAAACCCATTTTAAACCTGAAGAAAACTAGTGTAAGGTGTGACTTTAACTGATAAGTCACACGCCTTTTATAAGTGAACCAAACATCTTGTGTCTCTTGCAATCCAGTGGAAACATATGGAGAAAGATGACTGAAAAGCAATACAATGATCAACATAAGAAGCATACAGATCATCTCGGCAATCCATTAATAGGATCCATTAAACTGATGCCCAGTATTTCCTCTGCTAATAACTTATTTTTCCCTAAATGTTTGTGTGTAATATGTGTAAGGTGGGGTTATAAGGGGATTAGAGTTTTAATTTATAGTGCTATATGCTGACAGTTTATAACTGTTCACCTGTAGCTAAAGTCTAATTACTTCTAATAAATTGCAATTCTTGTTAAGCACAGAAATCTGGTCCACGCTTTCTATCAACTTGAGTCCAAAAACCAGGTAAATTGGTAACGAGGTAAAAGAAACCTTTAATTTTTGTAACAACATAGGAAGTAGCAGGGATTGGTTTCCAATGCGCTACCCCAGTGAGTTAGAATCATAGAATTCCTAGTGTGGAAGCAGGTAATTTGACCCATCGAGTCCACACTGATCCACTGAAGAGCATCCCACCCAGACCCACCCCACTATCCTATACCTGTTACCCTGCATTTCCTATGGCCAATCCACCGAACCTGCATATCCTTCGACACTATGGGCAATTTAACATGGCCAATTCATCTAATCTGCACATCTTTGAAATGTGGGAGGAGACCAGAGCACTCGGAGAAACCCACACATCAATGTGCAAACTCCACATCATTCAAGGCTGGAATCAAATCCGGGTTCCTGGCACTGAGTGCCAACCACAGTGCTAACCACTGAGCCATCATGCCACCCTGGTTGTGATACCTGAACTTGTCTTGCTCTCTTCCTTTCAGATGCTTTTTAAAACCAACCCTTGTGACCAAATATTCTGGTCCAATGACTAATGTGTTGTTTTGTGATTCTGTTAAATTTTGTTTACTAATTCTCCCACAAAGCATCTTGAGTATTTCATGATATTAAATAAATGCAAGCTGTTATTGGTGTTACTACAAACAACTTACAATGCAATAATTACCATAATAAAAGTAAAATACTGCAGAAAAGTTAAAACTATTGGAGAAACACAGAAGATCTGGCAGCTTCTGTAGACAGACAACAAGGAGTTAATGTTTTGAGTCTGGTTTGACTATTTCTCAGAATTGAACGGGTTTGGAAAAAACTTTTCCCTCTCCCCAGAAATGAAAATAGGATGTTAAGAATGATGAGGGAAGAGTCAGGGATGGACCAGGTGAAGGCAAGAGAAGAATGGAAAATGGAAGCAAAATTCATGATTTTTCCAATTCCAGATGATAGCAGGAAGTAGCACTGATGACATGGTCAATGCTATTGTGGGTTGGACCCGGAGTAGAACTGGATCAGGGAATGTTCCATGCACCCACAATGAGACAGGTATACCTGGGATCATAGGCACACCTTTGAGTTAAAGGAAATTTGTGCAAAGTAGGAACAAGCACAGCCAGGTGAAGGAGGGTGGTGGCAGGGGGAGACTGCCTAGGCTTGTTTTCAAAGAAACGGAAAGGTTTCAGGCCATCCTGATGGGGATGGACATTTATAGGGACAGCACATCACAATGGTGAAGAGGAGGCAGCTAGAACCCGAAATGGAAGTTATGGAACTGATGTAAAGCATCAGAAGAATCACAAATGTCAGTGAGGACAGACTGAACCATGATGAATTAAATATAGAGTCAAGGTAGGAAGAAATAAGTTCAGTGGAGCAGGCTAAAATGATGGATCTGCTGGGGCTACAGATAAATTTGCCTTCTTGAGTGCTTCAGCATTAACTCATATCAATTCATCTAGTTAATTTCAACTTCAGTAACCAATTATGTTTCGGCTTTGGGATTTAACAGAGGAGAAAGAAATAATGGTAACTACTTTTAAATCTAACTTCTGTATTGATCCTCTCCCACTCAGAAATCTCGAGATAACAAATGCCACGGAAAAGGTTAAAGAAGAGTCTTTGGCAGACAAAGACTTCATGCAATTTGTCACCACACTGTGACATTTAAGATCCATTTATGTCTGCACATAAGAACTACAATTCTAAACACTACTGGACCTCCTACTGCAACAACAATTTTATAGCAAATGTTACTGTATAATTCTGTGAAGACATTCATGTCCAAAAAAACAAGACATTTAGATAGCCATGAAACCTGTTGTAATTAAAAGACAAGCAAGTAGAAAATCTATTATGGACCTTAGAGAGAGGTTAATAATTCTATCAATAATTCTATCAAACTGGACACTCAAATTAAGAGTTGATGCTATGACTGGACTTTTAACAGACATTTGATAAAGTAGCAGACTAGTTCGCAGAATTGAAGCCAATGGGATAAAAGGACAGCTATCTTGTGCACTGCAAGATTCCACAAAGAGCAATGATATAAAGAGCCTGAAAATTTATTTTAGGGTTGTTCAATAAAGGCTGTATATTAGCCAGGACAC
Source organism: Chiloscyllium plagiosum (assembly GCF_004010195.1). NCBI lineage: Eukaryota > Metazoa > Chordata > Chondrichthyes > Orectolobiformes > Hemiscylliidae > Chiloscyllium > Chiloscyllium plagiosum. The sequence goes on along the minus strand of NC_057721.1, from coordinate 64,186,940 downwards.
CTAGTCAACTCTAATGAATACCATGAGAACCTGTTCAGTTAGATGGGGCTTTGATTTAACATTTATCCAAAAGGCAGAATATGATGTAAAGAAACATTATAACGATAAATTTTAAAAATGGTCACACAGTTATTGAATGAAAAGATTCATTAAAGTTAAAAATCTAGCCTGAAGCATGTTAAGTTGCTGTGCAAGTTGGCGTATATTTGCTGTAATATCCTTCTTTGTCTTGAATAAAGGTTGAGGAGTGACCTAACAGAAATCTTAAAAATTATAAAAGGTTTTGATAAAGTGAGTACTGAGAAAAATTATGTTCTCTGATGGGGAAGGTATAACTCAAGACCATCAATATAAGACAACCACTGAAAAATCCATTCAGAAATTCAGAAGAAACTTCTTTTCCTGCACAGTGATAATACAGAGGACTGACTACACCAGGAAGGAGAATGGTTCTGTCTTGTAATCAGTGACATTAGGCTAATGTTGCCTACTAGCGATGTGGGTTCAAACCCCACTATAGTAACTGTGGAATGGCAGATATCCCATCTAGTTTGACAATAATCCTTCTGTTTCGAATACATGATTCCAGACCAGCAATACTGTGTCTAAATCTTAACTGCTCTCTGAAAACAGAAGTCATTCTGCTCAAGGGCAATTAGGGAACCAGACCCTCTCAATGATGTCCACATTTTGTAAAAGAATAAAAGAAAGGCAGTGACAGAACAGATACAGTTAAGGGAAAGACAAAAGGAACCTTGACTGGAGGACAACCACCAACATAGACTGGTTCAGCTAAGTGAATTATTTCTGTCCTGAAGGAGGGTCATTAGACATGAAACTTTAACTCGGATTTCTTTCCACAAATGCTGAGATTTGCCAGCAATTTCTGTTTTTGTTTTAGATTTCCAGCATCTGCAGTTCTTTCAGTTTTGAATGACCTATTTCTGTGCGATGTATCCTGTTTAATCTTATGTAAAATGATGCTAAGATCACACATCATAGCCAAATCAAAGTGGATGTCGTGTGAACTCTCAGAAAATTTTTTACACTAAGTATTACATGCAGCACTGTGGTAATTTAACCAGCAGCATGCCATTTATTCTCTGCAAAAAGCCTCCTCTCAGCCTATTTATCTAACCGCATGACATTCTTGTGTGTCTTGTTCTAGCGTGCATTTGTCTAGCTACCGCTAGATGCAACTCTGCGGCTGACTCAACTACCTCACTAGTAGCAAGCCGCATTCTTAAACCCACCCGTCTCTCCTGAATTGTGTATTGAATTTAAGAGGAATTACCTTATTTTAAGTTTTTGATTATGGCCTCACCATCATGTGGTGACTTTTCTTTATGCCTATTCCAATAAACCCATTTCTAATCTTAAAAACTTTCCTCTCAGTCTTTTCTGGAGAGAGAAAAAAAGCCTTGGTCCCATATTATACCTGATCATTCCATTGAATTAACAGCATCAATGTTATTTGACCAACTGGTCTCTGCTGACCTCCACTATCCCTCTGCATCTAACCATTATCTGTTTCTTCTGACCTTATGTACTTGTCAATTTTCCCTTCAAATGTGTATGTTTTGTGCAGGTTTCGATTTGTAATCTGTAATCGAGAGTAGGCATGTCGAAAATAAAATGTTTCTTTCGTTGGGCGGGGATGGGGTAGAAGAGGGAATGGGTGGGCGACGGTTGTATGGGATGCTATTTATTTGCAGGGGTTGAAATTGATGGCTGACTGACATTGCTACCAGGTTAAAAATGGCAACATAGTTGGATCGTGTTGCCAGTGCTGACGTCCAAGCCTGTAACTTGTTGCGTCGTGTCCTGGTAACAAAGTATCGGCGCAGTCCAGAAGAGCTGGTAGTGAGTGAGCAGATGCTGGTTGAAGTTGCAATGTGTTCAATCTCCCACAAGATGGGTGGAGGTAGCTGCTGCTGAGGGGACAGCGCTCGATCATTTTAAAATAAATCCCACCACAGTTAATTGGAAAATATATAGACATTGCTTTCAGAACAAAGGCTGGGAAAAGAATGACGGTAGCGAATAGCGGTGACAGCGAGAAGAGAAGCTTGGTCAATGCCGACATGGAGAGAGATCAGGAGATGTTTCCGGACGCTGCAGACGGCTGCTGTTCCGGCACCAACGGGGAGCTGCAGCCTGAGACACCGATGGAGGCCGAGTCTCCGGCCGGGGAGGCTCCAAGCGGCTCCCAGCAGCAAGTCCACCTGCGCTCCCATCTGGACGACCTGCCCACCTCCACCATCGCTTGCAACGTGGACGAGCGGGTGTTCGTGGACGCCTTGTACCGGGTAAGCGGTCTCCCTTTCGGCCTGTGCGCCGGAACACTAGGCCTCTCTGTGCGTGTGAGTGAGAGAGAGAGGAGCAAGCATCACTGAGCCAGGCCAGGGCCAGGAAACAACCTCACTGCTTCCCTCACACCTGCTCATATTTAGTTCAAAACATAATTGAGCTGTTTTCGAAAAGACTTGGTTTTAATAACGTCATGGAGTTATGCAATCTTGCAGCAAAAAAATAGCCCAACGCTGGTGACTTTGAAAACACAATATGTAACTCATAGAATGCAACAGACTGAAGTATGTATGCCAGTCATTCCACCACCGCATTTATCTTTGTTTTGAAGATTGCAAAATTCGTGTATTAGCCTTGGATAATGCTGCAAATCTCCCTTTTTTTGGATTGCGAAAATGGAAAAAGAGTTTTCTGATTCTATAACTTATTCAGGTCTCCAGATAACTAGTCATATTTGATAACCTTGCTGACACTAGTGATAATTCTGAAATGGTATGGGAAGGAAAGAAAACACGTTCGATGCAGTGGGCTAATCCAGAGATTAAATAGTGAAGTTTTTTTTCTGCCTCTAGATATAATTAATACTAGTTACAGTTTAGTATAAAGATGTTCTCACATTCCTATATTGTACTAGCCCTGAAAAGGTGAAAATCTGTTGTGAATCTTACCAGTATGAGTTATCAATAGTGGGAGTTGAAAAGTTCATGGCTGTGTTGAACTAATGTTGGTCAGTGATTGAAAATACACTGAGTTTGTTTGTATAAAAGCCACGAAATAACCTTCAGACACTGTAACCATAAAGTCAATTGTTGATTTAAGATTTTGCACTTACATTTAAATTTTTTTTTGCTTTTTTTTTGATATCCTATTAGTTGTATATCTGTATGGACGATACATTCTTTTTCTGAAATTAACGCTGAATATATTGTAGGAAAAACTGTAATTTACAGTACATGTTTCTCCCAATCTCCAATAAGTTTTGCTCTCATTATTTGTGCCACCACTGACTTAAAAGCTTCCTTCTCTGCAAACCAAACTTAGAATGATGGTGCTCCTGGATAACTGTTTACAGTTCAAACGGTCAATAGTGTGCACAGTATTACACCTTAACTTTAAATTAATCAGCAATGATTATTAAATACATTTTAATAAAGTGTGCTTTTTTGGAAAATCTCCACTATTTATTTAACCATGTACAATCATTTTAGTTACAGAAATTCTATTACCACACTTAACATTTTATGGACAAGTTGACAGTTTTTTTTTATCAGTTGTGATTTAGTGTTTTATTTTAATTAATTGAATGCTGTTATAGAACCAGAACAGGCTCTTATCATCTTAGTAGCTTCAGAGTTGGCAGACATGCATTACACTATTGATTTCACTTAATTGGTCCTGTCAAGCAAAGTCAAACTCTTCAGAAAAAGTATAAGCAGACATCACAAAACTCTGTTCAGATGTCTAAGTGCCAGTTAAACTTTAATGATGGTGAAAAGCTGATGGGACATTGGGCTGTCTGCCATAATCAGAAATGCTTATTGATTAATTCAAAGTTTGTATTGGACTGATTATACTACAGCCAATGCAATAAACTGCTTTAACCCAATGGTCTCCATCTACATCTGAATATACAAAATGTCTGTCAGCTCAGCTGCTGTGTCTTTGCCTGGCTTGCATTTTTTTTCATCCCTGTACGATTACATTATTGGAAACCTGAAATATATTTGACCTGTGGAGTATGTTGTGTGAAGGGCTCCTGCCCAAAACATCGATTTCCCTGCTCCTCGGATGCTGCCTGACCTGCTGAGCTTTTCCAGCACCACTCTAGTCTTGACTCTGATTTCCAGCATCTGCAGTACTCACTTTCGCCTTGGTAATGTCTTGGCCAAGTAACTATTGTGTTGTTCCAAGCTGTATTTGTTAGCATTCTGTGTGCATGTACAGGCTCTGGATATCATTTCAAGTGTTGTTGGCGATCCTAAGGAGAAAAGATAAATTGTAACAGCTTAAATTCTGTGGGGTTTTTTGGAATGAAATATATCAAAAGATGACATTTATTCCACTTAAACGCAGATGAATTCTTGATCATTTTACAATGTAAACAGCAATCAACGTGGATTCTAGAGAGGATGAGTTGGTCCAGTTTATATATACTTGACTACATTTTTCCCAACTGAACTGTATAAACCACTATAGTCTTGTGTGCCTGAACTCCAAAAATAGATACAATGTTGCATACACATCAGATCGGTGGCAGTTCTGAGTTAAAGCATGGAACTGGGTGATGATACAGACAGATTAGGAAATAGCACCTTATGGGCAGAATCGAATGAAGGTTTTAGGATTAGGTTGGAGAGCCCTATGTCCTATATCTTAAAAGAAGTCCATCATTGTTCAATTCTGCACTCTCTGCTGTAGGAAAGTTGTGAATATTTTTGTGAGAAGACTTGTAGCTCAGGTTGTGGATCAGGTTGTAAGTTTGCTCAGATAAAGTGCTGATGTTCTGCTGATGTGGTAGCCAACCACAACAGATCAAGATACATAAATAGCAAACGGGACAGAACATCAGCGCTTCGTTGGAGGCTTACTGATTATGTTACCTCGCATGGTGACAAAACGTCTGAGAACAAATCCACCAGCTCAGTGAGGAAATTTACAACCTAAAGTTGTTAAAGCTGAAAGGGTTTAGAGAAGATTTACAAGGATGTTGAAGGGTTTTAGAGGGGTGTGGGGAGTGGGTTACCGGCTGCTATTGGTACGATACCCTGCCCAAGGTCTTGAATTATGTGAATGTTGAAGGGATTCGCAGGATTACGGCCAGCAACAAAGGCAGAAAGGTGGTTTACAGCAGGCTTCACTCTCTTCCCTCCTCCTCTTCATTGTCGGGTTCCTAATCACGCACTGCATTTCTTGATAAGAAATCCTCTGCAGGATGTTGTAAGCAAACCTGCATCTAAAGGCAGCCTGCACTGGACCTAATTGATGTGGGGTGGGGAAAGGTGGTACAGTCCTCATCCACCATCTTTCCACCTGATCAAATGGCTCCCTGCCACCATTCTAGGCGCAGGACAGAATTCCGGGTCGAGAGTGTGGTACTAAAAAAGCACAGCAGGTCAGGCAGCATTGAAAGAGCAAGGGACTCGACGTTTCTAGCATAAGCCTTTCATCAGGAATATGGTAGAATCTTACCTGACATACTCAATAATTCAAGGTTTGAGTGTGAGAAGCCTTTCCAATTTTGTGTGCATGGCACAGTTTCCAATATTCAGTTTGCGGATTAAATCAAGGAGGTATTTGAATCTAAGGAGACAGTTTTTAAACTACAAATTGAGTTGGGCAAAATACGTAGGTGATCACAAGGGTGGCACAATGGCACAGTAGTTAGTACTGCTGCCTTGCAGTGCCAGGGTTTGATTCCAGCTCCCGGGTGACTGACTCTGTCTGTCTGGAGTTTGCGTGTTCTTCCATGTCTGCGTTGGTTTCCTCCTGTGGTCCAAAGATTTACATGTTGGATGGATTGGTCATGCTAAATTTCCCAGAGTACCCAGGGAGGTGTAGGTTGGATGGGTTAGCCATGATTTTTTTTAAAAAGTCAGGAATGGGCTGAGGTTCGGGGTCAGAGTGGGATGCTGTTTGGAGGATCAGTGAGGAGTCAATGGGCCAAATGACTTCTTTCTGCACTGTAAGGATTCTATGATTCTAAGCAAAATTTAACATGAAATACTAGACCTAAGACAATGAATAAAGGAACAGTAAGCCATTCAGCCTTATGCCACAATGGCTGATCTGAAGTTCAGCTCTTGCTCTGTTTCCCTAACACCCTTGCAGGACAAAAATCACATTGATCTCTCAATCACTCATTTTAATTGGCCAAGCTTTAACAGCCATTTGGAGTGGAGATTTCCATATTTCTGTTCCTTTTGTTTCTGAGTATGTACTTTTTGATTTCACACAAGTTCTAGTTCAAATTTTTAAATTGGCTTTTTGCTCAGTGTTAACTCGCCAGAGCTTGTCAGTATCCTCTCTACTAAATCAATAATTTCCAACAGCTCCCCTTATATACCTCTCAATCTTGAATCAAGGGACTACATAAGAACATTTTGCAATAAAAAACAAAAAATGCTGGAGAAATTCTGCTAGTTTGGCAGCATATCTGGAGAGAGAAGCAGAGTTAATGAAGCGTTCAAGTCCAATATAATGCTCCTTCATTTCCAAAGAAGAGTCATACTTGGAAGTCATACATGGACTTGAAATGTGATCTTAGCTTTTCTCTTGCCATAGATGCTGCCAGACCTGTTAAGTTTCTCCAGCATTTTGTTTTGTTTCAGATTTCCAGAATCAGCTGTACCATGTGTTTATTAGAACATTTTATGCAGCGTATGCTCATAATTGAGTCATTTAAACCATGAAGTCACCTTGTAAATCTACACTGTATCCCCTCCATGGATGTTTCCCTAAATTCAGCACCCAAAACTGAATGCTGTAGTCCATATGGGCCTCCAAACAACTGAAGCATCAGTTCTTCACTTTGTAACCTGAAATAAAAAACAGAAATTGCACTGAACCTTTTTGATTATCTTTTAGACAACAGAGTTCTTTGTTAGTAGTATTGAAACAGCTCACAATGAAATTGCAGGATATGTAGGGTTTTTCTAATTGGATCCAGTACTCAATAGGTTCAATCATTGTGAAACGGCAGTCATCAAAATATGTAGGCTTTCCATTTGAAATGGAAAACCACCGAACTAGTTCCCAAACTGACTTCTGTGCAGGCTAGAAAAGTTTGACAGTTACACCTTGAAAGGAAATCTGGAGATGAACATAAGAGGCATAGAAAATGGGTCACTTGGCCCTTCAAGCCTGCTCTACCATTCATTATGATGATGGCTAATCATCCAACTCAACACCCTGATTCTGCTTTCTCCCCACACCCTTTGATCCCTTCAGCCCTAAGAACTACATTAACTCTTTCTTGAAAACATTCAATGTTGTGACCTCAACTGCTTTCTGTGGTAGTGAATTCCACAGGTTCCCCTCTCTCTGCGTGAAGAAATTTCTCTTCATCTCTGTCCTAAGTAGCCTACCCTATACCCTAAGATTGTGGTTCCTGGTTCTGGACTCCCTGGTCATTGAGATCATCCTTCATGCTTTTATTCTGTCTCGTCCTGTTAGAATTTTATATCTCAATCTTCTAAACTTCAGTTAATATACTCGGAACCACAAAAACTCAGCAGGTCTGGCAGCATGAGATTAGATTCCCTACAGTGTGGAAACAGGCCCTTCAGCCCATTAAGTCCACACCGACCCTCTGAAGAGTAACCCACCCAGATGCATTTCCCTCTAACTAATGCACCTAACACTAAGGCTAATCTAGCACGACCAATTTACCTAACCTGCACATCTTTGGACTGTGGGAGGAAACCGGAGCACTCTGAGGAAACCCACACAGACATGGGGAGAATGTGCAAACTCCACACAGTTGTCCGAGGCAGGAGTCGAACCCAGGTCCCTGGTGCTGTGAGGCAACAGTGCTAACCACTGAGCCACCATGCCACATCTGTAGGGAGAAAACAGGATTAATATTTCGTGACCAGTGACTCTTCAGCATAACCCTTGTTTATTACTAGTCTTTGTTTCCTCTTTTGAAAAATGTGGTGCTGGAAAAACACAGCAGGCTAGGCAGCATCCAAGGAGCAGGAGAATCGACGTTTCAGGCATAAGCCCTTCTTTTCCTCTTTGTCAACTATTTCTCTATCCAAGTCAGTACACTCAGATGAGAGGTGACTTGATAGAGGTGTACAAGATGTTGAGAGGCATAGATAGAGTTGATAGCCTGAGACATTCCCTCAGCAGAAATGCCTATCACAAAGGGGCATAATTTTAAGGTAATTGGAGGAAGGTTTAGGAGATATGTCAGAGGTAGGTTCTTTACACAGAGTGTGGTGGGTATGTGGAATGCACTGCCAGCGGTGGTAGTAGGGTCAGATACATTAGAGACATTTAAGCGACTCTTGGATAATCACATGGAAGATAGCACAATGAAAGGTATGTCGGCTAGTCTGATCTTAGAGTAGGATAAAAGGCCGGCGCAACATCGAGTGCCGAAGGGCCTGTACAGTTCTCTGTTCTACCACCCCAATCCCATGTTCTTTAATTTTGGATGTATTGTATTCAAATAACCTTGAATATTTATGGCTCTGAAGGAGGCCATTTCTTGTATTGTCTTGTTCCAGCTGAAAAAGAACTATACAGTCTAATTCTGTTTTCTAGTTTTTACTCCACCGCCCTCCCTACATCAGAGCATTTTAATTAATACCCAATTATAGTTCTCATATGATAAGAGTATCTGTCTTTACCAAACTTTTATGTCTAAACTTTTAAATTTATTCCTTCTGCTTATTGACCTCTCTACTAAGAGAAATGGATCTTGCCTGTCCACTCTATTTCTAATTTTACACATCTCAATTACATCTCTGACAAAGATAAAACAACTAAGAGAAGGTGAGATCAGAGTCGAAAATGTGGCATTGAAAAAGCATAGCAGGTTCGGCAGCATCTGAGGAGCAGGAGAGTCGCTGATTTGGGCATAAGCCCTTCATCAGGAAAGAGAAAACAACCCCAGTCAATCCAATCTTTCCTCAGCTAAAAATTTCCACTCCTGACAACAGTTTCATAAACCTCTCTTGCAGTCCTCTGTCTCACAATCACTGTAAAGTGGTAAGCAGAGCTATATACAGAACCCTAGCTGCAGTTGGACATACAGCTCTGGCAGAACACTCCTTTTTTTTTAATTTACTCATGGGATGAATTGTTACTGGCTAGCCCAGAATTTAATGCTAATCCCAGAGGGAAGTTAAGAGTCGCCCACATTGCTGTGGGTCCAGAGTCACATGTAGGCCAGACCAGGTAAGGATGGCAACTTCCCTAAGTGACATTAGTAAGCCAGAAAGGTTTTTATGACAATTGACTTTTGACTTTTGCTTCAGTGTCATCATCAGACTCTTAATTCCAGATTTTTATTCAAAAATAAATAATAAAAAAATCTGTCATGGCAGGATTTTTTTGCATCTCTGGATTAACAGTCCAATGATAATACCACTAGGCCATTGTCTTCCAGTATTTTTACATCTGTGTCTTGGCCAATAAATTTCATGTGCCTTTTTACCACTCCGATATGTCAGTATTAAGTAAACTTATAATCTCACATCACGATTGACAAATGAAGTATAGACTCTGTGTATTTGAAGGTATGTTACAGGGTTGCTCAGTAGACCGATCTACTACCAAGTTCTAGCAACTGTTGTTACAGGAAATCACACTATAGGCTAGACTGTTCAAAGGCAGCTGTTCACGTGCGCTACATTCCTAGTTACTTCCTCATCAAGATATTCCCTTTTTAAAGTTTTATTTGTTCACAGGATGTGGTCATTACTGGCTAGGTCAGCATTGATTGCCCATTCTTAATTGTCCACGTAACAGATGAAAGTCAATCATGTTTATGTGGTTCTGGATGATATGACATCACTTATCAATTATCCTGAGGCATTCAGAAATCTCTGAACATGCACTTCAAGATCCCTCTCTTCCTCAACACTTTTCTCAGCAACCTAATATTGTGTATTCCCTTGCTCTCCCCAAATACATTACTGCACATTTCTTCATACTGAATTCTATTCGCCATGTTTTACCCCTCGCCTGACACATCTATTACTATCTTTCTGCAGTCTTGCAGCTAACTTCCTGGAATCTGCCACCCAACCAATTTCTTGTATCATCTGTAAACATCAACTTTATGCCTCCAACATTTAAGTCTAAATTATTGATCTAAATCTTTGTAAAGGAAAATGAAGGATTTTTTACAGCTTCCAGTGAAGTCCCACTGGTAACGGCCTTAAAGTCAAAAATGCATCCATCAACCCTTTGGCCCCTGCCACTGAACCAATTTTGGAACAGAAATGTCACTTGCACTTACATCTATGGGCTTTTACTTTACTGACCAGATTGCTAAGGAGCTTGTCGAAAACCTCACTAAAATCCATAAAGCTTACGTAAAAAGCATCGTGTTCATTGGTCCTCATCCTTAACCCATTGAAAAAAATTCAAGTTAACACAATTATCTCTTGACAAATCCATGCTGACTGTCCTTGACTAATCCATGCCTTTATAAATAGCAATTTGTTGTTCTTCAGAATTTTTTCAAATAATTTTTTCACCATCCGGGTTAGGAATAACTCCTTTTTTAAACAATGATACAGTGCTAGCAGTCTCTTGTTACACGTGCAATGCTGGAGGACTAAGGAGGGATTGGGAAAGTTATGATCACAGTCTGTTTTTCTTCCCTTGCTTACCCTGGTAGCCTGGAATACATTTCTTCAAGACCTGGTGAATTATCCACTTTCACAGATCATGAATCTTGTAATGTTTTTTCTCTCTTTTTGTTATACCGTCCAGTATTTCACATTCCACCACTTTGACAACAGTGTCTCTGTCATACCCTTCTATTTTGAGAAAACAAACAGCAAGTATTCATTAAGGCCCATACCCACATCCTCCACCTCCACACCTAAATTACTGTTTGGACTCTAATTGGCCCTATTCTTACCCTAGTTAGTCTTGCTTTTTGTATTTATAAAAATGCTTCGATTTTTCCTTTATTAGTTTTGCCAATATTTTGTAATACCCTCGCCCTACTTTTTTCTTTTTTTATTTCACTGCTGCATTTTGAATTCTCCACCACAATTTCTGCAGTATTGAGCTCTCACTGTCTGATTGTAAGTTTGCATTATTTGTCTTACCCTCCTCTGTATTTTCTCTGGCATCCTCCCATTGAAATATATGCCACTAATTACCAACCAGTTTATTTGTCTATTTTCTAGTCTGATTTTTCTGGCTTTCAATCTTGCTAAGTAATCCTAATTAATGGATTCCTACCTCCCTTCTTTGTGGAAACATCGTACCGAACTCATTCTATCCTTCGCTTATATGCCTTCCTCCTTCTTGTTGCTTGTTTTACCATTCAGCTTTGTGAAACCACATTTCCAATTGGTATTTTTAAAATTTAAATATTTTACTCTTAGTCTGTGTCCTTTTCTATAACTGCATTAAATCTAAATCTAACTGAATCATGATTCATACCACTAAAATATTCCCTCCCCCCATTCACCTTCCACTTTCCCTGCATTATTTCCTAAAACTAAATCCAAAAGTACAATTGTTGACAGTTTCATATGGCAGTAAAAGTTTTCTTTAATGCATTTTAAGAACTCTGTGCCCCCTATTACTTTAGCAAGGATGCGATGCATGTAAATATTCAAGCAGTTGAACTCCCTGACTACATCTGCCCTGTTTCAGCACCTCAGTAATTTGCTTACATGTTGGCTTTTCTATCTCCTTCACCCAGGTGAAAGGTCTATACTATATGCCTCAAAATATCATTGTCCTTGTTTGTTTTTTCAGTTGAATGCATATGCTAGAAGGGTAACCAGAAGAAGTGGATGATGTGTTAAACAAATAGTTTATATTAGTATTCACCAAACAGGAGAAGTTGTTGGAGGATGGGTTCACAGAAGAGAATGTCGAATTTCTAAGCCAAGTTGCTTTTAAAAAGGAAGAAGTGTTGTACATCTTTAAAAAGTATTAAGATGCATAAGTCCCCAGGTCCTAAGGGGATCTATGTCAGAATATTGAGGGAGACAAGTTAACATATTGCTGGAGCTCTTTGGCCACAGGTGGGGGCACAGCGGATTGGAGATTAACTAATGTTGTCCCATTGTTTAAAAAGGGTAACGGATAATCCAGGAAATTACAGGCCTCACAACAGTGGTAGGGAAATTATTAGAAGAGATTCTCAGGGACAAGATCTATAAACATATTTTAGAAGCAAATCGACTGATTAGCAATAAACGATATGGTTTTGTGCGGGGAAGGTCATGCCTCAGTAATTTGATCAAGTTTTTTGAGGAGGTAACAAAGATGATTGGTGAGGGAAAAGTGATTGATTTTGTCAAAACTGAAGTCCATGTAGGCAAGGCTGCTCATGGCAGACTGGTATAACAGGTGGCAAGATGGATGCGGGTCTGACTTGGTCATAGGAGACAGAGGGTTGCTGTGAAAGGATGCTTTTTAGAATGGAGGGCTGTGACTAGTGGTCTTCCACAGGGATCAGTGCTGGGACCACTGCTGTTTGTGATCTATGTAAATGATTTGGAGGAAAATGTGGCTGGTCTAATTAGTAAGTTTGTGGGCAATACAAAGATTGGCGGATTTGCAAATAGTGAAGAGGGTTGTCTGAGGATACACAGGATATAGATCAGTTGGAAGCATGGGGAGAAAAATAACAGATGGGGTTTAAAATGGCAGTGATGCATTTTGGAAGGTCAAGTATAGGTGGAAATTATACAGTGAATGGCAGAACTCTTAGGAGTATTGATATGCAGAGGGATCTGGGTGTGCAGGTCCACATCACTGAAGGTGGCAGTGCAGGTAGGTAATACATTTTAAGATGCATAAAACTTCTTCCTTTTTAAAAGCAATTTGGCTTAGAAATTCGACACTCCCTTCTCTGAGACCATCCTCCAACAATTCCTTAATCGGAAAGGGCATTGAGTATAAGGATAGGCAAGATATGCTGCAGCTTTGTAGAACTTTAGTTAGGTCACAGTTGGAATATGGTGTACAGTTCTGGTCACCACACTACCAGAAGAATATGGATGCTTTGGAGAGGGTACAGAAAAAGTTTACAAGGATGTTGCCTGGTGTGGGGGAGGTGGATTTTAGCTATGAAGAAATGTTGAATAGACTGGGTTTGTTTTCACTGGAACGCAGGAGATTGAGGGGTGACCTGATAGAAGTTCATAAGATTGTGAATGGCATGGATAGAGTGGAAAGTATAAGGATTTTTCCCAGGGTGGAGGGGTCAATTACTAGATGACACAGGTTCACACAAAGGGTGGTGAGTACCTGGAGCATGCTGCCAGAGGAGATGGTGGAAGCAGACACAATAGCAGCGTTCAAGAAGCACCTGGACAAATACATGAAGAGGAAGGGAATAGAGAGATACGGCCCTGTATGTGAAGACAGTTTGAATATGGAAGGGCAAACTGTGTCTGCATAGGTTTGGAGGGCCAGAGGGTCTGTTCCTGTGCTGTATTGTTCTTTGTTTTTTGTTCTAACCAAATGAGATTATGTCTGCTATTCTCCTTTCCATAATTATGTCTTCAACCATTATTGCAATCTCAGCCTGCTCATGCCTGCTTTTCTGTCCAGTCTGAAAACCATGTAATGTTCAAATACAGTTCCTGCCTTGAAGCCATATTTCAGTAATAGCTATGATATTATACTTTGTAGCCTTAGTTTATCTGCCTTATTCATATGACTCTTTTTAGAATTAAAATTAGAATTCCCATTGGGTTTATTGTCACATGTACTGTCATGAGTACAATGGAACATTCACAAAGTTACCACTTACGGCACCATCTGAGCTGCAAAGGCACCTGGGTACAGATTTTTTAAAAATCAATTAGAAAAATAATGAAATCAAAGGTCCAGCATTACAGACCTTCACACCATCTTAGATGAAAACTTTAAGAATAAATTAGAATAAAGAAATAAAAAAAATTCAGAATTACAGTTCTTCTAAGTAGAGAACACTGGGCAGACTTCTGCATTAATGTATGAAACAAATCAAACAAATGACTGATTCAACATCCATTTCCTACTCTTTCTTTTTTATGCCTTTCATATTTGCTGAATAATTTTCTACCTCTGTTTCCAGCTTTGCTTCTCTCCTTTGTGAATCTATGCTAATGTTCTTAATCCCCCGCCAAGCCCATCCAGCAGCTGAAGTAAACCACCCCTGAATGATATTAGTCCCTCCTGCCCTGTTAGAGAGCACCTCTTTCATTTTTTACATGTCTTGCCTTCCCCACAACAGCTCCCATTACTGTGAGAACCTAAAGTCCTCCTTCATGAACCATCTCTCCAGTTACAAATTCGTCAGACTTATCCTCCTGTTTCTGTCTTTATCAGAGTGTGACATTGGGTGTCATACAGTGATTGCTGTCTATCTTTGTCATAATTATTCAATTCTTCACTAATTCCATGTAAAATGTGTGTGGGACCTCCCCTCTCTAGAGCAATCCTATGGTCTGGCAAGACTATGATGACTTGATCCACAACTAGAGAGGCAGACAAACATTTTTTTTTTCAGCCATGGCAACAATTTAGGAATACCTTCCAGGGTCGGGGTAGAGGGGGAGCAGGTGGAGGAGTAGGGGAGCTTAACAGCCAGTGGCTGATGTCTATATAAGTCTAGTTCAGTTTAAGGGAAAGCATGATGAGGTCCTGCAGGCAAATTACAGGGAATTAGTAATGAATTGAATCATTTGGGCAAACATAGACAGTGATCTCTTTATGGTGCCAAATGTCACACTCTAATAAATACAGAAAGAGGAGGATTAGGCTGATGAACGTGTGACTGGAGAGATGGTTCATGAAGGAGGACTTTAGGTTCCTACAGCAATGGCAGTAGTCAGAGGGAAAGTAAGTTATGTAAAAAAAATGAAAGAGGTGCACTTTAACAGGCCAGGAGGAACTAATTTCATTCGGAGTGGTTTACATCTGCTACTGGATTGGCTTGGCAGGGGGATTAAGAACCTTAACATAGATTCAGAAAGGAGAAGAGCAAAGCTGGCAGGTGGAACTAGATTGGGCTGGGATATCTGGTCAGCATGGACGAGTTGGACCGAAGAGTCTGTGTCCATGCTGTACATCTCTATGAGAAGGTAGAAAATTATTAAGCAAGTTTGAAAGGCATAAAAAAAAGTCAGAAATGTGGTCAGCATGGACGAGTTGGACCGAAGAGTCTGTGTCCATGCTGTACGTCTCTGAGAAGGTAGAAAATTATTAAGCAAGTTTGAAAGGCATGAAAAAAAAAGTCAGAAATGGATGTTAAATCAGTTGCTTTTAGTGGATTCCATCTACACTTCAATATGCCTCATATGCAGGAGTCTGCTTAGAAATATTGTAATTCTGAACTTTATATTTCTTTATTCTTCTAATTTATTCCTAAGGTTTTGTCCCTAAGATGGTGTGAAGATCTGTAATGCTGGACTTTTTATTTCTTTATTTTTCTAATTGATTCCTAAGAATCTATACCCAGGTACCTTTGAAGCCAAGATGGCGCCGTAAGTGGTAACTTTGTGAACTTTCCATTGAAGTCCTGTGAGTACACGAAACAATCACCCCAATCTAATGAAAAAGAGAGATAACTGGTGGTGATTTAACCTGAAGGCTACCAAACCTCCGGCAAGGGGAGAAATTGAGAAGGAGAGTCCTTCAGGGTAACCTCAGCCAGTGTGGGAATTGAACCCATGTTGTTGGCATCACACTGCTGCGTAAACCAACAGTCCAACCAACTGAGCTAAACCATTATAGAATCCCTTATTTGTGATCCCATCCAAATCTTCCTTTCTTTCTCAATTTTGTATGATCAGTTGATTGAAATTTTGAGAAATGCATTTCCCCTGTATTATTTATATTGATTAATTTTAAATTGGTGAATGACTCTTATGAACCCAGAGATGGGCAACAAATGTTTGCTTTGCCAGTGATGCATGACATCCCACAAAATAAGTTTTTAAAAAAAAAAGTACTAAGAAAGACTCTTTTAAATTGATAGAAGAAGCATGCTGGCCAGTATGTGCCTCTATTGCAGTAGCAGGGAAGTTGGCCAATGGTTGTTAACTGGAGGTCCATAGTTCTCGATGAATGCTGCTACCATGCTCAAGAAGGTGAGTATGCCAGGTGAAGCATGTACAACAGCACCAGGTCAACATTTCAGTTTCAGTTCATGTTGTGTTTTCCAAGTATACACATGGAGTTTCAAAACTTCAACTTGCTTGTCATTTGGGTTTTAAAACTCCCTATTACTGAAATGTGAAAGACAGCCCTTTTATCTGATGTTGTTTCCCCCTTTTATCATTTTTATTGCTCAGGTCTGATGCACTAGTTACCCTCTGTCATTCAGCAGTTGTTTGGCATAAATCTCCTCATTAGCAGGCATGCACAGTGAATATTGGCAGAATGTTTTTGGCCTATCCAGAGCCTATCCATATTTGAGCAAGTCTAACCATCTCTATTAATGGAGGCTGGGATTTGACTGGGACCTTGATGTCTGCATTGGTATTGTAATAAAATGGGGAGTGTCGTTAGTCCCTGCAATTAATGTACATCTATAATTTATAATCTTACCTTTGTGCTTAAATTCTGTCAACATTTAATGTTATCAAACTTTATAAGTACAAAAAAAATTAGAAATGAAGAACTTTTGTTATAAGGGGAGATGTGAGGAGTTGGTGGTGTTCTTTTTAGAATAAAGAAGATTGAGAGTAGGTTTAAAAGAGGTGTTTAAAGGGTATTGATTAGTTTAAATGAAAGAATCTGTTTCTGGAAAGGAAAGGGTCACCAGAGGACACCGATTTAAGATCATCAATAAAAACACAAAAGGATAGCAGGTTTGTAGACACACCATTGACTACATTTACAATTTTGGTTGTAGGATAAAGCATCATAATACCATAAAGAAGCAAAAAAGCTGCAATATCTGTAGGACGCCCCAAGATATTTTTGATTGGCAGTCTACGCAAGCAAGCTTGGTGGTCTTTTTTGTTCCTTTCACCTTGATTGAGGGATCCTGGCTCTCCGTGCAGTTTAAACACTGATACAGCTTCTCAAGGGTGGAAGGAAGCCAGAAACCCAGTGACAATTGTGGCTCAGTTAATGGTACTCTTGCCTCTGAGTGGACAATTCCAGATACAGGTCTTGCTGCAGCCCTTAGGCATACAAGTTAGAGCTGATGCTGCAATATCATACTGAGGGGAATGGTAGGTTGGCACTGATGCTATGTGCCAGATGAGAGATTCATTCAAATATTATGATCAAGTCAGAACATCCAATGCTGCTTTGGTGGTCCTGTGTCAAACTGACTGACTAAGTCTTTACATCAATATTCTGGTTTTATATTTTGCTCATTGAATCTTCTTTGTTGCAATCGACTGTTCTATTCAACTTCATTGAAATGTGTGAACACACTTTTGCTTGTTGAAATGCATCAAATCTCACTCCAAATCATAAATAATGGATCAGAATCACAGCTTCCAGTTGTAGATTTCTACAAGAGCGAGTCAGAAATCTACTGCTGTAGTGAATAGGAGAAACTAACTGTATTATTCATTTAAGCTAACCGGGGATGATAAACGGGGATACGTTTGGTTTAAATTTTGTCATGCACTATTATGAAAAGTTTATAACATAAGAAAAGTTTAATATTTGTGGTAATTCTCCAACATGTATACCCCACAAAGCAATTTCCATATTTTCTTTTATTTATTCATGTGGGTGTTCCTGGCTATAATTAGATTAGATTACTATAATTAGATTACTTACAGTGTGGAAACAGGCCCTTCAGCCCAACAAGTCCACACCGCCCCGCCGAAGCGCAACCCACCCATACCCCTACATGTACCCCTTACCTAACACTACGGGTAATTTAACATGGCCAATTCACCTGACCTGCACATCTTTGGACTGTGGGAGGAAACCGGAGCACCCGGAGGAAACCCACGCAGACACAGGGAGAACGTGCAAACTCCACACAGTCAGTCGCCTGAGGCGGGAATTGAACCCAGGTCTCTGGTGCTGTGAGGCAGCAGTGCTAACCACTGTGCACCGTGCCGCCCTATAAAGCCCTATAAGGCAAGAGTACCATTAACTGAGCCACAACTGTCACTGGGTTTCTGGCTTCCTTCCACCCTTGAGAAGCTGTATCAGTGTTTAAACTGCACTGAGGGCGGCCAGCCTTTATAGCCTGTCCCTTCTTGTCTTTAAGGTGGTGATAAACTGCCTCCTTGACTTGCTGCTGTCCATTTATTATTGAAGCGCATTCCGTTAGAGAGAGATTTCAAGATTTTGACCCAATGACAGTGAAGCAATGGCGATATATTTCCAAGTCTGGATGATGAGTGGCTTGGAGCAGCATTTGCAGGTCATGGTATTCCCATGTATCTGCTGCCCTTGTCCTTCGAGATCGAGTGGTGTCTGATGAGCCTTAGTGAATCCCTATGGTGTATCTTGTAGGTAGTAGTAGCAGTGTGTACTGAGTTTTGTTGTTAGATGGAGTGATTGTTTGTAGATGTGGTGACATTGAAGTGAGTTGCTTTGTTCTTGAGTGTTGGGAGTGCAAGTGGGAAATATTTCTTCACTGTCCTGACTTGTGCCTTGTTGATAGTAGACAGGATCTGGGGAGTCAGGAGGTGAGTTACTTGCTGCAGTATTCTGTAGGACCTGCTCTTGTAACCATTGTTTTTATATGGCTAGTCCAGTTCAGCTTGTGAATGTTGATAGTCCCCAGGATATTGATAGTGGAGGATTCATCAGTGTTGCTATGATGAGTGTCAAAGGGCTATGGATTTTCTCTTATTGCAGTGGTCATTACCTGGCATTTGTGGTGCAAATATTACTTGCCACTTGCTAGTCCATGCCTGGACATTGAACAAATCTTGCTGCATTTGAACACAGACTGCTTAATGTAGATATCGGTGCCCCCACCCCTCACTCTGCCCACCCCATGCTGAAAGGTCTGCCCATCTGGGGTTAGTTTGCTCAATTGGTTGGAGGGCAGATTTGATGTTCAGAATGAAGACTACAGCATGGGTTCAATTCCCACACTAGCTGAGGCTACTATGAAGAACTTTTCTTTCTTGTCCTCTCTCCTCACCTGAGGTTAAACCACCACCAGTCATCTCTTTTGAAAGAGCGAGTGCTCTACAGTCCAACAGGGCTTTGGCAACTTACCTTTATAGGAGATTTCTTAGATGCTATAATTCCTCCTGACTAATTTATGTCCAAATTATGTTTCAAGAACTTTTTAAATTTTAAATCACATCCTGCAGTGGTTTTCACACACGTTATTTAAATAGGTTAAATTGTACTTTTTCTTTGCTGCAGTAGTTTTAAGGAATGATGCAGCACAAAACTCTTGGATCCTGATGAGAGGAGATTGTACAGGATCTGAAGCAGGGTCAGCAACTCTCCAACGCTACAACTTTCAAGTTTGGATACAGTTTAGTTTTTAATCCTGTGGGAACATGGGACATCAGTGGTACTGATGTGATCTCACAAACAGTATAAAAAGCTGGATTTTGAACTACACTCAAAACCAAGCCACTGCATTCAGACAAATGGGGCTGGTTCAGAATTGGAAACTGTTGAATTTTGTACTGTTGTCAGGAATTTCTTCAAGGAGAAAGTGAGGACTGCAGATGCTGGAGATTAGAGTGGTGCTGGAAATGCACAGCAGGTCAGACAGCTTCTAAGGAGCAGGAAATTCGACGTTTCGGGCAGGAGTCCTTCATTAGGAATTTCTTCAAGTTAGGAATGATGAATGTATTGATGGATTTCAGCTTCAAGAATAGAAGTCATCTCTGGAAGTCTTTAAGAGGAAGCTTTGTATAGAGTTTGTATAGGTGTCAACTTTGACTCAATGATGGCTCAGTTTCTTCCAAATCACATCAGAATGTCGGATATAGATCCTATTCTAGACAGATGAGCACATAATTTAGGGTGGCACTTCAGTGAAATACTGGACAATTCTTTTTTGAGGTATTAACCTGAAACCTGCCTGCCCTGTGCAGTGGACAAACAAAGCCCAGTGGCTGTCATGAAAGGAGACTCGTGGTGTTCTCCTGATATCCTGAGCAGCATTTATCCATTGAGCAACAGAAAGTTTATCTCCTCAAATGACTCGTTGCTCGACGTGGAGCCTTGCTGATGCACTTACAACAGTGGCTACTTTTCAAAAGTGCTTCATTGGTTGCTTGTGAAGCATTTTGGGACATCCTGAAGCCTTGACAATAGGTGCAGGAGTAGGCCATTCTGTGATTTGCCTGATCTTCCTGAGAAGAGTGCAATTAATCCCTTGATCACTTGCAGCTCTCACGTCAGTGTCTCAAAGGAGTCATAAATGAATGATTTGGAGATGCCGGTGTTGGACTGGGGTGTACAAAGTTAAAAATCTCACAACACCAGGTTATAGTCCAACAGGTTTAATTGGAAGCACACGAGCTTTTGGAGCGACGCTCCTTCATCAGGTGGTAGTGGAGGGCTCAATCCTAACACACAGAATTTACAGCAAAAATTTACAGTGTGATGTAACTGAAATTATACATTGAAAAATTGATTGTCTTAATTGATTGAAGGCTTAACAGACAATCAATGTAAATTTTTGCTATAAATTCTGTTAGGATTGAGCCCTCCACTACCACCTAATGAAGGAGCGACGCTCCGAAAGCTAGTGTGTTTCCAATTAAACCTGTTGGACTATAACCTGGTGTTGTGTGATTTTTGACTTCGTAAATGAGTGGGTGAGCAATCCCAATGAAGCCCTTTATTGTGAATTGTGCCTGCCTTTGTCAGTCCCGGCCTAGTTCCAAAGCAGGACTTTTTGTGACAACATTCTAAATTTGTAACAATTGTTGGCTGTTTCTTAATATATCAAATGGGTTTATATTTTTTGCTAACTCTTTAATGTGATGAATGGTATCTGCATTTTCATATCCACATTCAGCCTATGGGCCTGTGTGCAGATGAAACAAATCATTCTATCCTGAACAGATGCAATATTATAGAATTTTGCCAAAGAAATGCAGCACTTTTTGTTTAGCAAAATTGAGTTTGCAGCTTTTAAACTAGAAAATGTTGAGGCTTTTTATTGTGGTATTTTCATGTGTTGACCTAGTAAAGTTCTGAATATATATTATGTATGAATCCTTCATTAAAGCTGTATGATGCCACAGTTTGAGTTGTTCTCAAGGTAGGAAAGCAACTCGTGGAGAAATCTTTGCCGGGAGCAGATTGTTACAGTGTATGTGATCTAATCGATTAGGGCAGGCATAGGTAGTGTTTTTGTAATCCAGCCCTGCATGATGTTATAAACTATGATTCATGTTTCAGAATACTTTTTTTTTTGTTTTAGAAAAGACCTTAAGTTAAAACTGTAGATTTAATTTTACTTCTTTGCAAAATATCAAAATTGCTTCTTTTCACAGATTGAAGAATAACAGTGCACAACATTCCACACCTTTTAATATTTCTCAGCTCAAGTCAACGTCGTGACATAAATATGTACGTGTCTTACCACCTGACCATTCTGTAATTCTATGTAGGCTACAGATACAATGGTAAGAGAGTTTCCAAGCTGCAATAAGGCTAAATGATATAAAACAGGGAGCATTAGATGTCCAATATTCTGCATACAAGATATTTGAGAAAGAATAAAAGAGGCAGCAAAAGTTTTCATCATAGATTTTCTCAAGAAAACAAAAAAATCTTTTGAGGTTGGAGTTCAACAAGAAAGAAGCGATTGTGCAACTCGGTGTACTTTATTGATCACCAAATAGAAGGAAACAATAGAGGGGAAGATTTTGCAAAGAAATTACAAAGGGTGCAAATATTATGAGTTGGTGATAATGGGAGACTTTTTCTGCACAACCCCATCATATTACTGAATGGATCTGTGTTCGTGGAGGGGCAGATTTTAAGGCATGTTTAGAAAAACTTTCAGGGAACTTTCTTCCCAGATGTTCCCTGCCTGTTAAGGAAGGAGTTAGTTCTGGATTTAGTCTTGGGGAATTAAGTGGGTCAAGTGAAGAATGCCACAGCCAGGAAGCATGTTGGGAAGATTGGTCATAGTTTTGTAGGGTTTAAATTAGCTATGGAAAAGAACAGGGAACAATTTACCTAAAAATAACACTTTTATGGGGGACACCACTTTTCAGTGAAAGGAGTAGGCCTCGGTCGATTGGAATTGAAAGCTGACAGGCAGAAATGTTATGGAGAATGGGGTATCCTTGAAAGTGTGATGGCTCAAAACATTCCAGAAGGATGGTCAAAGCAGAATGCCTTGGAATAATGGACTTGAAGAACAGTGAATGCCGAAGAGAGATGTCAGCTTAATAATAGAAGTGAAAACCCTGCTGAATGTACAAAGTACTGAGGGGAAGAGAAGAAGGAAATAAAAGGGCCAAAATGATACAATGAGGATTGAGTGGTGCTCGATATTATAGGAGAGAGTTTAAAGATTTGTTTTAGGCATTTTAGCAGTGAAGCAGTTGTTAATGTAACCGTGGCACTCCTTCTGGATCGGAACTGGAATCTCTCCGTGAACATTGTAGCAATACAGAGAGAGAACCCGGAAATGGAACTATTTTCCAGAAAAAAATTGGTACATTCTCAATGGGCCGAAAGGCCTCTTGTGTGCACTGTACCATTCTATGAATTGCACTCACTGAAATGCAACCAGGTGTAAACAAAGCCAAATTCCTAAATTTCAAACTCATGGGAAGCTATTGAAACACACAAACATAAAGATTACTCTTACCGATGTAACAATGCAATTCTAATTTCTTTCACTCAAATGGAAGCATTTTCTTCCTGTCTACTCTTGAATTATCTTATTTTTTTCCTTCGGCTTGCCCCTTGGCTTTCTGTTTTATTTGTAGACTATGACCCAGTTAGGGACCATTAGTGTTTAAAGAACTCTGAACACCCAGAAATGAACTGATAATTACACTGAGATTTTACATCATTTTAAAACAAATACAAACTTCATTGTCTATATAAAGAGAAATTAAAGCAAGCTTTATTAACTTATATTATGAAGTCAGGTCTAATTACTATTTCTCCTATAAGAGATCTCTTACAAAATCTGATTTATTTGATTTGATTTATTTATTGTCGCATGTATTTTCTTACAAGGTGCAGTGAAAAGTTTTGCATCTTTAACATTTCATTCACATTTCCCATGACCAATTCAAAAGGTATATCATTGCTCTTTGCAGTCCACTTTGACTTCTTGTCAATGTTCCAGCTATTTATTGAGATTTGAGATTTCATGGGAAACCGTCCATTAACTGTGCCTTCAGTTCCACTATTGACTTTGCGACTGTTGGTTCCACAGCTCAGACCAGGTATCCCTGTGACTCCTATAGAGGACTGGAGTAAAGAGAAGCAGAAGTTTATTTTCCAGCTAAACAAAACCCTGAATAGATCTCACTTGGAGTACTGAGAGCCGATCTGGGCATCACACTTTAGGAAGGATGTATTGGCCTTGGAGAGAGCACAGTATAGGTTCACAAGAATGATATCTGCACTTCAGTTGTGAAAAGAGTTCAGTTCTGTTACGAAAAGAAATTATACAAATTAGGCCAGTTTGAAGGAGTGATCGAATTGAAATATTCAAAATATTAACAGGAAACGACATGGTAGTTAAAGACAAATTATTTACACTGGTTGGGGATTCCAGAACAAAGAAACATAGTCTGAGAGTTAGGACCAGACTGTTCAGGGAAGATTAGATTCCTTACAGTGTGGAAACAGGCTCTTTGGCCCAACAAGTCCTCACCGACCAGCGACCCACCCAGACCCATTCCTCTACATTAACCCCTTCGCCTAACACTACGGGCAATTTAGCATGGCCAGTTCACCTAACCTGCACACATTTTTGGACTGTGGGAGGAAACCAGAGCACCCGGAGGAAACCCACGCAGACACTGAGAGAATGTGCAAACTCCACACAGTTGCCTGAGGCAGGAATTGAACCTGGGTCTCTGGAGCTGAGAGGCAGCAGTGCTAACCACTGTGCCACCTTGCTGCCCTGTACTGTAGATTATATTCTTCAGTCACCAGGTAGTTTTTCCCATTTGAGCTGTGCTGAATACCACTTGCCAATCTCCGACTGCATCATGGATGATAATTCTAGCATTTGCTTTACTTTGGTTTCCGGGCCTAAATTTATCTCTTGACTTTCAAAGAGCTACATTCAAACCAGAACTGACGTAGTCTGTCAGCCGCTCTTTCAGACATCCCCCCCCCACCCAATCTTGTCTGCTGACTGTGCCTTAACTGAATTTAAGTACAAACAAAGAATCTCACTAAATTCTACATAAAGCATGTGACATTGTCATATATCATATGAGCTGAGGAAAGATAGTTGGATAATTGTAATGTCACTGGACTTGCAATCCAGAGACCCAAGCTTGACGACATTGTTAATTAGATTTTATCATGATCATGGCTGATCCTCTCCTGGTCTCAATTCCACTTTCCTGCTTGCTTCCCGTAGCCCATTATTACACTTTTCATCAGAAACATATGTATTACTTTCTTGAATCTGTAGATTGATTCTGTCTCCACTGCATTCTGGGACAGTGAAATTCCATAATGCTGGAATTTAAAACTTGTTTCAGTAATGTTGACCACAAAGTTATTATCTATTGTAAGGAAGAAAATCTCCAAGTTTACCTGGTGTGGCCACCATGTGACTGCAGATTTACCACAATGTGGTTGCTTCTTTGTTGTTCTCCAAATGGCTCATCAAGCCAATTGCTTCAGAGTGATCATGGATAAGCGATAAATGCTGACCCTGCTAGTGATGCCCACATACCATGAAAGGATTAATAAATGTCTATTCCCAGGAAGAAATAGGAATTAACTTATTTTTTTAAAAATCCCTGAGCTTTCCTTAATTCTGCAGACATCATCTTCCAGTTCTTTAGCTAAGTAATCCCAGCTGTTTTTGTTTGACCTAGCCTTTCTGGTCATTGACAAAGTCCCAACACTTATAATTGTAAAAACTCCAAGCTTGTTTGAATTACAATTAGAGATTCATTTTTTTTTGTTAAACCAAATTTTAGGAAAGTTTAAAAGATGTGTTCTAAATCATGTGAATTAGGCACTAGATATTTTCGACAGTGGGAGAAACCGTCTTTTCAGCTTTCCCTACTAAGTTTGTCCTCTCTGTTCTTGCATGATCCTTGTGAATCATTTTCTGTTCTCCTAGGTTGGTTATTCAAGATCTAATTTGCTCCTCTCTAGGCAGAGTTTTGTAGATTTTTTGTTTTGTTTATGCCAAAGCAGTGATAGAGTTGAATGGGACCTTCTGATCTACAGCAGACATGTCCTCGGCACACCAAGCGTTGAATCGCTCCATGCCACTGCATCTCCTTCAATTGTAGAGCCAAGTTGAATCCCAGGGAGAGTGAATATGGAACATAATTAACATGTACCCTTTTATTTATTGAGATCTGTGATCAGCATTGGTTTTGCACCATTCAATAGCACTTGATTTATTGCCAATAACTCAAGGGTTTAAATGTTTTATAACTATTAACATCAATAAAGTAGAGACCTTTTAATTCCATTGCTTACTGACCCCTTAGTTCTGTCAAGGCTGCTAATATTTGCTTGCGTGCACAAAAAAGGCATTCTGAATCGTGCCCTGGCTTAAGCTATCACAAAGTCATCACCAACAGCATGTGCTTTCACAAGCACTGATATTATCTAGCATTTTAAAAAAGGGTTGCATTCTACACACACCCTCAATACTGACAGTACTGACAAAACACGTCCGGTCAGATTCTGAACAGTTGTACATGTTCGCTGACCTTCAAGAGCAAGACAACTGATGCTGGTCGCATTCTAAAATAGTGCTGTCACTAGGTTTATTTAGTGTGTTAGATTTTAAAAAAGCTTAAAGCCAAGAGGCTTTGATATTGAGCTGTGTGCTTCTTACATCATACTCTTTATTCATCATTTCATGTTGCTGTACTGTCAGTAACAGATCTGTAACTGAGTGTTCATCATCACAGCCAAAGCAAGGACTTCAGTCCATTGTCAGAAATCTTCCTTAAAGTTCTTTTCTCATCGCCAGTTCTCAAAATGAAAGGAAGGCTAAATGGCATTGGATTATGTTCAGTTTAATCCTGTAACCATAAAGCTGTGACAAACTCCATGAAGTCTGCACATTGAGATTTGTGAACTATCTTCAAACTGATCTGTAACCCAGATGAGATTTCCAGTTGTGTCATAGAGTCAGAGAGCTGTACAGCAGGGAAACAGACCCTTTGGTCCAACTCATCCAGACCATCCAGACCGTCTAAATTAATTTAGTGCCAGCATTTGGCCCATATCCCTCCAAACCCTTCCTATTCATATACCCATCCAAATGCTTTTTAAATGTTGTATTTGTACCAGCCTCCACTACTTCCTCTGGCAGCTCATTCCATACACGCACCAACCTCTGCATGAAAAAGCTGCCCCTTCGGTCCATTTTAAATCTTTCCCCCATGCACTCTAAGCTAGGACTCCCCTACTCTGGGGAAAGGACTATTCACCCCATCCATGCCCTTCATGATTTTATGCACTTCCATAAGGTCACCCCTCAGCCTCCGACACTCCAGGGAAAATAGCCCTAGAATATTCAGATGCTCCCTATAGCTTAAACCCTCCAATCCTAGCAACATCTTTGTAAATCTTTTCTGAGCCTTTTCAAGTTTCACAACATCCTTCTTAAAGCAGCGAGACGGGAACTGAATGCAGCATTCCAAAAGTGGTCTCACCAATGTTCCGCACAACTGCAACATGACCTCCCAACTCATTGCACTGACCAATAAAGGCAAGCATCCCAAAAACTACCTTCACTACCCTGTCTACCTGTGACTTCACTTTCAAAGAATTATGAACCTGCACCCTAAGGTCTTTTTTTTTCAGCAATACTCTCCAGGACTTTACCATTAAGTGTATAAGTCGTGCCCTGCTTTGCCCTACCAAAATGCAGCACCTCACATTTATCTGAATTAAACTCCATCTGCCGCTCCTCAGCCCATTTGCCCATCTGATCAAGGTCCCATTGTACTCTGAGGCAACCTCCTTCACTGTCAACTACACTGCCAGTTTTGATGATGTCATTTTAAAGTTGAATCATTTGCGGAAGTCAGTTTGAGTATCCTATGTACTAGACCGCTTTTTACCCTTATCTCCACCATAGGCAGTAAGGATTGCTTAACAAGACAGAGTCTGGATCAGTGGGTTTGTTTCAGGTTGGAAGGACATAGCTAGTGGAGTGCCACAAGAATCAGTCTTTGTCTTAATTATTTATATTTATTAACTGAGATAGTAAATAATTCTCAATCCACGCTTATACATGATCCCCAATACAGTGAGCTCCTGTCTTGTGCCACAACATTGCACCTATTGAATGCTTTCTGGAAATCCAAATTATCTATCAGTTCCCCTTTATCAACCATCTGGTCCACGTATACCTCTCAACAAAAACTTGCATGGTTGGGCAATAAACGCTGCTTTACATTTGTTGTGTACTTGCAAAACAGATTGTTTAGGTTGAGATTTTTAAAAATGCTCTCATAGCCAATTTCTGGTGCATCAGAAAGACTTGCTTACAGGGATTGTTTTTGCCATTGCACTTGAGAGACCTATTGAGTAAAACCGTTGTTTAAAGTAAGGAGTGGACTGAAAATTCTCTCATAACTAATGACGTTCTTTGATAAACCTCAACCTCACTTTCCTGCCTTTACTCCATAACCCTTGATTCCGTTACCAATTCAAAATCTGTCTATCTCTGCTTTGAGTATGCTCAACAATACAGCCTTGACAGCCCTCTGTGGTAAAATTTTCACAGATTCACTATCGACTGAGAAGAATTTCCTCATTTTTCTATTAAATGTGCACTGCTTATTCTGAGATTATGTCCTCTGGTCCTAACCTCTCTGTCAAGGAAGCAATTTTCTACCCTGTCAAGTGTCCTAAAAGTCTTGTAGATTTCTATAAGGTTCTCTCTCAAGCTCCGAAATTCTAACAAGTACAGGCCTAACCTATGCTATCTCCCCTTATAAGATATTCCCTCCACTCATAAGATCAACCTTTGAGCCCTCTCTAGGCTGCCTGCAATGCCAGTATATCTTTCCATAGATATGGTGCCCATAATCTGCCCACAGCTGAGGCCTGACTAGTGCCTTGGATAGTTTTAGGAAAAGCTCCCTCCTTTGAAAACCAATTCCCTTTGAAATAATCTCTGACTGATAATGTACATCCTTGTGTTGAAATCCCTCCAGGCCTTGACTCTGTAAATCTTTGATCTTTTCCAGGAACTTTCTTCCATTTTCTTCTTTCGAAACTGCCAACTGTGTTTATAATTATGAACCTTCTTCATCTCTTCTTTGCCAATTTCTGTTGCAGTTCTGCCTTCAGCTCCATGGGCTCAAACGTATTCCTCCTCCTTTTGGTTCCGTTTCCTAATCCCATCTTTCTTGACTCGCTAACCATAACTTTTAAACCCAATAACTTTTGAGAATGATTTGAGTGATTTTTAATAGACAAGGGACTTTATAAATTTGCTTGCATTTTTGAAACAAGTTGGTGGCCGATTAATTATTAGTTCATTCCACCTTTTTCTCATCCTCATACAGTATATGCCAGGTCAGTCACCTTTTTTTAAATACATAAGATTAATTGGGTTTTCACTTGTTAGTGCAAGCCAAGATTTTGAGCCCTGAGTTAGAAACCAGTTTGTGTGAGAGCAGCAAATCCGTAGTGTACAGAGGTGAGTGGAGAGCATGTGGATAAACATCAATTTGTTTCTTTTCCATGTGGTATAATTTCTTAATGCAACCGTGCTTTTCTCCCTCTAGAGGGACACCTTCACATACAGTTCTGTTCCAAATGTTCTCAGCTTTTAAACGTATTTAAACAAATATCTGAATCCGAAGAACAACCAGGTAGAAATAATGACCAATCAGTCAGCAGCATCTGTACAAAGAAAATAAAGCCTTAACATTTTGTGTGTTATTATCTCATTTTTCTTCCCTCATTACTGAAAGCTTGAGAAATATCAGTGTACAACCTTGAGGGCAGAGAGCACCAACAGGTATTCAAATCACAAGGTTTATTTTAAAAACAGATGAGGAAGGACACCCCTTCGACTGGGACAATACATCCACCCTAGGACAAGCCAAACAAAGACATGCATGAGAATTCCTAGAAGCATGGCATTCTAACAAGAGCTCTATCAACAAACACATTGAGTTCGACCCCATCTACCACCCCCTGAGAAAAGGAACCGGAAGTGACTTCACCACAGAAAATGGCATCACCAACCCAAAGAAACCCAAACATATAATTAGAAAGCAGGAACTTTCAGCATTGCTTCGCTGAATCTTCAGGAAGATTCCTGAAGAAGGGCTTATGCCCGAAACGTCGATTCTCCTGTTCCCTGGATGCTGCCTGACCTGCTGCGCTTTTCCAGCAACACATTTTCAGCTCTGATCTCCAGCATCTGCAGACCTCACTTTCTCCACTGAAGATTTTACCTAGTAAGGTAACAAAATGTCTGGAAATTAACCTTTCAGCTCAGCGAAAGGGCAACCTGAGCTACAAATCTTATCAAAACTCACTAATTTTATCCCCTTGCAAAATAATTCAATTGCTTCTAAACTAAAATTGCTGATATATTGCCAACGCAAGAGAAGTAATATTGCCTCAATAACATTATTCACTCCTCTGAATTTCTTTTGAGACCCGGACCTGAGAATTGTTGCCTACTTATTGCTCTCTGCCCATCACTGATAAACTTATTGAGGAGATTACATTTTCCTGATATCATTAATAACTGCTCAATCAGTTTTAGTGGCTGCTGTACCTGTGTTGGGATAGGGAAAAAGAGTGCATGAGGGCATCAAAACCATTTCATCTTGTTCAAGCAAGCAAGGTTTGGTTGTTAGAAAGTGTGAAGCTGTTGTTTTGTTCTCCTTTATGAAACCTAATGAGCAAGTCATCTGGCAAAAAATTGATTCCTTGTTTATGCAAGAATATCCTAACTATGTAGTTATGCTGTTGTAAAATTGTTGAAAACCTATTGTTAAGTTCCACGCAGAGAGCATGGTATGGTGACTTAAAACTTTTCACTTTTTTATATAAGAATAGACATGTACATAGATCCCTGAAAGCTGCCACTGAGGTTGATAGGGTTGTTAAAAAGGCGTATGGTGTGTTAGCTTTTATTGATAGAGGGATTGAGTTTTGGAACCACAAGGTCATGCTTCAGCTGTACAAAACTCTGGTGTGGCCGCACTTGGAATATTGCAGACAGTTCTGGTCACTGCATTATAGGAAGGATGTGGAAGCTTTGGAAAGGGTTCAGAGGAGATTTACTAGGATGTTGCCTGGTATGGAGGGAAGGTCTTACGAAGAAAGGCTGAGGTACTTGAGGCTACATTCATTAGAGAAGTTGCTGTTTGAGAGGTGATTTAATTGAAACATTTAATCAGAGGGTTAGATAGCGTGGACACTGAGAGCCATTTTCTTCAGATGGTGATGGCTAACACAAGGGGACATAGCTTTAAATTGAGCAGTGATGGATATAGGACAGATGTCAGAAGTAACTTCTTTACTCAGAACACACTGCCTGCAACAGTAGTAGAGTCACCAACTTTAAGGGCATTTAAATGGTCGTTGGATAAATATATGAACAAGAATGGAGTAGTGAAGGATAGATGGGTTTCAGATTGGTTCCACAGGTTGGCGCAACATCGAGGGCCGAAGGGCCTGTACTGAACTATAATGTCCTATGTTCTAGAGACATGACAATAATTTCTATTCTAAACAGAAAAGAAAGTAACCTACAAACAATTGAAGGAATCAGTGGGCAAGATTTCACTTTGTTACATTATACCTAGAGCACTGGAAAACAAGTACATTTGATCCTGATTCTCTTTTTCAAGTTTCCTAAGATTTTGACTTTCTTGATTCACTCCTTCAGTTAGATGCCTCTGAAAGGTTCTCTGCTTAAGCCCCACTCCAGGATCTGAGCACATAGATCAAGGCTGACGTTCCAGTACACTTGGAGGTGCCGACTGTTGGATGAGATGACAAATGGAGGCCTCATCTGCTGACTCTGGACAATGGACAATGTAAAATTCCCTTGGCACTTTTTGAAAAAAAAACAGGGCAGTTAATCCCACTGTCACAGCAAATATTTATCCCTGAATCAACATCTCAGCAAAAAGAATGTGGTCACTGATGCATGACTGTTTGCAGGAATGTCAACTGGGTGGCATGTTTCCAATATTACACTGGAAATACATTCTGAAATGTAATCACATTGGCTGAGAATTAGATTCGATTAGATTACTTAGTGTGGAAACAGGCCCTTCCGCGCAACAAGTCCACACTGACCCTCCGAAGAGCAATCCACCCATACCCATTCCCCTACATTTACTCCTTCACCTAATACTACGGTGTAATTTAGCATGGCCAATTCACCTAACCTGCACATTTTTGGACTGTGGGAGGAAACTGGAGGAAACACTGGGAGAATGTGCAAACTCCACACAGATAGTTGCCTGAGGCGGGAATTTAACCCGGATCTCTGGTACTGTGAGGCAGCAGTGCTAGCCACTGTGCCAACGTGCCACCCACAAATTATCTGGTTTGAGTATCTGGTTTCCACTTGAAGTGTGCTGTTTATGTTTCTCTACCTTTTGTAGACTGTTAGAGTTTTAAAATGAAACAAAAGGGCTTAAAGAACGCTTTTTTTCCCTCCCAGTCCATTCCCCATAAAAAGTTCAGAAGAGTTTCTAAAAGAGGTTTAATTAGTTTATTGATCAACATTTTGGCAATATGTATTTTTTTTTTCTCAAGGTTGAATGTCTTCAAGTTGCACTGCAGAATGTTGTTCGAGAAAACCACTTGATAATCGTATGTGAGTAGTTTGTGTGCAGGTGGTGTGATGGAGCAATGGAAATATCATTTTTTCTTAAAGGAAGTGTAGAGTTTTTCAACAAACACAAATTGAAAGCATCAAACATATTAAGAGGCAACATTTTTGTCAATCACATGAAAAGGATTTTGCATTACCTGCTCAATTACACATTTAAATTGGCTTTTACTCATAGTCACAGAGATGCACAGCGGGGCAACAGACCCTAGTCCCATTTTCCAGCATTTGGCCTGACGGTGAATACCCTTGCCAACTTTTATAGGTGCACCATCGAGTGCATTCTGTCTGGATGTTTCACTACCTGGTATGGCAAATGTACCATTCAAAATCTGAGATGGTTACAGAGAGTGGTGAACTCAGCCCGGACAATCACAAAGGCCAGCCTCCCATCTATAGCATCCATCTACCAGGCCCGCTGTCAAGGAAAGGCTGCCAGCCTTCTCAAAGATCCATCCCACCCTGGCAATGCTTTTCTACAACCTCTATCATCAGGGTGAAGGTATGGAAGCCTGAACACACGCACCAGCTGGTTTTGAAACAGTTTCTACTCTACTGTTGTTAGAATACTGAATGCACTCACAGACTCTTCGTATTCGCCGTACCTGTATTATTGTTTTGCTGCTGTTTACCTATTATTTACTTCTCTATGCTACTTAACTATGTGATCTGCCTGTATTGCTTGCAAGACAAAGCTTTTCACTGTGTCTCGGTACATGTGACAATAAATTCAATTCAGTTCAATTCAATTCAATATCCCTCTAAATCATTCCTAATCATATACCCATCCAGATGCCTTTGAAATGTTGTAATTGTACCAGATTCCACTACCCATTGCATGAAAAAGTTGCCCCATAGGTCCCTTTTTAAATCTTGCCCCTCTCACCTTAAACCCATGGGCTCTTGTTTGCTACCCTGGGGAAAAGGCTTTGGCTGTTTACCCTATCCATGTCCCTCATGATTTTATAAACTTCTATAAGATTCTCCCTTAGCTTCTGACGTTCTAGGGGAAAAATACCCCAAGCCTACTCAACCATTGCCTATGGCTCAAACCCTTCAACCATGGCAACACCGTTCCTTTAGACTTCCACGGAAATATTGCTTTCTAGTATTTTGGCTTTTATAAAGGAAAATCCCTAATACTAGGGTATTCTAAGATCAGTAGATAAAGATAAATCTTATCCCAGAACATTAGACACTTAATACAAGTTCCAACAATTGAATTGGAAGTGGGAATTAACCTCTTCGACAGAGGTGGAATAGGCCTGTAAGGTGGCAATAGAAGGTGAGAATATTGTAAGTTCTCAACAGTGCAATGAGTACAATTCTTTTGGTAGTCAGGACTAAAGAATGCCTCAGAATCTAACTGAGGGAAAGAAATCTATCGTGCTTTGTGATCAGTTTATTGGATGGAAACCTAGATTTCAGTCCTGTACATTTGTGCATTTCTAAGAAAATGGAAGTATAAAGAATACTGGGTTATGTTAGCTAATGGTATCTCTGATGGATAAACTGTCTTGATCCTACTGCTTACTTGATGACATTGAGTTGTCAGAGAGCACCTCTCCAGGGCTTTATCCTAAAATTGGACAAAAGCTATTTTGATTCTGCTCCACACCCTGAGAGTTGCGAAAGCAGCCATTGGAAGAGATAATGGAGAAGTCTAATGGGTAAAATGGGTTTAGTGATGAACATGATACATTGTCAATAGTGTGTTTGCAACAGGATTCCTTCTATGTGGCTGTCAAATGAAAACCTCAAAGGGTTCAAATTTAGGCACCAACTGTAGGCAGGAAAACTGATGGGTGGTCCCATTAATCAGGGTGCTGTGCCATTGATAGTTTGCCCACCCTCACATCCACCCGGAATCACAGACAGCAAGAAAGGTGTCAGATGAGCTGTCCAAATATTCCCCAAACAGGGAAAAATGATGTCGTATAGAGGGAATCACCCCAGAAGGACATTGGGAGAGACTTGCACCCATGATACTTAACTCTGCAGGTTGCTTGTCAGTGAAAGGGCAGAGGATGTCTTCATTAGGCTCTCTCTTCCCACATCTGCACAATTTTGCAGCCCTGCTCCTCCCTACCACCCTGCCTAACATGTTCTCCCCTCCAAACTAACCTGACTCCAGTAACATTAATGGGATGTTTGAAGCATCTTCCACCAATATGAAAGAATATGGGGGAAGGAATTAAAACCATAACCATCACTAGACAAGTAGAATCTAATGACCTAAAGGCAGATAAATCTTCCAGCCCTGATGATTGAATCCTAAAAGAGCTATGCACAACAGTCATGAATACATAGGCTGCAATTTTCCAAAAATCCTTGAAGTATCGAAGGATTGGAAAACTGCCAATATGATATCCTTGCTCAAAAAGGGAGGGAAGCAAAAAGGTTGAGTAACTATAGGTCAATTATTGTTGGTAAAATGTTGAAATCAATTATTAAGGAACTTATTGGTATATCGTAATCAAGCACAAGCAGCATGGCTTCATGAAAGAGAAATGAAGTATGACTAATTTATTAGGGTTTTTTTTTGTGGAAGTCAGAGTGGATAGATGGGAACCAATAGATTCCATGTTTGGAGTTCCTTTAAAGGCATTTGACAAGGCACCTCTCAAAAGGTTAAGTCATAAGAGAAGAGCCTATGGTGTTAAAGCCAGTATATTGGCATGAAAATAGAATTGACTAAAGGACAGGAACACGTGGGGATAAAGAGGTTTTTTTTTCAGGTGCTGATCCTGTAACCAGTAGGGTTCCACAGGGATCAGTGCTAGGACTACAACAGTTTGCAATACATATTAATGACTTGGAGGAAAGAAGCAAGTGTACTGTAGCCAACTTTGCAACTGTTGCAAATATGTGGAAAGGCAAGCTTGAATACAAAAGGATCTTGATCGGTTACGTAAGTGGGTAAATGGAGTATAATGTGGGAAAATGTGGAGTTCATTTTGGAAGGGAGAACAAACAGAATATTATAATTTAAATGAAGGAAAAACTGTAACATGAAGGGTCTTGGGTGGGGATGCACTTGTGCAGGAAACAAAGCTAGCACACAGGTGCAGTAGGTAATCGGGAAGGTGAATGGAATGTTGGACATTAGTTCAAGGGAGTTGGAGTATGCAAGTAAAGAAGTTTTATTGCAACTTTACAAAGTCCTAGTGAGACCAAGTCTTGATTACTGAGATCAGTTTTTGGACTCCTTATTTAAGGAATGATATCATTTCATTTGAGGCACTTGAGAGAAGATTAATTAGGATGATCTGTGGTGTGGATGGGTTGTCTCATGAGCAAAGGCTGAACAGGTTGGGTCTCCACTCACTGGAGTTTAGAAAAAGGAGAGGTGATCTCACTGAAGCATACCGAATTCTTAAGAGGATTGACATGGTAAATACTGAGATGATGTTTCCCCTTGTGGGAGATTCTAGGATCAGAGGGCATCATTTTAGAATGAACGGGTGGCAATTTAAGACTGAAATGAGAAGGAATGTCTTCTCTCAGAAGATGTGGAAGAGCCAGTGTTGGCCTGGACCGGGTGTCAAAAATTGTGGCTCTGGGAAAACACAGGCAGTCAGGCAGCATTCGAGGAGCAGGAGAGTTGACATCAATTCTCCTGCTCTTCAGATGCTCCCTGACTGTCTGTACTTTTCCAGCGCCACACTTTTTGTCTCTAATCTCCAGCATCTGCAGTCCTCACTTTCTCCCAGTTGGTCTGGAGCAGACCAGATTTTTTTTTAAATCACAAAACACCAGGTTATAGTCTAATAGGTTTATTTGGAAGCACTAGCTTTTGGAGCTGGCTGTGGAACAGGATCGTAAGACACAGAATTTATAGCAAAAGATTACAGTGTCATGCAACTAAAATTTAACAAACCTAGATTACTGTTAAGTCTTTCATCTTTCAGAATGGGTTGCATGTTTTGTTCATTAATATGTAATTCCCAGAACTACTTTTAAGTCACATTCTCGATAATTTCAGGTTTTTTTTTTCAAAAAGTGTCATCTCAGCTCAGACAATAGAATTCTATTTTGCTCAAAAAGTACACAGTCTGCAGGTAGTCAATCCATGTAATATTTTATAAATTCTTACTTTGGAAATAGAGAGTCATAGAGATGTACAGCACAAAAACAGGCCCTTCCATACAACTTGTCCATGCCAACCAGATATCTCAACCCAATCTAGTCCCACCTGCCAGCACCCGGGCCCATTTCCCTCCAAACCCTTCCTGTTCATATACCCATCCAGATGCCTTTTAAATGTTGCAATTGTACCAGCCTCTACCATTTCCTCTGGCAGCCTGTTCCACACACTCACCATCCTCTGCGTGAAAAAGTTGCCCCTTACGTCTCTTTTATATCTTTCCCCTCTCATAAACCTATGCCCTCGAGTTCTGGATTTTCCCACCCCAGGGGAAAAAAACCTTGTTTATTTACCCTATCCATGCCAACCTCTATAAGGTCACCCCTCAGTCTGACTCAAGATTGGGATATGGACAGACTCTAACCTCCCACTTTTAATGCATTGTCTGAGCTGAGATGTCACCTTTTTCTGTAAAACCTTAAGTTACTGATTGAGAATGATCAGCCATGATCATAATGGTGGTGCAGGCTCAAAGGGCAGAATGGCCTACTCCTGCACCTATTGTCGATTATCTCAAGAATGTGTGACTTAAAAGAAGATCTTGGATTTACATATTAATGAATTGAAACCTACAACCCAATCTAAAGATGAAAAACTTAACAGCAATCTAGGTTTGTTCAACATATCATTTTAGTTGCAAGAAACTGTAATTTTTTGCTTATGATCCTGTTCCACAGCTACCTGATGAAGGAGCAGTGCTTCGTAAGCTAGTGCTTCCAAATAAACCTGTTGGACTATAACCTGGTGTTGTGTGATTTTTAACTTTCTCTCAGAAGGTTTAGTCTTTGAAACTCCTTGCCACAGAAAACTTTGTAGGCAGCGTCGTGTGGATATTTAAGGCTGACAGATTCTTGATCGGTAGTTGTTGGACTATAACCTGGTGGTGTGTGATTTTTAACTTTCATAAGGTTTAGTCTTTGAAACTCCTTGCCACAGAAAACTTTGTAGGCAGCGTCGTGTGGATATTTAAGGCTGACAGATTCTTGATCGGTAGTGGAGTCAAGAATTATGGGAAAAGGGCAGGGAAGGACGTGAGGAATGTTCTATCAGCCATGAACCTAATGAATCGTGGAGAAGGGTAACCAGTCGAAAGGCCTACTCCAGTTCCTATTTCTGAAGGTCTTTATGAAATCCCTGGGTTTGAGAATGCACGCAGTTCCCCTTCCTCCCAGATTTTCTGTAATATTAGCAGTGTCCCCATTTCCTGCTGGTCTCTGCTTGACCAGCATCTCCATCAGGAAGGTCCTCCACTCTTTCTCTCTCTCGAGGTGGGCTGAAGCCTTTTCTCATAATTGGAGGACCATCACTTTAAAGGATTAAAATAGAATGAATTAGCGAGTTTTGAGAAGATCTGTAACTCCGATTGAGGTCCTGGATATAGGTAAGCTCGCTGAACTGGAAGGTTGACCTACCAGTTCAGTCAGCAAACCTACATCCATAGAATGAACTGTCTAAGAAAAGGCAAGCTCACTCCCAGAATTTACATTGAGAGGCAGGAAGCTTCTTTAATCCACGCAATAAACCAAATGCCAACTTTATATTTGTAAGTAGCTCTATGATGCCAGCAGGTCATAGTGACTCTTGCTCAACAGTATTGCACGGGAGTCAAAAAGTTGGTGCTGGAAAAGCACAGCTGGTCAGGCAGCATCCAAGGAGCAGGAGAGTCGACGTTTTAAGCATAAGCTCTTGGCCAGGAATCGAAATGTCTACTCTGCTTCTCAGATGCTGCCTGACCGGCTGTGCTTTTCCAGCACCACTCTTTTTTTACTCTAATCTCCAGCATCTACAGTGCTCACTTTCTCCCAGTATTGCACATGACTTAATTCTATGTTTCAGAATCTCTGCAGCATCAGTGTCTTTAATGGAACCTGCTTTAAACTTTGTGGGGTGTGGGAGAGACTAATTAATGCAACTGAAGTAAAAGAGCTTTATTTAGCGTGAGCACATTAATGAATCAGACATATAACTGAAGTTTTATATGGTACTATAAATGCTCGTGTATCCCTTTACCCATTTGGGCCACTAGATGTCATACCTCATTCAAGAGGGTTGGGCTGCATTTTGCTGCTTTGAAGCAAATTGGAAACTATCCCATCGACAGGACATCAGAATTTTGACAGAGAAAGCAAAAAAAAATATTGCACATTTCAATGTCACATACATTAAGTTTTAATTGCCCCGATCATAAAGATCTGGTGACAGTTAATGAGCTCTGGGCAGCCAATGCAATCAATTCTTTTTAATCTTTCTTCATAGAAGCTACAGAAACTTGCATAAATGTTTAAATCCAGCTAAACTATCAAGTCTCTCTATCATTTTCTTTTCATAAACTTTTCATCAAAATGAATTTGAATTTCCAACAACAGCATTGGCTTCAGATTAATTGTCAGTTGTGGCAGTGTTTGGTTGTTTCCTTTTGTGTGGTTCACGTTCAAAGACATTCCCATCTCTCCACTCCCAAATGGCATTTAATCAGTATTGCTTTGTTTGCAAACCTTTTATTACTTTAAAAACCAATTGGTGAACTTTTATGATATTGATATATAGACTTAACTGAATAGGTCCACCATAAAGTAGGTCGTTGTGGCAGAATAACCTGTCTTCTACATAGTTATATTACTGTTCTAGTAGCGTAATGGAAACTTGGGGTGGAAATGACTAGATGCATTAGGGAAATGGTCATTATGAGCTTTTAAAAATCTGTTGTATACAATGGATGCTACTGTTCAGAATTTCCATTTCTCCAACAACCCCTTGTTTAAATTCATTATTATCCTGAGGCTACAGAATTATTAAAGTTTTTTTGCCATTTGAAGAGTATAATTTGTGGAATAAATGGTTTATATTGGAATAAATGGTTTATATTGGAATTAAATCTGACTTTTGCAGCTTTTTTTGTAAGCATGATTACCCTTGTAGTTAAGTTTTTTTGATTGGAAGCATCCAAATAGCATTTTTGGAGAAGAATGGAAACTGTCATATGCTTTTTTAATTTTTTTGTAATCTTCTGAGAACTGAACTCAACATTTTAAAAGAAAGCCCTGTGAAATAATCCCTAAATTGACAGTTTAGGAATGGTCATATTTGCAAATATATCCATAGTCCTTCAACCAACTTTGTTTATTCTAAATTATTTATTCTTCAATTATAAATCTTTATTTAGACTATTTTGGATAGCATACAGAGCTGACCATTGAATCAAAATGTGGGTGTAAGCAATGATTTAGTATATTAACAGTTAAAGCTATGAAGCAAGGAGTTTGGACTTGTCCTCTTCGCAAAAGAGGAAACAAATTTGCCTACAATTATATACAGTACACCGCACAGAAGCCAGCCTTTTCACCCAATTATTATGAACCCTGCTGATTGTAATACTAGACAGGTCAGATTCCAATGTGAAGTAAGTTTTTTTTTTGTAATTTATTTGCCATGGTGGTCAGTCACTGAACACATTCACAGGGGCTGTCAATGTACATTCAATAAAGGAACATCAAAACTTATTTCACATGAAAGTGTAATTGATACATTATTTTTTCTCAGTCAGAAGTGTTTGAAATGGTTTTACTGCAAGGATCAGAACTAAACATTCGACCCTCAGCAATAACCTCACAAGTGAAATATCACCTTGTTTCCATTTAAAAGTTCCTTGATCAGTTGGTATGGCTGTACTTGATTCTTTTTGACAAACTTCTGCATTCACTCTGTACTGTCTTGTTAGTTAAAATCCCTCCATGAGACCCCTTGAGCAATCTGCTAACATAGCTCAGTTACTCCTTCACATGTATCTCTAATTTCATACATTCTGCAGTCTTGGAGGATGTCTTCTTTTCTGATACCTTAAAGCCTTCTATTTCCTGGAGCTTTTCTCTTTCAATGTTCTCAGCCTCTCAGGACTACTTTTCTTCTACCCTTACAGTTTTGGAAATTGCTAAACTGCAAGGCTGATGTTCCAAGCCATTCTGAATGACCTGCTTCTCTCTGGAAAAGTCTGCCCTCTCACTTAACTTTTCAGTTTGTTCTATCTTTCTAAAAAATGAACTTATCCTGTGACAGAGTGATAGATACAGCTTGTTGCTAATTATTTTTTCATCTTTTAAGCCTTGTTTTCAAAAACACTGAATGATTTACTAAGATTTTTTTCTAAACTCTCATAGAGTCATTGAGATGTACAGAATGGAAACAGACCCTCCGTTTCAACCCGTCCATGCCAACCAGATATCCCAACCCAATCTAGTCCCACTTGCCAGCACCCGGCCCATATCCCTCCAAACCCTTCCTATTCATATACCCATCCAAATGCCTCTTAAAATCTATGTTAGCAGACACCAAACAGCCTGGCACCACACTGTTTCATTTGAGATTTTGAATCCGATGCTTTCTTTTTTAATGCACATCATATAGAAATACAAATCAAACATCAAGCTGTAAATGATTCTGCCTACTTTAGAACCCATGTTTACAAATAATAATAAAAATCATGAACCTTCAATCAGACAACAACTTAATTCTGGTGAGCAGCTTCCTCCTGTCTTCCACATCTAAATCCACATCGACAGCTTTCTGTTCCCCTCTCACTCGAATGCTCCCCTAGCATTCCCTTAATTGCCTCTGTACTATTTGTTGTGATCACTTCCTCTAGGAACAGATTCCACATTCTCTCTATTCCTTGAGTAAAAAAAAATGTCACCTGTATTCCTGGATTGATTTTTTACCGACTATCGTATATTGATGACCTCCTAAGTAGATTCTTCCCCACAGGAGGAAACATTTCTCTCTGTATCCATCCTATGGAAATATTAAGTTTTAAATACATCTGTTAGGTCACCAGTCTATTGAAAAGAAACTAAATCCATTTATCCTATCCTTTATGTACTACTCCCTACTTCTGGTATCATCCTTGTGTACCATTTCAGCACTTTCTCCAGTGCCTTATGCCATGATATGGCAATTACAGTAGCATAGAATTCTTGGTCGAACCAAGGTTTAAATATTCCTTCCAGAACTTTCAATTCCATTCTCTGGAAATAAATCTTAGTGTTTTTTTTTCCAATGGATTGCTAACCTGTAGAAGAATTTTTGGAAATTGGTTGTATTTCTACTCTGAGAGCTCTTTATTCCTCTGCATCACTTAGGCTTTCTCTGTTTGATGGCAGTCCGATAACAGTCTGATATTCAGAATGCTCTGACTTTTCCCCCAAAATGCTAAAGTACTTCCTAAGTTGCAACTGAAATGAATGGAAATTCTAATAAATCATGTTCCTCATTTGTATATTTTCTCTTTGTGTGTTTTAGAATATTTTGGAGGGCTGAGTTGTATATACAATGATGTGGTAAATTTGTTGTATGTTTACAGAAACTGAACTTACTGGAACAGAACTGAAATTATTCTAAATGCTCCTTGTACAGTTTTAGTATCACATTTGTAGTAACTAGGTTGGTTTTAAGTTTAATCAGGACAGTTAATAAATACTTCTTTCTAAAAACAGTCAATTCATTTTTATTTTTCTATTTGTTCTGCCTTTTCTGTTGGAATTTGTTTTTACTGTTTAATTCCAAAGTTTTGTTTAGTTTCATAAAGTACTATTTATAAGAAATATCTGAAGACAGTTGATTTTTCTTCGATTTGATGTCTTTTTTTCTTAGTCAAACCTCCCTTTGCAAAAGTGAAAGCTGCATATTTCTACTACCAAAGTTTTATTTGCATCATGTGCAATCTAATTCTGACAGTGGTGAGATAAATGTTGATTCCCAAACCAATGAGCTGATTTTGGGTATTTTTTGTACTAGTTTGAAGTCTGTCATTAGGCAGCTCAGCCAAGTGCAGTAAAGGTTTAGCAAACTTCCAAAGAAACAAAAGATCATGGTCTTGTTTCATGCCATGAGTTGATGACAATACTAAAGAATGGAAACTTGATTTCAAGTTAAACTTGAATTCCTATACAAACATATAAAATGAAAGCAACTGACTCCAAAAACCAAGCTCCCCATCATCAGAAAGCACAATGTTGCAGTTGTAAAAATTCAGTAAAATGATGCACAATAGTCCTCCACTTAAGAGCTTTTGCAGTCTTGCTTTCTGAAGACACCACTAAATTTATACAGAATGTTTTGATTCAAAATCCTAGATGAAACTGTAATTTACTTTAGTATTTGTAATTTTCTTCCATGGGTGTGTTTAACCGCTTTTAAATTACTTCCAGTTAACTGTTGCAAGTAAACTATAATTGGGAAGAGGGACGCATTAAGTGTGGATAATTAACCGCTTCCAGTAATGTACATGCCTGAGCCTGTGTTGTTAAAACACTGATGAGAAAGCGGCTGAAGAGCCTTTTACTAATATAAAAAGAAATTTCTGGAAAATTCAACAGGTCTGGCAGCAGCATCTATGGAGAGTAAGTAGAGTTAATGTTTCAGTTTCAATGACCCTTATTCTTTTAGTGGCAGAATAATTGATCCACGGAATAATATGTCGACTTCAGTTTGAACGAAAGAACAAAGTGTCTATTCATATCTGCATTTGATAATAGTGATGTGCTTCTAGAGTTTCAGGGCTTGAAGCAATTGGGAAACTTTGATCTAATATTTGTGCTGACCTGAATTAAATGTGAGAACAGACGCCCACACCTAAAATGTATCAATCTCAGAAGACAAGTGCTCACTTAATTAATGGCTACAATGCCAAAAATTAAAGTATATAAATTGCATTCTGAAATTGTACACTGAGTGAGAAGAGCGCAGTGCACATTAACTTGTTTGTGAATGGCACATCCTTCATTGCTGTTTCCCTTTCAGTAAATTAAGTTCATTTTCAGACTTTCCAACATAATTGGTAAGATGTTACACCAACAAAGTGTGGAAATTAGGAGTGGCCTGGAATAGTGTCTATTTGCACCTGGATAGGAACAAATACAACATTATCTATAACATATTCCAGCACAAAGCACTCTACCTGATGAAGACCCCACACTTATCTTCATCCGTTTCACTGCTTTGTCTGTAGTGGCACTTTAGGAACTTGCCAAGATTTTCTGACAATACCACCGAAATTTGCAAACTCTGCCACCTTGAAGAACAAGGACAACTGGCACATGGAAAGATTATCAACCTTATCTCAAAGATGCACATAATCCTGATTTAAAGACAAAATGGTTATAATTGTGAATTTGGTGTTTGTGGAATTCTGAAGGTGAAATGATCTGTTCCCATCCTCTTCTACAGAGTGTTTGTTTGGAATTACAATTCTGTCAGCCTTAGCTTGGCACTACCCCTCTCATTTTTGTCTTAATGTAATGGTTTCAAATATTATTCCAGGGATTTGAGCGCATAATCCAGGCTGATACTTCAGATTGGTATCAGTGTGGTATTAAGGAACCTCCTAACTAGAGGTAATTATTGGAGGATATTCATCATTTTGCCAGGATATTGCAGTCAGAGTTCCCAAGCTATGTATCTTCAACAGTTTCACAGAATCATAGGATTTTACAATATAGACAAAAACTATTCAGCCCTTCATGTCTTTACCAGTTCCCAAAAGAGCTACCTAGCTAATCCCATTCTCCAGCCCTATCTCCATAGCACTCTAAATTCATCACTTTCAAATATATATGCCGTTCTCTTTTAAAACCTCCTATAGTATTTTCCTTCAGCACTCTCCCTGGGCAGCACAATCCAAATCCTAACAATTTGATTAAAGACATTTCCCCTCATCTCACTCCTAGCTCACTTGCTGATAATCTTGAAATTGTGACCCTCGTTACTGATAAACCAATGCTTTACCTTGTCAAAATTGTTCATAATTTTGTACAACTCAAAAAGGTCACCTCTTGATCCTCTCTGCTGTATGGAGAACAAACCTAATTCCTCTAATCTTTTTATTGTATCTAAAATCTCTCATATCTGGTATCATTCTAGAAATTCTACTTTGCTCTATCTCCAGTGCTTTAACATCCTCCTTTTAAATAAGGTGCCTAGAACTGAACATAATGTAGTCTGACCAATGATTTGTATAGGTGTAGCATCGCTTCTTTGCTTTCATACTCTCTCTATATTTATCAAGCTAAGGATCCTGTAAGCTGTTTCACCTTACCTGGCCACCTTTAGAGAATTATGCCAGGTCACTGCCCATTTGGCCAATTTGTCAATGCCTCTCTGAAGTCACTTAGTTTAGTATAATCTGTAATGTAGAGATTTTTATTTTAAAATCAATCTCCAAATCATTTATGTAAATCAGAAAATGCAAGAGCCCCAACACTGAACCCTGGGAAGCACAACTTTCAACTCTTATCCATTCTGAGAAATGCCCATCTCCACCTACCCTCTGTTTCCTATCTTTTAGCCAACATCTAATCCTTGCTGCCAAGAACTCATCAATCTCAAACATTACTAATTTGCTAACTAACCTACCAGGTGTCACTTTTCTTCCATCTTTTGGTCAGAAGTGGAATGTTTGTTGATTGGGATTGAACACCGTGTACTTCCATAATTCCTCAGTCCATGTCATATGCAGCAAAACTGGACAAAATTCCAAGTTGGGCTGATAAGGTGTAATATTCATGCCACAGAAGTGCCAGGCAAAGATCATCTCCAGTAAGAGAGAATGGAATCACCATTTTAACATTCAACAGCATGAACAT
The DNA here is from genome assembly GCF_004010195.1 of Chiloscyllium plagiosum. Classification (NCBI taxonomy): domain Eukaryota; kingdom Metazoa; phylum Chordata; class Chondrichthyes; order Orectolobiformes; family Hemiscylliidae; genus Chiloscyllium; species Chiloscyllium plagiosum. The sequence continues at coordinate 64,142,227 of NC_057721.1, read as the reverse complement.
TGCTGAATCTCTCAATAGGATCATATTTGGAACCATTGACTGAAAACTTAACCAGACCAGCTACATCAATAATGTTGCAAAAACAGCAAATCAAGTCCAGGAACTCTGCAGTGAGTAACTTGCCTCCTGACTCCCCAAAGCCTGTCCATCCTCCATTTATGCAAGGCATAAATCAGGATTGTGATGGAATCGTACCCACTTGTCTGGATGGTGCAACTCCAGCAACATGTTCCAGACCTGTGTCTTGTACTATCTTGAAGAATAAGGGCTGCAGACCCATCATTGTCAAGTTTCCCTCCAAGTCGGACACCATCCTGACTTGGAAATATATATCATTGTTTCTTCACCATTGCTGGTTCAAAATCCCTGGAACTCATTCCCTAAAGAGCATTGTGGGTGTATCTAAATCACAAGGTGGTGCATTGGTTCATGAACAGGGTTCACTAGCACTTCTCAAGAGCATTGAGTGCTGTGCAATAAATTCTGTCCTTCTGGATGTAAGTTTGCTCGCTGAGTTGGAAGCTTCATTTAGCCAGCATCTAACCCATGCTGCCAAGGGCCCATCAATCCCAAATGAATCTTCCAGCTCAGCGAGCAAACTTGCATCCAGAACCTCAATCTGAACTGCAAGTCTTCTCAACACTGTCTAAATTCTGACCTAACCAGTGACTCTCTCATCCGACGTGATTTCAGAAATGCAGAACTGAAGGAATGCCATAATACTGATCTGCTTCCTTCAGATGGGATGACAAACCAGTGACGCCCATCTACCTTCTAACATCCTTTAAATACTTCTGTAATATTATTGAAGTGGGTCGGAAGACTTCCCCGCAGTACCCTGCCCAATACTTATCCTCAACTAAACTTACTTAACCAGATTGCCTGATCATTATCACATTGCTGTTTGTGGGAGTTTGCTGTGCCCAATTTTATTGCCACGTTAGCTACTATACAGACTTGTGAAATTATTATGGTGCAAAAGAGGCTATTATGTGTGCACCATCTCTTTTGAGCATTTTATTTCCTGCCAGTCTCCTAACTTTTTTCCTTTACCCCATTATACCAGTGACTGCAACTCAGAAATATGGCATTAGCTGCAAAATACTCTGTGAAGTCCAATGTAATGAAAGGTATAGAATGCCTCTTTCTTTTACCAGGCTAACATTGAAACATAGAAGATAGGAGGAGGCCATTCAGCCCTTTGAGCTTGCTCCTGCCATTCACCATGGTCATGGCTGGTCATTCAACTCAATAGCCTAATCCTGCTTTCTCCCCATAACCTTTTGGTCCCATTCACCCCAAGTGCTACATCTTGCCACCCCTTGAATGCACTCAATGTTTTGGCATCAACTCATTCCTCTGGTAATGAATTCCACAGGCTCACCATTCTTTGAGTGAAGAAATGTCTCTTCATCTCCATCCAAAATGTCCTCCCTGAATCCTCCGACTGTGACCCAGGTTCTAGATGCAACCACCATCGGGTATGTCCTCCCTGCATCTACCCGGTCTAGTCCTGTTAGAATTTAATAAGTCTCTATGAGATTCCCCCCCCCCCCCCCCCCTCATCTGAACTCCAGTGAAAACAATCCTAACCGAGTCAATATCTCCTTTTATGTCAGTCCCACCATCCTGGAATCAGCCTGGTAAACCTTCACTGCTGTCCCTCAAGGACAAGAGCATCCTTCCTCAGAAAATGAGACTAAAACTGCACACAGTATTCTTGGTGTAGCCTCACCAAGGCCATGTATAACTGCAACAACACATCCCTGCTCCTGTACTCAACCTCTCGCAATGAAGGCCAACAAATCATTTGCCTTCTTTACCACCTGCTGCCCCTGCAAACTTCCCTTCAGCAACTCGTGCACAAGGACACCCAAGTCCTGCTCCGCACTCTCTCCTCTCCCAATTTACAGCTATTTGGGTCATAATCTGCCTTCTTGCTTTTGTTTCCAAATAAATTTATCCAAATTACACTACTTGTAATATTCCCAAATTAAGAATGACAACTCCAGCTGAAAGTCTGATCCCTTTCTTTGTTCTGCTGAATCTTTGGGCCTTACAAAAAGATAGCATGTCTCAAATACAGCCAATTCAACGCTCCATCCAGTATTCAATCCAGAGCTTCAAGTTTCAGTTGAGCTGAAGGAAAGGAAACCTGCAGTTTGGCTTTGAATTTGCTTTTGTTGTTAAAACTTATTGCAAACAAAATCTTGATGTTGCCCTTTGCCACTTCATTGCTCGATTGCATTCACGCCAGTAAAATTTTATTCATGGCTATTTTAGGTGGAAAATGTATAGTTTTTCAGGAGACTGGAAGCTTTGATTCTGAGTCAGTAAATGTAGGGTGAGTGAATTTGTTAAGTGGCGGCAGCCTATCTATGCAGGGCCGAGAAGATTTGGTTGTTGAGTGCAAATTGTTCAAAGTTTCCATTGCTTGCTGAGCAGCTGTTTGAAGCTGTCATTCATAGCCTTCAGCAAAGTGCTGCCTTGAGTAGATAATGGTCTTTCCATCGAATGATTCCAGAGGTTATTCGGTGACATGGCCGTCGTGGTAATGGGCTTCGGCCACTGAATCACACTTTTTTTTTCCCTTCAATGGGAAGGGTTGGGTTTCTTGTGTGTGCTTAAGCATATCCTGATTTAGAATTCCTTAATTCCTGAAGGCCTATTACTATTTTTGGCATAAGAAAGCACAAGACCTTGAAAGGTAATTAGTATTCCTGTGGCAACATTTTCCAAAGACCTGTTAGAGAAGACTTCAGTTGGTGATCTTTCCAAATTTAGTAATTATTTGCAGAAGGGAGGAAAATTATTTAACATTTTTACCCACACATAGGGAGGTTTAGACTTATGAGGAGAGATTAAGTAGACTGGGGTATACTCATTGGAATTTAGTAAAATGAGGGGGAGTCTTATAGAAACACATAACATGAAGGTAATTGTTTCCACTGGCAGGTGAAACTAGAACTCAGGAGGCATAGTCTCAAAATAAGGGGGAGCAGATTTAGGACTGAGTTGAGGAGGGACTTCTTTACCTAAAGGGTTGTGAATCTGTGGAATTCCCTGCCCAGTGAAGCAATTGAGGCTACCTTGTTGAATGTTTTTAAGGCAAAGACAGCTATATGAACAGTAATTAAGGGTTATGGTAAGCAGGTGGATAAGTGGAGTTGAGTCCGCAAAAAATTGAATAGTGGAGCAGGATCAACAGGCCAGATATCTTGAAAGGCAATTAATATTTCTTTGGTAACATTTTCCAAAGACCTGTTAGAGAAGACTTGGGTTGGTGATCTGGCCAGATCGCCTGCTCCTATTTCTTATTATTCCACTAGCTACCTGACGAAGGGGCAACACTCTCAATGCTTGTGCTTCCACTTAAAACTATTGGACAATAACCTGGTATTGTGTGATGTTTAACTTTATCCACTGCAGTCCAACACTGGCAATTCCACTTCATACCTATTTCTTACGTTCTCGTGTTTAGCTATTGAGATTTGAATCTTTGAATAGTTTTGTTTTGCAAATTTCAGCGTCCTTTTTTGTTTCTCTCCAACCTCCACGGCCCATCACCATGTTCCAAATTCCCCATATGACTCAACAATGTTGCAAAATGTGGCTGATTTTAAGGTAGCAATATTATCTGCCTTAAATTGTAATTTTAATGTATTTTAACTGTAAAAGTATCCGTTTCAGAGCTACTGATGGCACAGTATCTACTGGACACTAAACATTTCTGTCACATTTCCTGCCACATATACAGTTACTGTATAGAAACCATAAATGCAAACACTTCTCAAGCAGCATGCACAAGTGATTATTCTTTGTAGCAAACAGTTAACCTCCTTTCCCTATGATGTTTTTGTCGGATACACTAATAAAAGTTTGTGAGTAAACAGAGCTGTTTCTTATTTAAAAGTCAAACCTTTGTTTTCTGCCTTTCTTTTTATTTTTCTTGAAATGTGAGCATTTCTGGCAAGACCAACATTTATTGTCCCATGCTTAATCTCCCATGGAAAGATTAGTATAGCCCTGGGTTGAACAATTAACCCTGCACTATAGCAAATTGTTCACTGTAAAGCATTTCATGTGACTGTTACATTTTCCTGTTACCTCAGAAGGTGTGGAATTACTTCTGTGCTTTGTTACATATGCAAGTGAAGATCATGTATCCATCCTTATTTATGGATAAATGCAGGAAAATTGGCAAGGCACTAATGGTGTAAACAAAAGATTTTTTTTTCCAGCACTTTTCATCACACCTACATAACAGAAACTGCAACAGAAATAAACATTTATGCTCTTTCCTCCTGTTCCCATCTTCCTATCAGTTATTCAGAAACCTCCACTTGATGATTTGAGGCCTTTGATTGTCCCTTAGGTTGGTAGTGATAGGCAGAAGTGGGTATTGCAGACACTGAAGGTTAGAGTCAAGATTAGAGTGGTGCTGGAAAAACACAGGAGGTCGGGCAGCATCCGAGGAGCAGGAAAATTGACGTTTCGGCAAAAGTCCTTCATCAGGAATGACTGAATCTAGCTCTCAAGAAACAATCTCTAATGTGTTCCTGACTGGCAACTGCTGTCTGGTCTCAAGTGGCAACAGGCCTCCTCATTCAGTGGGTTAGTGCCACATTGGGTTTGACTTTACCACAAGTTGTTGAGGTTGCTCAGAGAACATTTTAATTTATACATAAATAGTATTATAAAACTGAGTTGTAGCTGTTGGAAGAAGACTGTCAGTTTCCTCTGTCTGAGACAATTTAAATGTTAATTTCTTCTGTATAAATGGCTTATTTTTAGTTCCCCCCCCCCCCCCCCCACCTAATATAGGTAAAAATAAAGTTGGCGTGGGGCTGCTGTGATGACTGGTGATGGTTAAACCTGAGGTTACGAGGTTGAGAAGGTAGGACCTTCATGGTAACCTCTGCCATCATGGGAGATGAACCCATGATGGCATTGGTCTGCTTCACAAACTAGCTATCCAGCCAACTGAGCTATCCGAACCAAACACCCCCACCCCAACCTAACAGTCACTACATTTCAGAAATAACTTGTGTTTTGTGAAGCATAACATGTAGCACAAATATGTGTGTTTCTCCTCAATTTTCAACAGTAGTTTTCAACAGTAAATCTAGAACCAGGATGCAGTGTTTCAGAATAAGGGCGCTCCCATTTAATTTGGAGAAAGGGGTGGTTCCAGTAATGTGTGTTTAATGGCCTCCTAGATTGCACACCAAGGCACTTACAGCAGTGGGAGACTGGGTCAATGAATATGTTTCATCCTGAGTTTGAACAATTTTTGACTGACAGACAAGGGAGTGGGGAGTTTTGGCATGTAGCCAGGGAAATTGGAGTTGAGGTTACAATTTGATCAGTCATGATCTTCCTGAATGGTGGGATAGACTAGAGGGACCAAATAGCCACCTCCTGCTTCTAGTTTTTATGTTCTCTGATTCCAAGTACAAATGAATGAGAACATAAATCCAGTAGTTATCTTGTTGTTCAAGATCCAGTTTCATGGAACTTGGCAGTGGTTCCAGTTGACTATTTTACGAACTGTGGATGTCACTGGCAAGCCCACCATTGAGGACATTTTCAGGTTGCCCTTGAGAAGGTAGAAACTGACTCTTCAATAATGTGTATAAATCAATTATTTTTCAACAGATTCTTTCACCCCACAGGGCGGTGCAGGAAAACTATACAGGAAGACAGGATACTTAACACAATCATTTTGTTTTGCTTGACCCTAAAAAAAAAACGAGCTGCCTAGAGTGTTACATGTTCATAAAGTTGCAAAAGAAAATTACTAAGCTACTCGGGTGAAACTGGAAAACTGCTCAGGGACATGAATGTTTAGCTTAACCTAGAATTTCCTCCGGAAGCTTAAACTGGAAATTAGACCCTTTACCACACCCACATTGTCTGGCAGGAGATTAGGTCATCATTTGACAAAATCTCATTAGGATATGCACAAATATAAAACTGAGTGTTAAATCAGAGCAAACTCTTGGCACCAAACCTGCACCATACATTAAAGTGTGAACATTTAAAGTTTCAACTTGTTTTACATTTTAGGCATAAGATGTTTACAAGTTTGTCAACTGAAACATTGTTAGTTTTTAATGTGATTCATTGTTTATTTTTTAACAGAGCTGACGATACAGTGCAGGTCCTCTAATATTTTTATGAAAGCTCAAAACATAACAAGAAAGAAAGCAGAAAAATGACACTGTTATATGCTATACCTGAAAAACTTTGTAATTTGAAGCAAGCATACTGCCCTTTCTTGACCTCTCCGTTTCCATCTCCGGCAACAGTTTACAGACTGACATTTACTACAAACCCATAGCCTCCTGTAACTACCTGGATTACACCTCCTACACTGTATCCTGCAAAGACTTCATCCGCTTTCCTAATTCCTCCGTCTCCGTCGCATTTGCTCTGACAGGAAGATGTTCCACTCCCAAGCATCCCAGATGTCCACCTATTTTAAACAATGTGCTTTTCCCCTCTGTCATCAAGACAGCCCTCCACCGCACCTCCTCCATTCCCCACTCCACTGCTCTAAACCCCTCTCCCAAAACATCATAACGACAGGGTTTCCCTTGCCCTCACATTCCATCCCACTAGTCTATGCTTGCAGCGTATCATCCTCAAAATATTTCTACCAACACCAACTCCAACTATATCCCACCACCAAGAACATCTTACCCTCCCCACCCCGCTCTGCCTTCTGCAAGGACCGTTCCCTTCAACAGTCCTTGGTTCGCGTCACCAACCCCCACTGAATCACCCAGTACCTTCCCCTGCAACTGTAGAAGATGCAAAACCCACTGACACACAACCCCCCTCACCTCCATTCAGGTCCCCAAACAGTCCTTCCAGGTGAAACAAAGGTTCATCTGCCTCTCCTCCAGCCTAGTGTGCTTTACAGCATCAGATGCTACCTGTGTGGTCTTCCCTGCACTGGAGAGATCAAATGTAAACTTTTTGCTGATCATCTCAGCTGGACCAGGAAGGGCAAGTCTGACTTCCTGGGCACCACCCATTTCAGCTCCCCTTCCTACTCCTACTCTGACATGACCATCCTTGGCCTCCTCCATTGCTACAGTGAGACCACAAATTGGAGGAACAACACCTCATCTTCCACTTGGGCAACCTACAGCCTGGATTTCAAGTAACGTTCCAGCCCCTCCTCCCTTCATTCTCTCCAACTGACCCTTCCATTCCAGATACCAATCGGATTCATTCTTCCCATCAGTCAACCAGGCTGTACCCACCTCCTGAATTCACCTATCAAGACCTCACCACTCTCACCACTCCTCACACTTTTTGGCAGCAGCAAACCCCACACCCCCCCCCCCCCCCACCCCTGCCATTCCTGAAAAAGGGTTACACCTGAAATGTCGACTTTTCCACCACCTGACCTCCTGATGCTGCCTAGCTTGCTACGTTCTTCCAGCCTCCTATCTGTCTACTTTTTAAATTCCAGCATCTGCATTTTTTTTTTGTCTCTAACCAGGTCTAACTGTGTACAGTTTTAACCTGGGATTAAGCTAATTGTAGGCAAAGATGCTTCTGAGCAGAGACATTAGCATGTAATTGTGAAAACTGAAGGAGAATTAGGTGCATTATACTTGGGTCTGTCACTTATTTATGAAATTCTGTGATAATTTACCCTGAACATCAATTATACCTCCACGTGGGAGCAAGGATTGAGCAAATTCTGAGTAACTAAGCTTAACCATGTTCAAACCTGTCTCGGACAATGGCACAGAAGAGATTGTCTGTCATATGTAGCACCTCTAGTTAAGAACATAGTATATAGAATCAGAAGACTTCAACACTTGGGCACAATGTAAAAATTACTTTTGAGGCCTGATGCCATTTTTGGCCTGCAGCAAACATACATCCTAGTTGTTTGAGTATTGCTGAAAAAAAGACGTTTTGTTGAATCTTTTCATCTTGCATTCATCAGGATATTTCACAAGAATATTAATTCAAGGGGAAAAACAATTTGGTGCAGATTGGTTAGCAAGTGAATGCTGGAAGAGGCATTGCCATAGATCTGTACCCATTAATGCTGTTGACAGTTACCTGGCAGGCTTAGTTGAATGTTTAAACCAGGGAGGTTGACTGTCATCAAAGTATGAACCTCAGAAATGAACCAGTAAATGGCTGCCATTGAGTTGAAATCGGTGTGGTACAGGTGTGTGTACTTTCTGTCTGCAAAGAACAAGGTCTTTCAGTATATGTGAGTGTGCCACACCATGAGCCTGACTGACAATCCTAATGGGGTGGCAGTGTAATTCTTTATGCACTCTGGATTGTCCAGCAAATGTTGTTTTGTTGCTGAATCTCATCAAATGTTGGACATGGTGTAAGCTCCTGTAAGCCTGAGTCAGTTGGATAAAATCAGTACATTACTCGTTAATGGCTGAAGGGATTTGCTGTTTGATATGATAAGAGTCATAGAATCATCATAGAATCCCAAAGTGTGGAAGCAGGCCATTCAGCCAATCGCGTCCACGCTCACTCTCTGAGAATCCTATCCCATTCCCTGTGACTCTGCATTTCCCATAGCTAATTCACCAAGCCTGCATACTCTGGGCAATTTAGCACAGACAATCCACCAAATTTTCACGTCTTTGGACTGTGTGAGGAAATCAGAGCACCCGAAGAAAACGCACACAGGCACCAGAGGCTGGAATCAAACCCATATCCCTGATGCTGAGGCAGCAGTGCCAATCACTGAGTCACCATGCTGCCCAGATAGTCTTTGGGGTGTGTGGCCTTGTTATTTGGCATCACACCTCTACTAATTAACATTCTTCTTTCAGGAAGCATAAATTTTGGTAATGTTGCAAACTGTCCTGATATGTGCAAGACAAAAAGCTTTGGTGAAGTGTTTCATTTTAACATATGTCATCTTTAGGCAGGCACTTTAGCTGACTGTGTGGAAGCAGCAACGGTTTGGGCGTTCCATCAGATCAATAACCAGCTCATTTTAACTGCCCTACTTACTTCTGACAAGTGCACTGGGTTAAGTTCATCTCCACTTTTTCTGTTAATGGGAAAATGAAGGCATGCCTGTGGACTTCTACACTGGGCACAACAAAAATGTATTTTTAAATACCCAAACTATATGTTTTCCTAATGGTCAGATTTGCATTCTTGCAGCAGAAGTCCCTTTAAAGCTAAAATTGTAACATTTGCATTTTGTTGTAAGATTAATTAAATGGAACTACAAAATGTGTAATTGATGCAAAAGATGTGCTGTACTGTATTTGTACATGTTCAATCATAATTCATTTGTAATGTTGACTCATCTACAGTTGGAATTTCTTAAATTGCATCTTACTCTACCTCTAAATAGTCCGTAACAGATCAGAAGTATCTGTAGGAATATTAGTTTTAGTGGAAGTTTTTGCTTGAACAATGTTCTTACATTAACCAATTCCGAAGGAGCAAATTTCCTTATTTACCAACTGCTGTAACCTTTGGCTCTCAGAAATTGCAGTGTACATTTTCGAAAGGAACAACATCCAAGAGTCCTTTTTTTTTTCGGTTGAATCTAGTTGTGGGGTTTTATTCTGTGATTCATATGAATGCTACATGTTGGGGAATAGAAGTGCAGAAACACTGGCGGGTAATGGCCTCCTTCCTCTGCCTTCATCAATGAAGGAGAAATATGATCCTTAACTCAAGTTAGTTTCCTTTTAATATTCTCTGTGTCTCTCCATTTTGACGATGCTGTTTCCTCCCCCCCCCACCAACCCCCCACCCACCTCCAAATTAAAAATAGGTTTTCTCTCCACTTCCCCCTCACTGAAATTACATTTTATTGAAAGAAATAGCTGAGCCAGAATGCTGGAATTCTCTCCCTGACAGTATTATCGAGGTAGAGCTGAAAATGAGCCTCCTTCAAGCTCATGCCCGAAACATCGATTCTCCTGCTCCTTGGATGCTGCCTGACCTGCTGTGCTTTTCCAGCAACACCTTTTCAGCTCTGATCTCCAGCATCTGCAGTCCTCACTTTCTCCTAGCATTATTGAGTTACCCTGGACTGTGGCTCATCACCATCTTATCAAGGGCAGCTCGGCATAGACAAATGCTGGCTCAGCCAGTGATGTCCACATCTCCTGGATGAATAGAATAAAAATGCAGGTGGATTGCATTTGAGAATGATGATTTTTATTACCATTTATGAATAGTATCAGAGTTCCCATTGTTTGTTTAATTGTTTTAATTTAATTATATGGGCATATTTATCCAGTTCCATCTAAAATGATGTTAATGACACTATTCTACACAGTGATGCATCTATTGGAGGGGCAATTGAAAAGAAGTGAATTTCAAACCTTACATGAGACTTGCCAGTTCTTGTGCGTTTGTTTTCCTAGTGACATGTACTTGCTTACAAGTGTGTAATCCATACCTTGTAGATGTTCCACTTTCTCAGAACTCCCTCCAGTGTACCAAGCTATTTAATGTGGGATGCCCAGGACTGCAGACACCACTCCAAATATAACTTCCCAAATGAGTTATTTTAAACCTTTTATGTAAACAGTATTGACTTGCGGCCAAATGCCTTTGAGAGACATCCAAGAATTCAAGGAGGCTTGTTGATTGGATATTTGTTTTGTTCCTGTGATTGCAAATGTGCACTTTTTTCTTTTTTATTTCCCCCCCCCCCCCCATTCTTCCTCCGTTGATTTGATTTGTTTTTAATGGAGACCACACTTGATTAAGAGAACAACGATTCTTTACATTTTCGTTCTATGTAAGTATAGTTCATTCATGGATTCGTATTCAATAGGCACAGTGTAGATGGGGCTAACACACTGTGTTCTTGCAAAATAGTGTCCCCTGTTGTGACAATATTTGTTCATTACAAAATGCATTTCCTTGCCCTAGGGACATGGCCTTTCCACTTTGGCTGATAACTTTGAAAGTGTCTGGGTAGTCTTCAAAGCTAATAACCTCCTTGGAGCTTAGTGTTTTGAACAAACTTGGAAGAATAAAAAGTAAACACTGTGAAAAGGAAGTGATTGTATTATGTAGCAACATTCATGACATTGATCTCCCAGGGCAATTTGCAGCCAAAGGTATATTTTTAGATGTCTAGTCACTCATGTGATGGAAGAAAACACTGCATCCAAGTTGGACAAAGCATGTTCCAGAAACAGTTATGGGATAATGGCAAGATAATTTGTTTTAGTAAAGTTAATTGTAGATAGGATATTGGGGACAACATCTCATCCAAAAAGATTTCAGCCTTGACAATGCTACACTCCCTCAGTAATCCAATGAAATGTCAGGCTAACTTGGGTACTCAAGGAGACTTCTGCTGGATTAAATGTCCCCCCTCTCTGGCAAGGGCAACATTCAGTCAAGTGGGAGAGTGGTGGGTCACCACCTTCTGTCATTGTCCTGAATAAGACGGTGATGGCAGTGTCTTTCCATTTACTGTCCATGTGTGAAATCCATAAAGAAACCCTTTGGCCTGCTTGCTTGTGGATTTCTGGAAGTGGGGATCTCTGATTATTAGGCCCTTAGAATGTAACAAAGAGACCAAACATGGGGAAGGCAGCCACCCATTCCCTCAATACTCCTTCCCACTCACCTATGAAATCTCCTGTCCTCACTCCCCTGTGCCTGAATCCATGGTGATGGATCTCTGTGTGATGCTGTTGAGTTGGTGGCTTCTAAGCAACAGCTTCCAGTAGGTAGGAAACCCCTTCCCAGCCAGTCTCAGAATGATTGTTGCTGCCCAGTACTTCATGAGTATTCAATGAAATGGGACTTTTGGAAAAGAGGTATTATGGTGCTGTGACCAACTCAGCAGTCGGCAGTGACATTCCTGCCGCTTCCAATAAATGATCCTAGAAGGTCCTTGAACAGTCTTACTACTGGGAGAAGGTTAATGTTCGCCAAGGCTGTTACATTTCCTTCTTTTGCTATGTCTCTATTTTTGAATCTACATGAAACTAATCTGAAGATTTGACTTGACATGATGGCATGTATTTGAATGAATTTTGTGTTTCAATAGATGCAGTGTTCATCTATTTGGCCATTCACTTTAAACTCAAAGTCAGGTTTGCATGTATTCAGGATTCCATACTGAACTCTGTGAAAATTAATGTTTGGATTTTTGCTTCCACTGGAATCCTGAGAACTGTGGATGCTGGAAATTGGAAATAAGGTCAGAAATTGTTGGAGAAACTCAGCAGTCAGGCAGCAAATGTGGAGAGAAAGCAGAGTTAATGTTTCGGGTCCAGTGACCCTTCTTCATGGCACGGTGGCTCAATGGTTAGCATTGCTGCCTCAGTGCCTGGGACCTGGGTTTGATTCCAGTTCGGGCGACTGTCTATGTGGAGTTTGAACATTCTCCCTGTGTCTGCATGGGTTTCCTCCTGGTGCTCTGGTTTCCTCCCATAGTCCAACGATGTGCAGATTAAGTGAATTGGCCATGCTGAATTGCCCCTTTGTGTTCAAGGATGTGTAGGTTAGGTGCATTAGTAATGGGCAAATATAGGATAGGGAGAATGGGTGTGGGTGGGTTACTCTTCAGAGGGTCGGTGTGGACTTGTTGGGCCGAAGGGCCTATTTCCACACTGTAGGGATTCTATGATTCTTCAAATTAGGTTTCCAGTGCCTTTTTTTAAAATTCCAATCCACATTTTCAACCTAATGTCACTTAAGAACCAAACTAAAAGCAGAGAATACTGGAAAAATCTCAGTTTTGGCAACATCTATGGAGAGAGGAACTGAGTGAACATTTTGAATCCAATGACTTCTCTACAAAGCAGAAGGAAGATGGAACAATTGAGTTTTACACCATGGATAAGAGGGGAGGGACAAGTGGAACAGAATGGCAGGCCTGGGTACAAGGAGGTCAAAGATATAAGACAGAATAAGAATCAATGTAAAGAAGTTGAGCATAGAACCAGAGCTCCTGACAGAATAAAATGAGAGGAAAAGAAACCAAGAAATGCAGATGTTGGAAATCGGAAACCAAACAAATTGCCAGGAAAATTCTCATGTCCAGCAGCACCTGTGGAGCGAAAGCAGAGTTAACATTTTTGGATTCAGAGACCCTTCTTCAGGATAAACATGAACTCTGACTAATAGCAAAACAATGAAAAGCAAGATGGAAATACCGGAGGTAGGGTTGGGATGGGGGTGTGAGTGCAGAGGCAGAGAATATTGTTAGTAATGTGCCTGAGCATTAAAGTAGTGCTCTTTCTCCAGTTTGTATTTGGCTTCACTGGAACATTATAGCAGGCCTAAAGCAAAAAAGTGAATATTGGAGCAAGATTGTGCATTGAGATGACGAGCATCCAGGAGATTGGAGCAGCGCTTGTTGACTCCATTTCGACTTCTGACTCCACATTGAATTCACTAGCTTCCGATCATTAATTCTATCCTCTATTTTGATTCCAACTCTTTTTGCTTCCTATATGGATGCAGGGGATTGAGGAGGATATAATGTTTTGGTCTTGACATGTTTCAAAATCCTTTGAAATCAAGGTATGTCATGAAACTTTCTTTGTTCTCTTTTTCTAAGTGTTTGGATTAGATTAGATTACTTGGTGTTCTTTAACCATAAGTTCCTTTTTTCTAAAACAAGGGTTTTGTTTTAACTCTGCCCTTTACCTTCCACTTATTATTAATACATTCTCTTTTTTAGTTTGTGTGTTGCTGTTCAATCCATTGTTGAGATTTTCAGCAATTTGAAGGACAACATAAGAATCCAGTTTAACATATTATAGAATCATCTAATTTCCTTAATAAATAGGCATGCTACAAAATGCAGGAAAGGTGAATCAAATGTTGGGAAGCATGGCTGTTCTGCCATCGATTGGTTTCTGAAATTTCTCTTATTCTTTCTTGTTTTTGGTTGATATGGGAAACTGGGAACCACACCAGCATATATTCAGCTGCATATAAAAAAAGTAAGGCATGACTTCAATAAAAGAGACTTCACTGGTTTAAAAATTGAAGTCCTAATTTCCTGCTCCTTCTCATCTATCACTGGATTCAAAATTTTCCATTGTCTCAGTTATGCATGACTATCAATGGACTCTATCTGAATGGCCAACATTATCATATGTTGCCAGTCTTTCCATAAATCACCCAGATGCCCTTTATTTGTCATTTTAAAAATTAATACTTTACGCAATGTGACAAATGTAGTTTGCTTTAAATACATTTATTGACTATTAATTGATACTAATCTGTGGAATGTACCTTTTTTTTTGTAATTTTTCTACCACTTTTTTTTGAGTGTCCATTATTTTCAATGTGTGGATTTAATGATCGTTAATGTAAACTCGTTTAGTGCAGTTGAGGCAAGGAGTGGAATTTACAGGTTGTTGTGTTGGCTGCCAGCCAAATATTAACAGATTAGTCTTTGTGCAATCTTTATCAGACTATCTGTGCCAGAACTAAAGTTCACTAATATAATTTGTGTGTTAGTGCTCATGATATGTTTAGTTATTCATTACTCTTCCTTCCTTTCCTCTCTCTCTCTCTCTCTCTCTCTCTCTCTCATTTGCGACCAACATAACAGCCTCCCGAAAAGCAGTTATCTGTCAGTTACAGCACCTTTGATAGGTGACCACTTCTCGCAAATGTTTAGATCTGAAATATAATTGTCTGGATTGTGCATGAAAATTGGGCCGAAATTAGATTCTTCCCCTTACAGTCACTAATGTACAATTGCAATTTTTCTTTTGGAAAAGAAAATGGGACCATAAAAGCAACTGTTGTCTTTTCATGCTAAGTTGAAACTTTATTGCTGGAACAGCACAGCAGGTCAGGCAGCATCCAGGGAACAGGAGATTCGACGTTTCGGGCACAGGCCCTTCTTCAGGAAACCATTCATGCTAACCATTCTTGCAGAATTAGCTGTATATAGAACATAGAACAATACAGCACAGAAAGGCCCTTCGGCCCACGATGTTGTGCCAAACATTTGTCCTAGCTTAAGCACCCATCCATGTACCTATCCAATTGCCGCTTAAAATTCTGACTCTACC
>NC_057721.1:64077160-64125390 GCF_004010195.1 Chiloscyllium plagiosum | reverse complement strand
GTAAATACTGAAGAAAAGTTCTCATTCAAGACCTCTCCTATCTCTTCCAACTCAGTACACAGTCTCCCACTACTGTCCTTGATCGGACCTACCCTTGTTCTCGTCATTCTCATGTTTCTCACATACGCATAAGATGCCTTTGGGTTATCCTTGATCCTATCCGCCAGAGATTTTTCATGCCCTCTCTTGGCTCTCCTAATCCCTTTCTTCAGGTCCCTTCTGGCTATCCTGTATCCTTCCACTGCTCTGTCTGAACCCTGTTTCCTCAACCTTATGTAAGCCTTCTTCTTCCTCTTTACAAGACATTCAGCCTCCCTCGTCAACCAAGGTTCCCTCACATGACCATTTCTTTCCTGCCTGACAGGTACATACATATCAAGGACACGTCGTATCTGTTCCTTGAAAAAGTTCCACATTTCCACGACATCCTTCCCTGACAGCCTATGCTCCCAACTTATGCTCCTCAGATCCTGTCTTACAGCATCGTAATTACCCTTCCCCCAATTGTAAAACCTACCCTGTTGCACGCACCTATCTCTCTCCATAACCAAGGTGAAAGTCACAGAATTGTGGTCACCATCACCAAAACGTTCACCCACTAACAAGCCCATCACTTGTCCCGGTTCATTACCGAGTGCCAAATCCAATATGGCCTCCCCTCTGGTCGGACAATCTACATGTTACTAATCCCAATCTTGCACCTGACTTCAGTTTTGGTACAGATGCACTCTCATTTGAACTTTTTAACCTTACAACCACTATATTGGATAAATGGAGGTTGTAACATATTAAAATATATTTTTAATTGGTTGAGAGTCTTGTTTCAAAATTGATCTTTTTTCCTTGCTTTTGTAAAGTAGTAACCCAGAATTGTTCATGGAGTGTTCCTAAGAAGTAGGTGTCCAGAAATGTTGACAATTATATAGAATTTAAAGAACAGAAACAAGCCATTCAGCCTATATACACACGCCTGTCTTTCTGGTCCACATAAACCTGCTCCCCTCCTATTTTTTCTGAGTACATTTAAATTGTAATTTCCTGTGACCTTGCTACAGATTTGAATTGTAAAGGCCATCTTAAATCTGGGGTCAACTGTTATTAAATTGTATGGATTTGTCAAAAATTCTCTTGTCTATTTTTCAATATAGGGCAACCTTTGGTCCTTTCTTGCAATAACCTATTAGAACATCATTGTGACACACAAACCCTCAAACATGTTCTGAGGTTTATTAAATCTTTATTAACTTGTATCTTAACTCAATTTAGCTTCCTTTCGATGCAAATTCCTTGATGCTCTTTCCCAATAAATATCCAGTGATCTTGATGTTTTGAAAATTTAATTTGACCCACCTCAAAAGTCATCTCTCTCTCTTATATTTGGACTCTCAACTTGCCTGAAACCTGAATATTAGTACCTTCTTATGATACCCAGGCAGCAGCCTGAATTGAATTGAATTTATTGTCACGTGTACTGAGGCGCAGTGAAAAGTTTTGTCTCGCGAGCAATACAGGCATATCAGCCTGGATCTTCTATTGCTGAAGTGTTGACCAGAGTTGCACATTGGCACCAAGTGAATGTCCTGATGCCACTGACTCCGCAGAAAGTACCTGGGAGGTTGCAACTTTTAATCGGTATTTTCCTGAGAAAGTCCCTATCCCTGAGTTGGAGTCAGAGTTTGGAGTTCAACTTATTTACCTCCATAATTGCCCGAAAGGTTTGTTTTCTAGAGGGATTAGCATCTGCTGTAACTCTGTGACTATAAGACTGATACCCCCATTGAATAACAGCAACCAAATCACCCTGACTCTACAACAGTTTCTCCTCCTTTTTCTCCCTCTCCCCACTTCCATGGATAATGGACCAGAGTGAATCTGACTCATCCTCAACCCTCACTCACTTTGCTGCCACCCTGCCCCTCACCTGTTAGCCCTTGCATAGTTGGCTACTCTCCCCATAGCTTGTTAAAGTGACTTTGGTACCTTTTTAAATGTCTGTTTACAGCAACTAGTATTGTTAAAAGCAGATGGGTTCCTGGATTCCAATGCTGAGGAAGACATCTAGGACAGGCCAGTAAGTGAGCAGTGTTTAATCTACAAACGGTCAGAAGATCTGGACCAAGTGGCACAGTCATCAATTATTATTTGAGAGCCTTTAATAGTTGCATTTACATTATAAATTGTAATCTATATGGCATTTACACATTTAGGAGAGGTTAGAAAATGCTTTTCTTTCAAAGGTTTATTAGAATATAGAATATGTTGTCCTGTGATACTGAAATTGAATAGATTGCTGCATTTGGATGAAATTGGATCTGTGCAGAAAAAAGAGACGTATGTTGGTAAGAGTAAATGTCTGTGATGTGGACTGCCATCATCTCCTATACCACCACTTTATAGGTTCTTGTATTTTCCTGTTTACTGTGTTGAGTATCATTTTACTGCATAACTTACCAGCAGTGTCAACGCCATGATTTTATAGTATAAAAGTACAATTGTGACTTAAATGTTTAATTTTGCCTTTTTGTCTCAAATGCCAATTTAGCACCTATATTGATAAAGAAAAATTAGTTTTGTGTGTTTGTTTCACTTATTTTAATTTGTTCTTGAGACGTGAGTATTGGTGGCAAGGTCAGCATTTATTGCCCATCTTTAATTGCCATTGAGAATATGTGCATGATACTTTGTTACTGATGCGTGAAATGACGGTGAAAAATGTTGTACATCCAAGCTAGCTTTAAAGATTTGTACTGCAGCAGATTTGTGGGAATCAGTGGTGTAAGTGTATCTTTTGTAGATGGCTACAATCCTGAACTTGACTTGTTATGCTTTATGTCTTCCCGAGATTGCTTAGCAGGAAGGTGCCGTGCACACAAAAGCTATTGACTAATTCTATGTATTGCATTGCTCAATGTTTATGTGCACCAACTGTGTTGGTTTTGCAACCAAATGTCCAGAGTGAAATGGATATATCCAATGGAAATGAAGGTTACACACGTTTTAGTTGAACGACTCATGACTCCTGGTGACTTTGATTTTATGTTAGTGTAATGTTTTTTTAAAAAATGAGACAAACTCTGAGACTCATTTTCCTTTTCGATTGCTCAGTATGTGATTAATAATTTCAGAATACAGCTTGTAATGAGCTAAGTTTCTGACTGTATTAACAATGTTATGAAATATACTTTCTACTCTTTGCCCATTCACAGCAACACGTTCTAGTTGCTGATTCATAATTAAGTATTCTATAGAGGCTGACATGAGGGCAAACTCTTGCTCAACTCCATTTAGTTCTAAGCAAATAGCTTATTCATGCCTTGTCTTGTCAGTTTTTCTTTTGAGAAAATCCTGTATTTATGCAGAATAACAGACTGAGGAAAAGCCCACTAAATGATCCAGTCTGACCTATACAATTGTAAAATCATGTTCAGTAGAATATGCACACTTTTTTTTCCAGCGCATCTGAAAGGTTCACAAGTTCCTAAGACAAGCAAAATAATCACTTTTTAAAATTTAGGCAAACTAGTGAAAAGCAATATTGTAATTTCTTGCCTGACCATCCCCAAGATGATTTAATAAATGAGGTAACAAAAGTCATGATTACCATTCTTGAGATACTAAATTTTGTATAAAGAGACCTTTGCCCTTGCCACAAATAGGTCCATTTTGCACTCAGAGTACTTCAGCCAATTGACAGCACCAAATGAGATGGCACCCCATTTTTCAGAATCGCTATTTTGGAAAAAGCGCTGCCTCCAAACATCTAATTGAGATCCGGCCTTGGGTATCTTGAGGCCCTAATTCTTTCCTATTTAGTTTAAACAGACTTGTGTACACCACGCAGTCTTATTTGCTTCAGTGTCTTTTTAACCTCTAATCACATTTGAATTTTCTTAACATGGTAGCAAGATGTAAATCACAATTTGGCACATCTGATAACAACAAATACACCAGAATGAAAAATGTAGAGGTAAGAAAAACCCAGATATCTACTTATGACTATAACAGCGGTTTGCTATGAGGTAAGATTCTAAACCAAAGCATCCTAAAATGGAATGAGAAGAACATGACTAATTTTTGGTCCCTTCCCATCATGCTATTGTCTTCTATCCATGTATCTAAATTCTTTATTTGTGGCACGTTTCATTAGTAGTTCTTCTACTTTAGTATAGATGATAGGGGTGTAAGGTACGTTTTTAATTTCTTGTTTTCCAATCCCACCATGGTTTTGCCCTTTTGCCTGTCTCTTGTTACAAAGATGATAAATATTCAAAATTACTAAGAGAACTAAAGATTTGAATGATCTGGAAAATAGATTTATTTAAAGTATTGTGGAAATATCTACTTCTTTAAAATAGGTCATGTGAAGTTCACTGTGGACACTAGTTTTTTTTTGTTCGAGTCATCCTGAAAATCACATGACTGAGAGCTGCTTGCTTTTTTCGTAGAACCCTGAATTGACTGTTTTGAACAGTGACTGACTTGGAATTCTCATTTTATGGCTTACTTGGAGAAATGTCTGCTGAAAACATGCTGAATGGGAGAAAAGCTTGCTATGAGCAAGCTGTCCAGCTGATCTGACCCCATTTTGAAACAGAGCCTATTGTTGAGTTCAGAGTGAAACCAATTTATTCTTTTGAAAGAGTGATTGAAGAAGATTTTTCTGAGCAAGCTGTCTGTAAGGCATCAGAAACCATAGTTTACTGGAAGTAACTTAACCATGTGTCAGTAGATGAGGGCAACCGACTGCAAAACATACATTTTAAACTTAAAAAACTACGGATGCTGGTGATCTGAAACAAAACAAATTGCTGGTGAAACTCAGCAGGTCTGCCAGTTGTCTGTGGAGAGAAAGCAAAGTTAATGTTTCGAATCCAATAACTCTTCAACAGAGTCCACGGGAATTGGCATCTTTTAGAAAAAGGAAATGGGGCTGTAAAAGCAACTGTCATCTCTGTTGATACAATTGCTCTGACAGGATTAACTTAAATGTTACTGATTCTAGTTTTACACTTGATTTTTGTTTCTGCTTGTTAATTGTACAGATTAACACATTGCATTTTAGTCACTCAACTACTGTATTGGATGAATGGTGATGAACACAATCGCTGTGTTCTAATGGACTTGGAACATTAACTTGGCTTTGTTCCCACAGATGCTTCCAGACCACCTGAGTTTCACCATAAATTCCTATTACTGTCAATGTTTTAAGCTTTTGCTGTCAAAAATAACCATTGGCCAAGGTGTTATTTCAGAAAACCTCTCTCTACAGACAAATGTGTTTTCTCTTTTCCTGTAGAGAATGTTTATGTTTTTCTTTGTGCTGTAGAGATATTTGGAGGACTGAGTATTTATTTTTGTTTGGTTGATTTTTAGTAAATTTGAAACCTGGTGTATATATAAGGTATTTATTTGGTCATCTTGGTAACTTGGAAAGGTATTTTTGTTATGTACAGCGAAGTAGTGAAACAAGAGTGATGATGCATTCCCGCATCTTCAGTCATAATGCTCGGTACCCAAGTCTTCCATCATAACTCTCAGTACCCCAGTCCTTCAATCCCTGAGAGATTGATATTTTCTATAACAACCTGTTCAGAAGATATAACACATCTCTGGAGCAAGGTGGGTCTTGAACCCAAGTTTCCTGGCTCAAAGATAGCAACATTACCACTTTGCCACAAGAGCCTTGTAATTGCCTTTGTTATAATGCATGTGAAGTTTGGAGTGGGGTATAACCGAAAGAAAAAAACTTAATGTTTTTGGTCTTTTAATCAACAAAGGAGGTAGCAATGTACTTCATAAATATTGTCAGTGCAGTGAATGTTTGTTTCGGGTTACCTGTGTGGAAAGGAACGTTTGTCCTGATGAGACTGATATTTAACATTTATTGCAGTTAATACTGTATTGTATTGGAGCTCAATGCTCCACAAACAAAAATATATCCTGCCTTACTTGAACGCATTGGTTCAGTTTTGCACAATACATTATTCAGAGGACCTTTTAACAGAAAATGTTTGACATTTGGCTGTGATTGTATCCAAGTTTAGTTAGAAACTGAAAATGTTAGAAACTCTCATCAACTCAGGGAGAATCTGTGGAGAGAAAAACCAAGTATATGTTTAAGATGAATGACCTTATACAAGAACCAGTTTTTCTAGCTTTTAATTATTTCCAATTTCTGGCATCTTCAGTTGTTTGCAAATAAATGTCAAAGCCAGTTCTTAGACTATTTACTGAAATAGATGGAACAGACAAACATTAGGATTGATGGAAGAATACCCCACACTTTCTTAAAATCTTCACTTTACATTTCCTGCTGTGCTGGCAATGATCTGAGTGGACATATTGCCTAAAAATCTGCTTAATGGGCAAGGCCCTACTTATTTTATTAGGCTGCAATTATGTTCCTTCCTCATTTTCAGTCATCTCCTTCCTTGTTCCCACAAAGTAAATATGACACATATTTTCCAAATGTCTTGATTTTCCACAGAGGTATGTGCATATTTCTTGCATACTTCAGTAGCTGATATTTAATTCCTCTTTACATTTTCCAAGTGACATTTTATTGATTACTTCTTAATTAGCTGTCAAGAGGAATGTTCTCATGTTCATATTTGAGCTGTGTATCATGTTTTTATTCCCTCTACTTTACTTTATCTATGATTATTTCCTGGAACCTAAGATTGTTCATGACTTATTTTTTAAATTGCTAAATTTATGTAGAATAGAATCTACAGAAGAGAAGCAGACCATTTGATCCAAATAGTTTATACCACGGGGGAAAGAGTAGGATCCTGTGTCCTGGTCACAACAAGGGCAATAGAATTATAGCCCACGGACTGCATCAATTCAACAAGGCAGCTCCCCAATGTCTTCTCAAGAGCAGTTTGGGTTGAGCAATAAATATTGACCTAGGTAGTCATGCCCAGGACCCATGAGTGAATCATGTATTTTTTAAAAATCTTTACAGTATGTCTAATTTTCTGTCTTGCTTTGTTTTCAGTTTGACCTTGAAGTACAGGTTAGGGGTCGCAGTTGGTTTTCTTTAATACATAACTGGCTTTTGCTTCACCAACATTTTGCCACCTTACCCACCCCCATTGCACTCAACAAGAGTTCAGCTTTCCTTGGCCCAAATGTGATCTGGAGCTGGTTGTATAGCTGTCAATCATCTACTGTCACCTATTGCATTCAGAAGATATCAATTCTCTAACCATTAAATGTAATGCAGGGACACCTCTAAATGCCTTTCAATCACTTGGAAATTTTTCAATATGTTCTATGAAATTTATAAACGCACAGATTGTATGTGCAGTAGTGCTGACAGTTTCTTTATTTTTAATTTCAAACAAGGTAGTTAAATTCACGAGTTGCCTGACTAAAGCAAAAGGAAAGAGGGTTTGGAGATTCAAGGGTGACTTGTTAATTTTCCCACTGTTCTCTTTTTTAATATCTTCAAAAAACAGAGTTTAATGATTTATTCTTGTTACTATTTGACAGATGTTTTAACAGTGTAAAATTTTCCATCTCAGCCAAGCCATTCAAATTAACTGCATATTGTGGGTGTTGAATGGAATTACTGCTGATGGAAACTATGTGCAGAACCAATGATAACACAGCTGCCAGGCAACATCAGCTGTTTTTTCCATCTTCCAGTGCAAAGCTAAGCTGATTACCATAGATATCTTGACTAAGTGCTGATGTCACTACTTTCCATTCGAAGATCATTTTATCCTAGTTGGAAGGTGCAGGTTTTGTTTAAGAATTTGCTGTCTCATACCGTAAAGCTCCTGAGGGCAAACACTACATTCTGTATAAATTAGAGTAAGGCACAACTACTTGTAATTCAAACAAGTGTCAGCAGCAGCTCAGCACTGTTTTGCTGGTTTACAAATCAGACCTTGGGAATCTTTTTCTCAAGAAACCATGCATTTTCAAAACCTTAACTGCAACGTTATTTTAATTGCCTGCTTGCCTGATTCTGAAGTCTTCACTGATGTTGATGTTCGGGTAAGGAGTTGGCTTAATACATTTTTTTTAAACATATCAGTTTAGGAATGACTGTTTCAAGCTATTGCATAGTTTGTACTCCTTGCTATTGCCATAATTTAGGACACACTTGACTAGCTTTGTGTATATGATTATTGTTAAGAATGTTTGGCATTTTGACTTGGAGAGAATTCGTAGTTTGTGCTTGCAATATGTTATTGGGGTGATCTGATCTGGGGTTTCTAATACTCTCAATAGCTGTGATGTGAAATGAATATCTATCTACATTTTAAAATCTTTTTTTGCAAAATTGTTCCTGTTATTCCTGTTCATTTTAATATACATGTGTTTTGGGCAAAGAAAACAAAACTGTGTACAAACATAAATAAGTTTATCAGCTGAGTGTGTGGGAGTTAATGGAAAAGTAGGTAACATCCGTGTTTCTAATAAATGAGGAAGGGTTTCATGAGTAGTGCAGAGACTGGTGACTGCACTGTCCCAGTATATTATTTCAATATCAGTATATTGTATCACAATCAGGCAAATTGACCAAGCATAAAACTTTGTGCAACATACTTTATTCTCAAGATATTTGAAAACAAACTGTAAAAAAAAAAAAAAATTCCCAGAAATACGGATAGCTGCATATTTTCTCAGGATGCGATTAGACCTTTTGCACAATTTCTAAATGGAAGACCTCTTTGTTACATCCCACTTTTTAAAAAAAGATTACTCAAGTTAACAGTGGATTATCTGAAATTATTTGTTGGTAGGAATTTATGAACAGAATTCCTAACCTTTTCTGACATCTAACTATAACCTAAGTAAAGGTTCTAATTGTTCACTGTAATAAACTTAAGATTTAAAAAGAGCATTGGTTAGCATGTTTAAAACCAATGAACCCACTTACGTAAGCAGCAGTATGCTGTGCATAAGATGTGTATCAGGTATTATTTTATGCTGCAAATGTGGTACATAATGTAGTCCCTTTTGTAGTTTTGCTATTGTGAAAGAAGTACTTTCCATTGCTAAATAGTGCAAAATGTTTCAATGTCTAAAATTTGAAGTAAAACGGAGGAAGATACAGCTAGTATATGCATTAGCAACCTCAAAAGCATGCTTTATGTTTTATTTTTCCATGGTACGGATATTAGATATATGTGATGAGTGTGAGAAGTATGTTTGGGGCAGTCAGAAGGTTTCTGGTGTCTTTACATATTTTACAACAAATTGATGGTTGTTAACTGGAATTGAAGCTTTGAACAGCAGAAGTGCTTAATGAGTACATCTTGGGAACATACTTGACTACATGAGAAAAATTATTTTATGTTATATAGCTGCTAGCACTTCATGTGCTAATACTAGGATAAAACAGCATTATGGAAAGGCCAAATAAAATGCGTTGTGTCATTGTTATGTATGCGAATTTGCATTGCAAGTCGCCTTATCCTCTAGTATTGACTCCGTGTTTTCCGAGGTTTAAATTGAGCACATGTAGTTGGGCCTTATGGTAGTCCTGAGAACCACTGTGCAATGTCAGCAGTTTGTTCAGATATGTACTCTGACTTGGTGCCACAACACACACCGTACTTAAAGCTTTGTTGTCTAATTGTTCTGGACATATTAAGACCTGCAGGGACTTTGTAGTATTAGTGTTGCCATGGGTTGGATGAGATCTTCGCGTGGTGTCTTGGCAATATTAACCCTTCAATCAAAACCTAAATCAAGATTATCACATTATTATCATGTAACTATTGTGGGCCCTCTTTGTAAGCAAATTGGCTGACATATTTTCTACATTACAACACTGCAAAAAATATTTAATTAGCTATAAAGAACTTTGGGATTACAAGTCCTTTGGTAGAAAGGCCTGCTGTGCTAAAAGTGCTTGTATAATGCAAGTTGTTGCAAAAGGTGCTATATAAATGCAAGTCTTTTACTATTGAAATATACTGTGAAACTTCCATTTATCAACTAGAATTTAATGGGAGATCAGTATTGTTATTGTGGGTAGCTGCCCTTAGGGGAGTACTGTCGTATAAGCCATTGCCGAGAAATTCCAAACTGGCAAATTTGACAAGTGACTGTAAGTAGAATGAAAGGAATGCAAGTGGATCTGCAGTAGTGATAAATGGGAGTGGTTAGCTGCTTAAGGAAGTGGAGCAGCTTATTAACATTTGTTTTCCCTGACTTACTTTTGAATCTTTGTGACTCTCTGAAGGTATTTGTTGTGTTCCTCGTTGCTAGCTTTGTGCCTTGCATCCATTAGGGGATAAAACAAGTGATCTTCTGTGAGTCTTCCTGATTGATCACAAATCTACTGTCAAACTAAGAATGCGTCTCGAAAGATTATTTTTAAAACAACAAAGACTTGCTTTCATATATTAACAAGGTGCTATATGAAAATGTCCTGAGGCACTTGAAGTATGCTGCCAATCAAATTCCGCTCTGAAACCACAAGAGAAGAAATAGAGACCAGTGATTACTGTAAATGTAAGACACTTTGGGGTGGTTGGCTGGTAAGGTCACCATTTGTTTGCCAACCCCCACCCCCGAGTGCAGTTAAAAGGCAACTATACTATTTGGTCATAGCCATAGGTTTTTAACTGGCTCACATAATTTGCAACTTTATTATGGATTACAACCTTTTTCTGGTTGGGGGTAAAGAGTGTGAAATACCCTTAACACCATCTGGCAGAATTTCTTGGACAGGTTAGTGGGGATGTAGTGGATGTAGGTAAATCTTGGGTGATTTGATATTCTGTCTCACATCAAACTTGTGCTGGTTTAACATGGGGCATCATGCATTCCTCCAAAGGTGCAGGATATCACCTGAATCTATAAACTGGCACTGACAGGTCAATAAAGTTAATGATTGATCGTATTTTGACATTTGTGCCATTTTGCCCTGCTTTCAGGCTTACTGAGCTCACATGGTTTGTTGTAGGATAGGTATTAAGTCTATGATTCCATATGTGTTGTACTTGCTCAGTTTCTGTGAGCAGAGGAGCTGTTTGGCCTCTGAATGCACTCTGCATTGTAAATGGCACAAATTGGGAGCAAGGGAAATGGTATGCTATTGTGGGAGGTTCCATTGGAAAATGTTGCGCTTTATAAATGAATTATACAGTACTTGTGCTGACTATTACCAGAGCATTCAGGAAATGGAGGGTTTAATTTTACAAGCCTGATGTTTGTTCCTTTCGGATAACCTTTTTAGTTAGCTACTGACTTGGACAAAGCATTTGAGGAATTGTCTAAACTTAAACTCTGAGTGAGTCAGAATGGAAAATTCCAGTTGCCAATTAGTCTGGGAATGGATGTATGGTTTAATTATGTTTATAGTTGTGCATTTCAAATTGAGTGGACTGAGAGTTAAATATTGATATAGACTATATGAATTCCTTGTGAAAAGACATTGGTGAGTTTAAGCCATATTTGTGAGGAAACCAACTGATTAAAGGTATATTTGCGTTGTACAGGATTTTAGGATTTAATTTTTACTTTTTTAAGATTCAAGTGAGCATTTACTTGCCTATTCGAGCTGGGGAAAAGGTTTATTGTATGCCCTTTAACTATTGAGTTGGTTAACATCCATGATGGACTATAGTAGCCGTTATCTGAAATGAATAGGCACAATAGTGAATTTTATTTTGTATTCTAACACATTTCTGTTCCATTGTTGAAGTTTTTCACCAAGACAGAGATTTACCATATTTATTTTCAAGTGGACAAATTCAAGTTGTAAATTATAATCACATAAGGCAGAAGATTCAATTTAGATTAAGATCACTTCATTTACAGAGCAGTAAAACAATGAAATTTAACTTGGCAGCATGCAGGAAAATGATTTCAAATTGGAGATAAGACAATGTCTAATGTGTTGGAATTCTATATTCTTGTAGAATTTAATGTTTACTAAAAAATGTGTTTTGGGCATTAATTGGATTTTTTTATTTCCTCGTGAGGTCTGGCACCATTTCCTAATGGCTGATGTGGCTGGGTGCAGAGCCTATGATTCCATCTGTCCCCCTACTTGACATTAGACACCTGAGCTAGATTGTTTAGTGTTGGCTCAGCTCAGTTTATTGATCCCCATTCCTCTCCAATACAAAGCCTGCCTGCTTCCACCCTAAGTAGTATAGATCAGTAAGGATTGTGAAGGTTTGTAGCTCAGGTTGAGGTTTAGGGTGTAGGTTTGCTCGCTGAGCTGTTGGTTTGATATCCAGACGTTTCATTACCTGGCTAGGTAACATCATCAGTGGCGACCTCCAAGTGAAGCGAAGCTGTTGTCTCCTGCTTTCTATTTATATGTTTGTACTGGATGGGGTTCCTGGGGTTTGTGGTGATGTCATTTCCTATTCGTTTTCTGAGGGGTTGATAGATGGTATCTAGATCTATGTGTTTGTTTATGGTGTTGTGGTTGGAGTGCCAGGCCTCTAGGAATTCTCTGGCATGTCTTTGCTTAGCCTGTCCCAGGATAGATGTGTTGTCCCAGTCAAAATGGTGTTTTTTTCATCCGTGTGTAGGGCTACGAGGGAGAGAGGGTCATGTCTTTTTGTGGCTAGCTGGTGTTCGTGTATCCTGGTGGCTAGCTTTCTTCCTGTTTGTCCTACGTAGTGTTTGTGGCAGTCCTTGTTATGGGATTTTGTAGGTGACGTTGGTTTTGTCCATGGGTTGTGCTGGGTCTTTTAAGTTTGTTAGTTTTTGTTTGAGAGTGTTGGTGGGTTTCTGTGCTACTAGGATTCAGAGAGATCTTATAGATTAGCCTGTCTGCTGCTGGAATTTATATTTTATAGTCTTGACTCTTGATATGTCCAGTGTCCTCATACCTGGACTTCATCCTTCATTAACTTGAACACACGCCCAAACCTCTGCTGATATTCTCACTTGTACCAAGCCCTGTTCAACCATCAGCTCTCTGGTTGCTGTTCATGTTTATTCTTAGTCTTAAAATATTTAATTTTAAAAGTCTTTACCCTTGTATTTAAATTCCTCTGTAGCATGGTCTTACCCTTGTCTTTTCAACTCTTTCAACTATCCCTGAACCTTTCGCTTTCCAACTCTAACGTCTTGTGCATTCCCCACTTTGTTCACCCATTATTTGGCTGTTGTGCCATTAACCTTCAAGCTTAGGACACCCCTCCTTAAATCTCTGTCTTTCCTTTTACTGTTCTCTGTAAGTTCCACCCCTTTGTGATATGAAGGTTTCGGGACTATGTCTAGCTGTAGAATGGAGGGGTAGATGGGTCCTGTAAGCTGGATCCTGGAAGTAGTGGAAAGTGGAACACTTAACCTGGTAGGTCCAGCGATCCCCATCTGCTCGAAGTTACGAGGCTTCCTGGGTCTTGGCCAGCATTAAGTCTCAAATGATGGATTGATGCAAGATTCATTAAAATATTTAAATTGGCAACCTATCGCCTGGAAGTAGACCCTGTTTCCAGTAAAACCATTAAAAGGCATGAGTTTGAGGTCATGGTTCAGATTTTTAACGCTAGCTTTTCACCCAATCCAAACTCTGTTCTTGTTTTGGGATTAATATGTCCTCAGCTAAATGAGGATAGATAGAAAGGGAAAAGCATAAAAATCCATAAGGTGGAGAAAATGCCTGTGATCTGGACATTTTGATTGAAGAGAAAATTCATGTAGATATGCAGATCACCTCATCATCGATATTAGATAGAGGTTCCACTTTCTTGTCCCATCTTCATAAACACTAGCTGCTCATTCTGCAATACCAGCACATAGTACCAGACAGAACGTAGGAACTGTAGCTTAGACTTGGAGATGCTAAAACTAAAATTAATCTGAGGAGACAACAAACTATCTCAGGCTGTGCAATAATTCAGAGGAAAACGGACCAATTGAATGGGCAGGCAGTGTAAACCAATGAAGATGTGAGAATTTCATTTATTTCTGATGGATAAGCATGTACAATGAAAAAAAAGTTGAAAGGCATGGGTGAACGTAACATATGAGGAACTCTGGGTCTATACTCGATGAAGTTTAGAAGAATGGGGGGTGGATCTAATTGAAACTTACAGAATACTGAATGGGCTGGAAAACGTGGATGTTAGCAAGATGTTTCCATTGGTAGCAGAGGCTAGGATCTGAGGGCACAGCCTTGAAGGGAAGACCATTTTAGAATGGAGATAAGGAAAAGATTCTTCAGCCAGAGAGAGTGATGAATCTATGGAATTCATTGCCACAGAAGGCTGTGGCGGCCAGGTCATTGAGTATATTTAAGACTGAGATAGATACGTTCTTGAGTATCAAGGGGATCAAGTGTTATGGGGAGAATGGGTTTGAGAAACTTATCAGCCATGATTGAATGGTGGAGCAGACTCGATGGGCTGAATGGCCTAAGTTCTGCTCCTATATCTTATGATCTTATGGAGCATTAGAATCTAGGAATTCAACTAACCTTTCTTCAAAATAGATGAAGCTATAAAAAAGAATTGTTTTCCAAGGGTTGCTATTAGGTTGCAGTGGTTTGGGTTCACTCACTACAATCTTCCTTGGTATCTTTTCTTCAAAAGCACACTGGTGTATGATTTTGTGAAAAATAGCCATTGCCCTTGCGTGGAATTGTGAACTGCTCGAAGGAAATGCCACAAGATGATTGTTAGTGAAGTAAACCAGGACAAATTGCCATTGGAAAATGGAAACAAATGATCAGGAGCAAGCATGCTTCTCTTGCATTCACCCTGATGATACTGAGCTTGCCAATTGCTAGCTTCGTCCAGCTAACTGTAAAAGGCAAAGTCATTGTAGTCCTACTCAACTATCAACCTGCTCTCTCATTAGAGAGAGACGACTGGTGGTCATTTAACCTCTGGCTCGCCATGTCTCAGGCGAGGAGGCAAGGTTGAGAAAGTGGGATATTCATGGAAACTTCAGCTATATGGGAATTGAGCCCACGCTGTTGACGCATTCTGTATATCCAGCTGTCCAGCTAACTGAGCTGACCATCCCCCATCTAGCTGAAGGCTGGATGTACATCTGCTGGCCTGATAGAGGTGTGCAGCCCTGAAGACTGGCCCCGTGCGTTTTACAGCAAGGTATGCAAAACCGATTCTCTGTAGGTTGAGATGGAGGAAATGGAACTTGGCAGCATTATTGTGATTGTTGTACTGCTCAATAATGAAACATTATCCTTTCAGTGATCAATATTGATATGCATTGGAAACAAGTCATAGTCCTTTCAACATGTGCCAACACTGGGCAACTAAAGATTACAAGCTTTTTTATTTCAAGACCGATGTATATGTTTTTATTTGTAAAATGAAATGTAGCTTTTATATTCAGATGTACAAAATCAGTTGCTAAGTGTTATCTTGTGCAAAAATGTTAAGTATGTCAAAATTGGTTTGGCCACTTTTATGTTGTTTATGGATTTTTTTTAAAAAAATTGCTCAGATGCCTTCATGGGAAAGATGAATCATTTGAAAACAGCTGATATCTTTGAATTCACAAGCAGTAAAAATAAAAATAATTTGCATGAGGGCTCTTGGGTGCAGTGGTAGTGACTGTACCTCTAAACCAGGAGACTCCAGGTTCAACACCACCTGCTGCATAACTATGTTACCACTCTTACCCCCCAGTTAATGAGCTTATTATCTATGTCCTGTAATCCTGCGTTGTCGTTAGTGGCAATCCAGAAACATGCATCTGTTTATTTCTTGTGGAGAACTGATCAGGATACTGCTGCCTATTTGGCACCATTGATAAACCACAGGGTCCAAGAGATCTGATTATGTTCCCCCTTTGAGCCCAGAAAACTGATGGGAAAATCAGAAAATTTGTGGAACTCTGTAGAGAATTTGTTACGGTAAAGAAATTTATTTTTCTTCCTTGCCTTTGATCTGCCTGTTTTTAGTGATAATAAAGTGACAGAGGACTGTGATTCAGATGTCATGTTGAAAACTGCTAAACCTGTCCTGCAACTAATTGCTTGGAATTTAACCATTAGTTTACTCTCTTGACAGGATGACTTTGAGACACTATTCAGAGCCTATGACAAGAATGTGACCTTTCAGTTTTTTAAGAGCTTCAGGCGTGTACGGATCAACTTCAGCAACCCCCTTGCAGCGACTGAGGCCAGAATTCAACTTCATGAAACAGAGTTTAATGGGAAGAAAATGAAACTGTACTTTGCACAGGTAGTCCTTTCTACTTCTATAATTTTAAAGCAAGGTCTTTTTATTAAATCTATTTGCTTAAAGTGTTTTGAAGTCCTTACAGATTGGGTTTTTGTACTTCTATGAGACCTTATCCTAAATTAATGCTGAAAAAAACCTAAAGGTCAACTTTTTCATACAGAGGGTGGTGCGTGTATGGAATGAGCTGCCAGAGGACGTGGTGGAGCTGGGTACAATTACAACATTTTAAGAGGCATCTGGATGGGTACATGAATATGAAGGGTTTAGAGGGATATGGGCCATATTGCTGGCAAATGGGACTAGATTAATTTAGGATATCTGGTTGGCATGGACGAGTTGGACTGAAGGGTCTGTTTCTGTGCTGTACACTTCTATGACTCTGTGACAAAATGTTCACTGTTGAGAACATGGTGTCTGAGAATAGGGCTCTTGCACAGTTTGTATCCTGACTAGAGGGAATTCCTGGAGTTTTAGATGTGAAAACTTTGGAGTTTCCAGTCCCAATAAAGTTCAGTTCAGACTGGTTAGAAATGAACTCGGTGGGATGAGATGTGTTCATTGATAGCAATGGAGAATTGCATACAATCTATTAGGAGTGGGCTGATGCAGAAATAGTGACTTGAGATGAAACTTAAAGAAATGAAACTACTGTATGGGGAATAGGCAGCAAAAATGGGCAAAACTTGAACTTGAGGGAAGGCTTATAAGGCATCAAGGAGAGATTGGAGTAAGTGATGTCACTAGTTTAATAATTGAGATGCAGACTGGTTACATATGTTTGAATCCCACTATGTCAAGTGGTGAGTTCAGTAAAACATTTGACTTAAAATAAGTAGAGTCTGAAACTATGCAACCACTGTCGGTTGCTATAGAAAGCCACCCAGTAATGCCATCCTTACCTGGTAGGCCTCCATGAGACTCCAGATGCATAGCAATGTGGTTGACTCTTGTCTGCTCTTGGGAAATTAAGGATAGGCAATAAATGTTGGCCCAGCAGTGACATCTATGTCCCGTGAACAAATTACTTTTTTTAAGTGAAAGTGGGAAAGAACGTACGGCTGAAAATCAGGTGAAAGGACAACAAATGGCATGGAGTCTGTAGGTGTGTGACTGAGTAGGCCAACTCTTGACTCTTGTTTGCCTGAACTGCTTGGCCTGTGAGGTGGTGGTAGAGATTGCAACTGACCATTTATATCACTGAAAGGACCATACTGACAGCTGTATGTGTTGTGGAATAATAGCACAGATTTCACACATTTCTTCCTCCTTGGATCTGACCTAGAATCTGTAGATTCCTACAGATACTACATGGGTCTGTGCCAGGAGTCACCAGATATTGTTGCCATCATAATGGCAGATGAGACCAATTATTGATGATTTACCTTCATATTCAGTACCAGTCAACTCATAAAATACTGTGAATGAAGTGCATCTTACAGGTAATCAGCATCAATTGTAATCAGTTGTTTATAAATCTTCTCAAAACTCGCTAAGGTGATCGGCGTTATTGTTAATCAGGTCTTTTTTATATCACATTCATGCCATAAAGCTGACATTGCTGCTATCTACAACAATCTTCTTGAGTAATTAAACTGATTGGGGTGGTGACATGTAATACATAAAACCAGTAAAGACAGTGTGGGAGAAACTCAGCAGGTCTGCAGCATTTGTAGAGCGAGAGAGAGAGAGAAAAACAGTTGTTGTTTGAGTCCAACTTGACTCCTCTTCAGAATTACATCTGTGGAGTTCCGAACACAGGTCACTGGACTGGAAACATCAACTCTGTTTCTCACTCCACAGATCCTGCCAGACCTGCTGAGTATCCCTAGCACTTTGTCTTCACTGCAGATGCTGGAAATCTAAAATGTTGTCCTTAAGATTCCACACTGTGCATCCTGGACCAGTTTCGCAGTTAACAATAGCCACTTTGTGTCTGAAAATTAGATTCTGCTGTTTGGAAAATGTACTGTTGAGTGTTTGAAATAGAAAACTTCTGTTCTTAATTTCTATTTAACTTTGTGCACAAGATTCACTTGCAATTTTCAATTTAAAGCTAATTGCAGAACATTTTAAAATGAGTAATGTGATTTTTCTTTTAGATCCAGAACAAGTCTTTCAGTAAAGGTAGCCCACACCTGGCTCCACCACATCCAGAAAAGCAGTTCCTCATCTCTCCACCAGCATCACCTCCTGTTGGCTGGAAACAAGCTGAAGATGCCACTCCGGTTATAAACTATGACCTGCTGTATGCAATATCTAAGCTGGGCCCAGGTAATCAATGCAGTTTGCTAGGAGCTTGCTACCACTTATTTCTCTCTTCCTCTTTCTCCCACCCTGATGCATTTTTCTTTTGCACAATTGAAACATAACTGCAGATTTTCTGCAAGCACATCAACACTCTTTAAATAGTGAGTATTTTGTGGTGAGCTAGTGGTTTGATTAAATGTGCCCATTTATAACTTCCATTCTGTTAAGTACGTTTCTGTTTCACTGAGAAATTCAAATGTATAGCACCAGTTTCCTTTATTTTGTACATAGAGAGAAGATATCTTTTATCCGTTCCAGTGTAGTCCCTTCCTTCTGCTTGTTAGGGATATTTAAGGTTTTATTCCAGATTACTGTGGTGACAAGCAAACTAAAAGGGGGAAGAAAAGAGAACTGAAATGGAAGAAATGTATCGAGAGGGTGTGATGACTGTTAAACTATGATGAATATTTTTTGAAACAACTGAAAGGAGATGAAGGGAATAAGTCCCCTAGTGCAGACACACCAAGTTTGTAAGAGATAAGATGAATGATCAGTTAAATGGAGAAATTATTGTCTACTGTCAGTTTTGCGATTTGAAAGCTTGTAGATTATAAGAAGAAAGAAGGGCGAAAGATAATTTGCTGTTATTCTTAGAAATAAAAATTTGTTATAAGAGGTGCTAGTAAGTCCCAGTCAACACATTGATATATGGTTTGAATGATGTGTTAAATCTTGTGTCAAATGTAAGGTTTTTTTTAATATGTGGTTAATATCCAGTCTGTTTTGTATCCTGTACAGGAGAGAAATACGAATTGCATGCAGGTACTGAGACCACTCCCAGTGTCGTCGTTCACGTCTGTGAAAGTGACCCAGAACTGGAACAGGAGCAAGAGGAGGAAGAAGGCAAAAATCGACCTAAACCAAAAATCATTCAGACAAGACGGCCAGACTACGCTGCCAGCCATTCTAAGCAAAAGTGAATTTGACCACTTTTTTTTGTGCGCTTGGACTCCTCATGTAGAGAGCGATCACACTACTGAGTTATAATGCGGATACTGGACAGAAAGCAATGTAACTAGTGAGAATGATTGAGTTCCCAAACATATAACTGTATGCGTACTGATAGGCAGAAATAATATGGGAAATTTGTACTGTATAAATTCTGTTATGTTTTCTGCTGCAAGCCTGCACATAATTTGCTGAGGCATTAAATAAGGACAGCTGGAGAGAGCAGCAGAATGGTTATGGTCCACATGAAAATGTTGTGGCTGTGGTTGGCACTGAACAATTTTTGTTAGTTGTCTGTTCTATCATTTTGGTGTCTTTGAATGTTGGGATGACTTCCCCCCACGGTTTTACTTCATTTGCATATTGTTGCAAAATTGCAGTTAATCATGTGGTGTTTAGAGTGGCCTGCTAGATATTTGCAGTAGTCCTTACGAGCAGAGCCAGCATGTTTGGAATTTTGGCATATTCAATACTTAAGCAGGGAGGTGAACTTAATTGCAAACAGTAGCTGTTGCACATGTTAATTCAACCACTTATCAGGATCATTTTAAGTATCTCTGAGTTACAGCATTATCTTTTATCAAAGTGCATCACAACGGGCGGGTGAGTTGATGATTGATACACACCCTCTTGTGCTTTACCTTTGTGTATCTTCTGCAACATCGCTACCTATCTCCTTGTGCTAAAACTAACCATATATACTAAAGCACAGGCTATCGTGTGGAAATATTAAAGATTCATTATCCTGGTGGATTTTTTTTTAAATTTACTGGCACAAGTCATGTGAGCTGTTCCGATTGCTTCACAGTGTATCATGCATGACCAATTCCACTTTAGATTGTCCTTTTTTTATTGTTTAATGTTAGCGTTGAACATAGATACTTAAGCCCATTGTATTATGTTTCTCCTGACTGGTTTACCTGCACAGTGAAGGACTGCAGTGCTGTGTGCTTTCAGAATGATTAACGTTCTTAATTATTTTTTGAACTTCATAATCCAGAATGAAGGCCAAATCCTGAGGATAGTCACTGTATGGAATGGATTGAATTTCAAACCAAAAAAGCTCTCTGAGTGTGGTCATTTTTTTTCCCAAACCACCTACCAATTTTAGTTTTGAGCAGGTTGGGAATAAAAGGGGACTAGATCATATGAATTTATGTAGAAAGCTAGAAAAGTATTTAAAAGTATGAGACTCGCTATCTGGGAGGAAAAAGCAGCAGAAATAAGACTTATTAAAGCAATTTGTTGTAACCAATTCAATTCTATATGTACCACTACATTTTAACATGTTATCATAGCCTGAAATTTTGGTTATTTGAGCTATCCATTGATTACTTGTTAATGTGACTACCTTGAGTAAATGTGGAAAGTACAAATTTACTAATTTGTGATGTCTCGTCACAGTATACCCATCCTGTGTAAAATGTTCAAACCTTTCAAGCTGTATCTCTAAAAGTGTAATATCAGTAAACTATTAAATTATTGGGATTGTTCTGTACATATTGTTCATATTTGTACAGATTGGAATAATTGGGCAAATGTGGGATGTTTACAAATAAATACATTTGCTTTAAAGACCTTGTTAACTTTTTTTTTATTTATATCCATCACGTCTTCCTTCAAAATGGAAGTATTGAATCCAAGGTTGATCCTCAGCAAGATGGTTGTTAATAATGTTCTAGCTGTTTGATTTTGATTCTGCCTCTGGTACTGACAGTGCTGATTTTTAAAAATGCATATGTGTGTAAACCTGTTAATGTCTGTGGACAAGTGAATAACATTAGTTGAAGTTTCCTTTTTTGTATTATATTTTCACTTAGTTTTTATTTCCCATTTCTTTGAAAAGGAGCTTTCTGCAACTTACTGACTTTGATCTATTTTATCTCCTTGAAGCTTCGAAGACTCTTATTTCTCAGCAAAGATATCTTACGATATTACGTAAGGATATTGTGGAAAAACAGAAAATGCTCCCTTCTCATTGTCCCCTCTGAATGTACCAGTGGACAAGTGGTTTTTATTTGAGGGCATCGCTGGCTAGGTCAGCATTTATAGCCCATCCCTAATTTCCTTGGAGAAGGTGATGGTCAGCTATTATCCCTCTCTCTATTTTCCTCCACAATGTCTGTTCACTTTCCACAATGAGCTGGTTATTTAATACCTGCCAGTGAATTCTTTCAATGGAAAGAAAATGGGTTAATGAGTGAGGCCTCATTCCTTACTGAAGCACACTTCTTAGTCATATTTATTATCACCTGCCTTGCTGAAATCACTGTGCTGGTGTGCTTGCCCTAAACATTAAATTGCACCTTGAATTCTCTTGTCTATTTCTGATCTTTTCTCAAGAGAACTTCTCCTTTCCCATTCTCCTTTTAAAATCCTAACTCTCCAGTGAACTGCCTCCTTCCTGTCCAAAATGGAAATTTTTATTCATAATGGTTTGAATTACTATCTCAAACTATCATGTCTCTTCTGATTTCACCGTCTGCTTTTACTCACTTAACCTGTTTTGCTTCCCCACATGTATGTTCTCCTGTCATTTTCATCATCACCCACTTTAACCTTATCATCTCAAATTGCCTCTTGGGTGTCATTGATTACAGATAAGGCCATTTATAAATTCTCCTTTTGAATCCCTTACCTCTTCTGCATCTACCTCTGGAATAACTTCTCCCACAAGTTTAGGGCGGCACGGTGGCACAGTGGTTAGCACTGCTGCCTCACAGCGCCAGAGACCCGGGTTCAATTCCCGACTCAGGCGACTGACTCTGTGGAGTTTGCACGTTCTCCCCGTGTCTGCGTGGGTTTCCTCCGGGTGCTCCGGTTTCCTCCCACAGTCACAAAGATGTGCAGGTCAGGTGAGTTGGACATGCTAAATTGCCCGTAGTGTTAGGTAAGGGGTAAATGTAGAGGTATGGGTGGGTTGCGCTTCGGCGGGGCGGTGTGGACTTGTTGGGCCGAAGGGCCTGTTTCCACACTGTAAGTAATCTAATCTAATCTAATCAAAGTTACTTGAAACTGCATTTGCAAACTACTAACTGCCTAGACTCTGCTGATCATCTTCACCTTCCAGTCTTCTCTTCTAAGTGAAGCCATTATACTTCCTACATTGTGGTTGCCTCTCGCAGAATAGTTAGAGACCAAAAAAACTCCAAAGTAGACAGGCAGGAGGCTGGAAGAACACAGCAAGCCAGGCAGCATCAGGAGGTGCAGAAGTAGACATTTTGGGTGAAGAGTTACACCCAAAATGTTGATTTCTCCACCTCCTGATGCTGCCTCCCAGAATAGTGCCATCTTCAGTTTAAGTCCAGGAGGAAGAGACTTAATCATATCTAGATCAAAGTGGACTTTCTCTTTGCACAAATTGAAACCAACTTTTTCAGTTTGCTGTACTTGCCTATGAAGCCTCCCAAGAAATAGAAACCTACCTGGTTTACAGAATGTGGGGGTGAAGCTGTTGATGATTGTCCAGATTTGTTATCCAACCTGCACTAGTAGCAGTGGTGACAATACCAGGGTCTTCTATTATGTTCAACTTGAATAAATACACAGAGACAAGGAGAATAGTGAATGTTAGCAAAACGTGAAAAAAAATTCCCTGGGTCATTTATATACTTTTACACAGTATTAATTCACAGGACATAGTGACTTTGACCAAACCAGCATTTATTGCCTTGCCTTGAGATGTTGCTGATGAGATGCATTCTTGAACTGCTACATTTCTTGGAGTGTACAAACACAACAGTCCTGTTAGAAATCTGACTATTCCAGGATTTGGGCCCAGCAAGAGTGAAGCAGTAGCAATATTGTTCAAACTCAGGATGGTGTGTGACTTGGAGGAGCTGTTGCAGATGATGACATTCCCATGTATCTACTGCTCTTGTTCTCTGAGTTAGGTGGAGGTCACAGGTTTGGAAGTTTGAAATACACCTTATTGCTGGTGTATACTTGTAGCCATTGTGAATCGGTGTGGAGAAAGTGAATATTGAAAGTCGTGGATGGGGTATCAGTCAAGTAGGCTGCTTTGTAATGGATGGTATTGAGCTTCTTGCATTTTGCTGGGATTGCATTCACCCAGGCAGGTGGAGAGCATTCAATCACATTCCTGAATTGTACAATGTAGACAGTGACCAGGCTTTATGAAATCAAAAGATTAATTACTTACCACTGCCTTCACAGCCTCTGACCTACTCTTCTAGCCATTATATTTCCATGGTTAGTCCAGTTAAGTTTCTCAATAATGGTAAACCGGGCATGTTGACAATCAGGAGTTAGCAATGGTAATATTAATTGTCAGGGGGAGGTAATTAGATTATTTTGTTGGAGCTGGTCATTGCCTGGCATTTGTGGCATGAACTTAACTTGCCACTTAATCGAAGCCTGAATGTTGGTTTTGCTACATATGACTATTGACTGTTTCAGAGTCTGGAGTTGTGAATGATGCTGAGCAAACATCTCTATTTCTGTTCTAATACTAGGTAAAAGATCATAGATGAAGCAGCTGAAGATGGTCAGTCAGAGACATTACTGCAAGAGTTCCTCAGGATAATGTCCCAGGGCTAAGATGACTTATTTCCAACAACTGCAACCATATTTTTTTTGTACGAGGATATCTCAAATCAGTGGACAGTTGTCTCTGAATTCCAATTGTCTTCAGATTTACTAGGGCTACGAGATACCATACTCAATTAAATGTCAGTGGTGGTCTCTCTCACCTCTTCTTTGGATTTCAACCCATTTAACTATCTTTGAAACAAGATGCTTAGAGGTCAGGAGCTCAGGGGCACAAAGCTGGAATACAAAGTAAGCATTACTGAGAATGTTATAGCTGACTATGTGCTGCTTGGTCGTACTGTCAATGACCCCTTTCCATCCTTTTTCTAACTGTCAAGACTGATAGATCTGTAATTGCTTTACATGAAAGGGGGTGTCTGTGTTCTTTTCTCATAAAGAATTAGGTAAATACTTGATAAATAAATAAAAATTTTCAGATATATACAGTGTTATCAATTAGAATTAGCTCTTCAAATATGGTCATGCAGATCTGGTGATTTCACACTAATGTCCTTCCCTAAAGGGCACTCATCTGGTTTGTTACTATCCTTCAGGGCAGGAAGCTCCCATCCTTACTTGGCAAAAGTGAGGACTGCAGATGCTGGAAATCAGAGTCTAAATTACAGTGGTGCTGGAAAAGCACAGCAGGTCAGGCAGCATCTGAGGAGCAGAAAAATCGACATTTCAGGCAAAAGTCCTTCACCAGGAATGAAATCATCAGATTTTCCTGCTCCTCGGATGCTGCCTGACCTGCTGTGCTTTTCCAACACCACTCTAATCCCATCCTTAGTTGGTCTGGCCTACATATGACTCCAGACCCACAACAATGTGATTGTCTCTTAACTGCCCTCTGGGCAACTGCGGATGGACAATAAATGCTGGCTGAGCCAGTGACACCCTCATCTTGTGAATAATAAAATAAATTACTGCTAAATAACATCAGATTTTTCCATCTGAATGTTAACAATGGTGATCACTTGTTATGATGGTAACCATGAGCTATCAAATTTTAACTTTGGTTAATGAAAGGTCTACTGTATTAAAATAGACAAAAATTATTTTAATAAGAGGACATACTGACCTGCGATCACCTGAGCATAGTAAGGCAAGTGCAGGAGTTCAACGAGGAATAAATAAAATGGTCCACTGAAATTACCATTAGTTCAGAATACAATTTCTCTTCTTTTTGCTCAAACTGTTGGAGAGGGATTTTAAAGAGGAGTCTGAGTCCTGTGTTCAGTGGCATAAATTGATCTTAATTTTGAGCTCCTTTACCACGTGTGAGAGAGGTCAGAGACTGCTGTGAATCTGGCTTTCATGTGGGGCACATTTGCCCTCTTAAATACAGCTCATACCAGAGGTCAGTGACGTTCTATCCTTTCCAACAAAATACAGGATATTTATACATGCCATGTCACAATGATTACATGCAGCATTGAGATCCATGCTTGCCTCTGACCTACACATTAATCCTGTGAATACACAATCAATGATGGACAACTTTATGGTTAACCTTAGGTTCTCTCATCACCTCCTGATGTTTGCTGGACTCCCCATCACCTGTCATTGGGTTCTGACAACATATCTTATTGACCACATTCCAACACCAATTGTTATGTTCTTTCCGAGACTTTTGCCAGCTGAATTGTGTACTCGCATAATACTAATGACTTCAAATTTGGTCATGCAATTCTTGCTGACCTTAATACAGAAGATTAAAAAGGATGTTAACTTTTACCAATTGTTATATTTGTAACATCAACTCTAATATAAAATTATACATATTAATACAATGATTCTGTGACAAAGATAATAATTTCGGGAGGAGCTTTGCACTTACCCAACTTGGAAAAGTCAATCAAACCCAAGCTCTCTGTCTAGCAGTTACCTTTTACAGCTTTTGTTTTGCATCGTGTAAGATGGTATAAATTTGATAACAAGATAGGCTTGATTGTCATTACCTTAAATGCTTTTATTTTTTGAATAGCACCTATTCAAATCCCATCGTGAAGAACAAGATTCAAGCACCTTTATAGCTCCATAAATCATTAAAAGAAGTTTATTTGGATTCTTTAGGCTGTTCGTTAGATTCAAAACAGCGATTGTTTATTCTCTCGAGGTCATCATGACTGTGTATCACAATTGGTTCTGCTAACTCTCCCCCACCCCCACCAGCTACTTTATTTGTCTCCTATGAGGGTGTCTTGTTTATTTTTTTTTTGTTTTAGTCTTCCTGCTGTTGGAGAAAAAGTTCCTGCAAGGGTATTTATTGAAACCGGTCTCTGTGAGCAAGGCTGACTGCCTACAGAAATTTAATTAAATTTCCCAACATCTAATAAATTAAAACTGTTCTTATAGTACAAATATGTGTCCACTCTAATATGTAATTATAATTATTTTAAAAGCCTCATCTAGGTGGGTCAAGCTTTCTCTTTCTGTTTCGCATAAAAATCCAGAATCTCAAATCAGTTTTTATCTCAGCTACCTTATGAGAGTCTAACTCTATGAATTCTAGACCCATCTTTGTAAGACTCAGTTGGCTGTGGTGATGGCCATGATTTGAGCCAAATGAAATGCTACATCAACTAAAATTTCCTTTGCTTGTCTGTGCCTGTTTTAAAAAGAAAAGCCCTTAACAGCCATTTTGTCATATTCAGCCATGAGCAACCACATCACAAACCTTGTAATTGGCTTCTTAATTTTGACTGATGCTTCATTAATTGTAGTGTGATTATTGTGTGTTCAAAAAGAAATGTAGCAAAATTGTTGCAACAGACAGAAAGGGGTGTAGAAAAGAGAGGAGCCAGGTTACAAAGTTTTACAGTAACTGAATTATTTAGTGACTTCCTTATCCAAAAGCTGTCCAGTACTGATATTGGTTCCTGTCCACTCTCTGGTTATGTTTTCTAATTTTTAAAGCTAGGTTGCAGTGACATCAATAGGTCTGTTCTAATTAAAATTGAATGTGAACTCATATGATCTTAGTCTTCTTTGTCAAATACTGATAATGGTGCCAAAAAGCGCACTATGAAAGTTGTGGGAGAGAACGTTATCTGCATTCCTGGTGACTGATCTCCCTGAGAACCACCTGCGAACTGCTTGAAAAGGCTGAGGTTTAATGGGGTATAATTCTGGGTCTGGGCTCAGTAGATTAATTGAACAATGTTTGCTCAATGCCTACTTCTGTGTTTTAGGTACTGGGCAGCAGTCAGTAATGGAGATACAGATTAATTTTCATTTTTTTAAAAGAATTCACTTATGGAATATGGGCATTGCTGGCTGGACCAACATTTGTTGCCCTTTATAGTTGGTCATCAGACGGCAGTGGTGACATGCTTTCTTGAACTCCTACAGTCCATTTGATGCAGTACAATACCATTGGAGAGAGAGTTCCAAGATTCTGATCCACTGACACTGAAAGAACAGCAATTTATTTTCAAGACTGGATGGTGAGTGGTTAGATGGTGATGTTCCCATGTATCTACTAACCTTGACCTTCTATATTGTAATGGTCATGGGTTTAGAAGGTGCTGTTGAAGGAGACTTGGTGTATTTCTGCAGTGCATCTTGTAGATGTGCTCACTGTTGCTACTGAGCATTAATGGTAGAAGAAAAGAATGTTTGTGGATGTGCTGCCAGTCAAGTGGGCTGTTTTGTTCTGGTGTCAAGCTCCTCGTGCGTTGTTGGAGCTGCATTCATTCAGGTATATGGCGAGTATTTCATCACAAGACTTGTGCCTTGTAGATGGGAAATGGATGTTGAGGATTTGGATGTGAGTTACTCACTGCAGGATTCCTAGCCTCTAACCTGCTTTTGTAGTCAGAGTTTCTATATAACTAGTCTAGTTGAGTTTCTGATAATGCCAAGGATATGATAGTTATGCCACTGAATGTCAAGAGGCAATGGTTAGATTTTCTTTTGTTGGAGATGGTCATTGTTTGGCAGCTGTGTAGCACGAATGTTTCTTGCCACTTGTCAGCCCAAGGCTGGATCTTGCTGCATTTAGACATGGACTGTATCAGTATCTAAAGAGTGGTGCTGCACCTTGTGCAATCATTAGCGAAGGTCCCCACTTTGAGCCTTATGATAGAGGGAAGGTCATTGATGAAGCAGGTGAAAATGGTTGGGCTTAGGACACTACCCTGAGGAACACTAGCAGAAATTATAAACCTCCAGCCACCACAACTATCCTCCTATGTGCCAAATATGATTTCAACTGAAGGAAAATTTGTTCCTTGATTCACCTTGACTCCAATTTTCAAAGGGTTTCTTGATGCCACAATAAATGAAATGTGGTCTTGATGTCACTCTCATGTCACCTCTGTAATTCATTTCATTTGTCTACATTTGAACCAAAGCTGTAATGGAGTCAGGAGCTGACAAGACCATGCCTCAGGCTATTGTGTAATTCAATATAATGACAACAGAGTTTCATTACCTGGCTCTGGTGAGATCAGAAAACTCTTTAAATCTAAGAATTGAACATGGCCCCCTCTGCTGTCTGCTACTTTATGTTCAAGCTTGTGACTGTACTGTGCCTTTAAGAGTGATTTATTCTGTGCTGTTTCTCTTAAAGAAAGGTGTTGCCAATGGCCTTTCTGTGGACAAGTGGGCAAAACCCCTGAGGTTTTTTTACTAGACAAAAGAACCATGGGTGGGTGGAATCAGGCACACATTGAATTCGGGTTTTAGTTTTGCTTTCAGTAGGGGTTTGGAGTTGGCTGTTGAAGCTGATAGATACAGCCCTCTCTCTCTCTTTCTCTCTGCTACAGCAAAAAGCTTGAGTTTTCTCTCTGCTGCAAGATTTCTTTTTTCATTGTTCCTCTCTCCTGGACTGGAGGTAGATTTTCCCACATGCTTTTCCACTGAATTTGCCTTTGCCAAGGGTGTGTTTATCGGGGAGTGTTCTATATTGGAACAGTTGATAATTAATAGTTAAGATATATATTTTTATAAGTATTTCAATTGAGTTAAAGTTGTGCCAGTTCATTTTTTTGGTTGTAATTTAACTGTGTTGTAAGAATAAAGTATGTTTTGCTTAAAACCTAATATTTTGACCAATTGAATCACATCTGGAACTAGAGACCTTACACTCACCTGAAAGTAGATAAAAGTCAAAGTTTAGACTATGTCCTTGATATATTTTAATTGGGGTTTGGTCTGGTCCATAAGAAACTGACAGCCTTTTTAACCAAAGTGCCACTCAGGGAAAAAATAGGTAGAGCAAAGTAGACTAAAAAATGTGAGAGAGCTTTTGTTAAAATCAAACTGTGGGCACAGACCACTGTATCTGGATGCCAGTAGAGTGCATTTGCCAATTGTGTGAAAGTTCAGAGAATCATTGATTCATATAGTACAGAAGAAGCCCTTCACAGAACATCAAAACAGGCCATTTTTTTCAACTAGTCTATACTGATGTCAGTGCTGCAAAAGCCACCTCCTCGTTGATCTAACTCTGTATGTTTTCAATATTCAGCACTGAAACACCGTGTGGGCGGCACAGTGGCACAGTGGTTAGCACTGTTGCCTCACAGCGCCAGAGACCTGGGTTCAATTCCCTCCTCAGGCGACTGACTGTGTGGAGTTTGCACG
This sequence comes from Chiloscyllium plagiosum, assembly GCF_004010195.1. Taxonomy (NCBI): domain Eukaryota; kingdom Metazoa; phylum Chordata; class Chondrichthyes; order Orectolobiformes; family Hemiscylliidae; genus Chiloscyllium; species Chiloscyllium plagiosum. The sequence goes on along the minus strand of NC_057721.1, from coordinate 64,095,844 downwards.
TTCTCCCCGTGTCTGCGTGAGTTTCCTCCGGATGCTCCGGTTTCCTCCCACAGTCCAAAGATGTGCAGGTAAGGTGAATTGGCCATGCTAAATTGCCTGTAGTGTTAGGTAAAGGGTAAATGTAGGGGTATGGGTGGGTTGCGCTTCGGCGGGTCGGTGTGGACTTGTTGGGCCGAAGGGCCTGTTTCCACACTGTAATGTAATGTAATGTAATGTAATCTTGCTTCTCTCTATTGATGACTGCACAATTCCAATTGTAGTTTTACACTGGATAATCTATATTTCTATGCATGAGTGACAACAAGCCAGGCTATGTCCTTGCAAGTGAATTTGGTGTTGTAAATGGACAAAGTCTTGCTAGCATAAGAGTTGATAGGTCACAGTACAGGAGACGATGAACTGTGCGAATTGTACCTTTTATGCAAAAAACAAATGGAAGCAATAAAGGATATATTTTGGTAACTAGTTTGTTGTAAACCCACAGTGGTCCTTTGATTTTCAAATGCTTTCATTTAAAGTAGAAAACGGTAAAGCTTCATCAGACAGTATGGTAATAGTTTGAATTTTACCCTCGTAATTGTGGATGAAAAGAAATATCATTGAAATTTTATTCAGAATTTTACCAAAACCTTGTAGAAATTACATGGGTTGGCTTTTTTTTATTACAGCCAAAGGAATTCCAATTGAACGCTACCCTTTCTTGACGACCTATGTTCATTTTGTCCGTACGCAAAACAAGATAAAGGTCAAACTGATATATGCACATCAAAATGTTTGCCTGAATATTTAATAATATGATTGTATTTGACCAGGATGTGTGTCTAGTTGCTTATTTTAGTTTACATGCCACTCTCTAACATACAATATGCAAATCCATTGAAGTATCTTGACATAAATACATTTATATCACAGTTCATGTAGTGTGAGATAGGGATAAAAGAACCAGCAGAGTAACACAAGATAAAATAAAAGTCGTTGAAAGCAATGCCCTGGTCCATTTAGATGATCTTGATTACGAGTCATTCAAGAATAGGTCCTGAAGTTTGTGATTAACTTCTCTATAATGGCTCTCATTCATACTGTCTTTCATACTGAGTTGCACAGGTTCTGACCCTTTTTTTCCAATGCAAAGCTGGCAACAGTGGGCAGATTTGCAAGATTATTTCCTGAACTGATTTTCTTTCAGATCTAATAAGTGGCCGAATAAAACAAGTCCCAGATCTACATTAACAATGTCTATAAAGGTCAGCAGAAAGATACAAGAAAATAATATTACTGCCACACTGTATTGTGTTGGTGCAGCATCCACTAGTTACTCATTCATAGAATCCCTACAGTGTGGAAGCAGGCCGTTCAGCTCCATCAAGTCCACATCAACCCTATAAAGAGCATCCCATCCAGATCCACCCTATCTCTGTAGCCCTGCATTTCCCATAGCCATTCCACCTCGTCTGCACATCCCTAGACACTATTGGCAGTTTCAGCATTGCTAATCTACCTAACCTGAACACCTTTGGACTGTGGGATGAAACCCACACAGTCACCCAAGGGTGGAATTGAACCCATCTCCCTGGAAACGTGAGGCAGCAGTGCTAACCCACTGCAATACCATATGACTGTGACATGTGTGGGCTTCCAATCTCCCATCAATTCCAGTTCAAAATTCTCATCCTGTTGTTTAAATTTTCCAAAACCTTGACCTCTTTATGCCTGTTACTTCCTCCATTATTGCAAGCATGCTCTTGATCCCCTCAGTCTGCAAACTTTGGCCTCATCTTTAACCTCCATACCTGACACCTTCCCTGATTGCACCATTGCTGCTGGCAGGTTTTTCTGGGAACTAAGTAATGCTACAATCTGTTGCCGGATGTTCAATCATGGATCAATTCAGAAGGGAGAGAATTTACTTTGGGATGGTTATATCATAAGAAACTTCTGCTGTGGGATAAAATTGTTCAGGAAGCATGTGCTGGAATGGTTTCAGCATGGAGAATCTGCCAAATGGGAACACCAGGGAGAGTGTCTATATTGTGGTGCATTTATTAAAGGGAGTTTGTGTACAACAATATATTCACTGGAGGAGTCTGTGTACAATTATTTATTCACCAGGGGGAGTCAGTGTGCCATGAGGTTTTCACCTGGGGAATTTCTGTATCTTGATGTGTTCACTGGGGGAGTCTGACATATCTACCTGTTGGTGTGTGTATAATAGTACTGCCATATATTCACCAGGGAGAGTCTGTATACCATCGTGTACTCCCCAAAGAGAGTTGATATCCATGACATTAACACTAGGGGGAGTCCATGTGCCATTATGTTTTCACCTGGGTGAGTCTGTGAACCAGGATATACTGGGGAAATCTATGTACATTGATGTATTCACCAGAGGTGTCTGGGTTCCATGATGCTCTCGGTCTTTTTTTCCACCTGAAGACCCCTCCTGTTATAAACATTCCACAAACATTTAACACAGGTATCATTTCTTTAAAAAAGTGCACAATTACAGATTTATATATTATTCACATGTGTTCCTTAAACTGAAACGTGTCTCTAAAGAGTGCTAAGAAACAATTCTGTTGAATCATCGAAGTGTCGTCAACAAGCATATACAGAGGCCATGGTCAACATTGCCCCTTTGGCAATGGGCAGAGAGTGACCACTGGAAAAGTGGCACCAGGTCACAGTGCAGGTAGGTGATATTCTGCGTCTTCCTACCAACATGCAATTTTGCCAATGCAGGAAAGATAGACGCAATACCAGAGTCCGGTTGAGCTACCAAAATGGCCAATTAAGATTACTTCCCACCTCTGAGGATATCTTGCCATGTCAATACAGAAACTGCTGCTGTGGAGGTAAGTGTCGGGTGAAAGCTGGCAGCTTTCCAGTTGGCTTTAGGAGGTTCAGGGTGGCATTCTGTGGGTGGGTAGGATGCTCCAGTTAGGCTCTTCATTGCTTATAGAGGAGCACCCAGCAAGTGTCACTTATCCACCAAGACTAATTGCCATAAAAGGAGCCTGCTAACTTGACCCTGGATTCCCCAAACTCCCCTGGTACCTTTGAAGGTTACTCAGCTAAGGTACCATCTACCTGCATCTACAGGCCCAGCAATGGCCACGGCTGGTGGGCTCACCTTCTCTGTGAGAAAAAGGGCGGCCATTCTCAGCTGGGACAGCAGCCCCGAAAGCAGTTATAGAATTGGGCACTGCTGGGGCTAAGCCTTCTGGGTCACACAACCCACCTTAGCGAGGTCATCTTCTTCTCTCAGCCTCTGCAGCGCAAACACTGACTGCTTGATAAAACACAAACAAAAGCAGAAATTGCTGGAAAAGCTCAGCAAGTCTGGCAGCATCTGTGGAGAGAAATCAGTTAACATTCTGGGTCCAGTGACTCTTCCTCAGAACTGATAGAACTTTGACCACGTGCTTCCTGAAAGGGGCATTGGATGGCAATCAGGAACGTAAATCTTGCCTTTATTTCACCTTTCCACACTTCTTTCACACTCCACAGAACCACAGATATTTACTTCAGGTCAACCAACGAACATAGCCCTGTGATCTAATTGATTGTTGTTGCAGTCTCACCTTGAGTTAGGACACTCACTCACCACATCATCAATGAGAGCCTGTATATTTTTATGTGTTACATAACACATTGCCAATGTAGGCATCCTGTTAACAGAATGTATTACCAAACATTATTTTGATTAGACTGTCACAACACAAGTCCACTAAAATAATGATAAGGTCAATGGTAATTAAACTTATGATCAAAAGTTGCTGAACGCGTGGATTGAAAGAGTGGAAATGATGAGCAGCAAGTTGAATGAGTGGTTGAAGAGGGGAAAATATACCTTTCCCCTCCCAAACAAGACAATTAATAAAGACAGACAAATGTTAACAGCACAGTTTGATAAATTTGTGGTGTGGGGAAAACAGGGAAAAGTGACTGGTGGACTATCGAAAACAAATGGAACAGCTTTGCTGAGGACATTTCTTACAATCAGCGAAAGATGACTGAGAAATCTTTAGCAAATTGTTAAACTGTTGTTTTTGACAAAAGATGCTCCCTTTAGCTGGAAGCTGACAAATTCATGGTGTAACCATTTTTTCGACAGGACGTATCCATTTACAAACGTAATTAATTTTGGCAAACTGCTCAAAACCTTCTGGTAGAGTCCCAGGTGGGCTGTAGAATCCTGGGGTTGGGAACACTTGACAAAGTATTCTGGGTCAGGACATATGAGTGTAATGGTGCAATGAACCAGGTGAATTCACTGGAGGAGAGAGGAGGCTTTTTAACAGAATTCCCGTAACATTGGTCCGTATTTGTAAATAAAATATGATTCCTGGAAGCCAGAGCTACTGAAAATCTCAAATTGGATTAAAATTTTAAAAGACCCAACTTCTCAAAGCTATGGACTAATGTTGAGACACTTTGCTCCTATCAGGGGGCTATTTGCAACCTAAACTACTATAATCCTGATAATGGGTCAATTCAGAGTGCAGATACAGTCTGCAGCACTAAAGTTTCTGTCATTTGAAATGTCTCTTCAATACTCTGTATTTAACCTATAGTACTTACTTTATACAAACATAAAGCCATCAAGAAAAAATTGTATGAAATTGCATCTGGATATAAGAAGAAAGAAATGCAAACTGGGGAAATGAGGGTATTTGCAACAAGGGTATTTGTGGGCGGCACGGTGGCACAGTGGTTAGCACTGCTGCCTCACAGCGCCAGAGACCCGGGTTCAATTCCCGACTCAGGCGACTGACTGTGTGGAGTTTGCACGTTCTCCCCGTGTCTGCGTGGGTTTCCTCCGGGTGCTCCGGTTTCCTCCCACAGTCCAAAGATGTGCAAGTTAGGTGAATTGGCCATACTAAATTGCCCGTAGTGTTAGGTAAGGGGTAAATGTAGGGGTATGGGTGGGTTTCGCTTCGGCGGGTCGGTGTGGACTTGTTGGGCCGAAGGGCCTGTTTCCACATTGTAATCTAATCTAATCTAAAAAAAAAAGAAACAGGTCAACTATGGCTCAGCTGGGAGTGCTGCTATTCCAGGTGCCCAATAGATGTGGATTCAAATCACACCCCCCAGGATATAAAAGCAAAAATTACCACTGCCTTTCTGATACAATGCTCCAGGAGTGCTCCACTGTTGCCAATGGCACCTTTCAAGTAAATCAGGTGTGTGTAAAAGATCCCAAAGGGCTATTGTGTGGGGCCAATGATGTGGAGGTGCCAGTGCTGGATGGGGGTGGACAAAGTTAATAATCACACATCACCAGGTTATAGTCCAACAGGTTTATTTGAAAGTACAAGCTTTCAGAGCACTGCTCCTTCATCAGTGGGGCAGGATACATAGGACACAGAATTTATAACTAAAAGATTAAAGTGTCATACAACTGATGCAATGTATGAGACAAGCCAAGGTGGCTATTAAATCTTTAATCACTTAGAATGGGGATGCAGGTCACGTGCACACCCTCTTACCGACATACTCTGTCACACTCATGCACACACGCGTGTATACACACACACACTCTCTCTCTCACACACACACACATATGCTTTCCCTCTCCCTCCAACACACACTCACACGCATGCACACACACATATATAAGTCTATGGGGTGAATTTGTATTTGCAGATACATTCTATTTTGTTCAAAAAGCCCACAATCTGTAGGCAGTCAGTCCAGGTGACATTTTACAGATTCCTACTTTGGAAATAAGTGTCAAAAAGTGTGATGCTAGAAAAGCACACCTGGTCAAGCAGCATCCGAGGAGCAGGAGAGTCTACGTTTCAAGCATAAGTTCTTCATTAGGAATGTGGGGGTCACAAGGGGGCTGAGAGGTAAATAGTAGGGGGGAGAGGTCAGGGGGAAGGTAGCTGGGAATGCGATAGAAGCAGACCCACTACATTCTTGATGAAGGGCTTATGCTCAAAACATCAACTCGCCTGTTCCTTAAATGCTGCCTGACTGGCCATGCTTTTCCAGCACCACACTTTTTGACTCGGATCTCCAGAATCTGCAGTTCTCACTTTCTCCCTACTTTGGAAATAAAACCAGTCTGACTCCAGGTTGGGATACAGACAGACTCTAACCTCACACCTTTAATGCATTGTCTGAGTTGAGATGTCACTTTTTTATATACTGATAAAACCTTTAGTTATCTCAGGGCAGTGACTTGAAAGAAATTCTGGACTTACACATTAATCAATTGAAACCTCCATCCACATTTTTTTTTAGATTAGATTACATTACAGTGTGGAAACAGGCCCTTCGGCCCAACAAGTCCACACCGACCCACCGAAGTGCAACCCACCCATACACCTACATTTACCCCTTACCTAACACTACGGGCAATTTAGCATGGCCAATTCACCTGGCCTGCACACCTTTGGACTGTGGGAGGAAACCGGAGCACCCGGAGGAAACCCACGCAGACACGGGGAGAACGTGCAAACTCCACACAGTCAGTCGCCTGAGTCGGGAATTGAACCCGGGTCTCTGGCGCTGTGAGGCAGCAGTGCTAACCACTGTGCCACCATGCCGCCCTAGTGATTTGAAGTGATTGAAGATTTAGCAGCCATCTACATTTGTCTAATACATTGCATCAGTTGTATGACACTTTGAACTTTTACTTATAAATTTGATGTCCTATGTATCCTGCCTCACTCGCTACCTGGTGAAGGAGCAGTGCTCCGGAAGCTTATACTTTCAAATAAACATGTTGGACTATAACCTGGTGATGTGTGATTTTTAACTATTGTTTAGAGAATAATGGATTTGTCCTGAATGTAGTGGGCAATGTTTATCCTTTAATCAGCATTGCAAAGTCAGATTATATGCTCATTAACATATTGCTGTATTCAATTGCCCTGCTGTGTTTCCTACAATACTGCTTTTTATTGGCTGTAAAATGCTTTGGGATGGTTTGTTGGTGTGAAAGATGCTGATTAATTGCAAGTCTTTTTTTTCCCTTGTTTAGAGAAATGCTGCTTGTGTGGATAATAAACACCCACAGGAATTTTCTCTATTTTACTTTCTATTTCCTGCTATGGAAAATTCCAACTGGCCTTTTTTGTAATGTCCAAATATAATGAGGGAACATTTTTATTAATCACTTCCTTTTCCCGTTACTTGGGTTTTGACCACAGCTCTATGCACCATGCAAAATTATTTATAGTGAGTGTCACTTCTTACTGAAACTTGCTAAATGCCTCCTATGTAGATTGAAATGAATAACTTGATTATTCATCAGTGAACTAGTTCACAAATATAAAGGTGGTCCTAAATCCTAACTGAAAAGTAATTTAATAATAGTTACTGTTTTGTCCCCTGATAACCTTGAACAGATCCTTGCTTTGTATGAAATTCCATAGTGTTGAATAAGCTAATGAGAAAATGTTGAAATCATTGTCTGTGATAAAAATCTCATCCTGGATTGGAAAAAGGAAAGGGCAATGGGGTTGATATAAATTTGATGATAGGAAAATGGACCTGGGCAATGCAAGTTAAGGACGTGGTGGATAAATACTGCAGTAACTCTGTCACAACAATGAGAGGATTTAGAGTCATAGAGTCGTAAAGATGTACAGCATGGAAACAGACCCTTCAGTCCAACATATCCATGCCAACCAGATATCCTAAAGAAATCTAGTCCCCATTTGCCAGCATTTGGCTCATAACGTTCTAAACCCTTCCTGTTTCTAAATCCATCCAGATGCCTATTAAATATTATAATCATTCCAACCTCCACCACTTCCTCTGGCAGCTCATTTCGTGTCCACACCACTTTCTGTGTGAAAAAAATGCCCTTTGATCTCTTTTATACCTTTTGCCTCTCACCTTAAACCTATACACTTTCGTTTTGGGCTCCCACACCCCTGGAAAAGACCTTGCCTATTTACCCCATCCATGTTCCTCATGATTTTATAAACCTCTATAAGGTCACCCTTCAGTCTCCGTTGCTCCAGGGAAAACAGCCCAAGCCTATTCAGCCTCTCCCTATAGCTCAAACCCTAGCAACATCCTCATAAACCTTCTCTTAACCCTTTCAAGTTTCACAACATCCTTCTTATAGGAGGGAGACCAGAATCGCATACTACTCCAAAAGTGGCTGAACCAATGTTCATGATACACTGTGTTATAGAGTAATAGCATTTTATCACAAATCATTATGGAGTGGACAAAAATGATCTGGGATGTAAAACTGATCATGCACTCTTTAAAATCCAACTCCGTAATGTTTAGAATATTGTGTACAGTTCTGGTTGCCATACTACCAGAAGGACGTAGAGGCTTTGCTGAGGGTAAGAAACGATTTACCAGTTTGTTGCCTGGTTTGGAGGGTATTGGCTATAAGGAGAGATTGGAAAAGCTCAGTTTGTTTTTACTTGAACGCCAGCAGCTGAGAGGTGACCTGACGGAGGTTTACAGAATTATGAGAGGCATGGATAGAATGGAAAGTCAGATTATTTTTCCTAGGGTCAATTACTAGGGAACATAGTTTTAAGGTAAAAGGGGGAACATTTAAGGGAGATGTTAGAGGCAGAATGTGTTTTACATAGAGGGTAGGAAGTGCCTGGAATGTGCTGCCAGAGGAGATGGTAAAAGCAGTTACAATGGCAATGTTTAAGAGGTCTCTTGACAGATACATGAATACGCATGGAATAGAGGGATACAGACTACTAGAGGCAAATAGCTTTTAGTTTAGAAAGATGTCATGTGAAAGTGCAGGCTTGTGTGGCCAAGGGCCTGTTCCTGTGCTGTGTTGTTCTTTGGTCTTTGTTGTCTGTTCTTTGTTCATTGTCTTTATTCTTTGTTCTATGTTATTTGGCACTGCATCAAATAGAAAAGAATGATCACAGGAAAACAAGTCATAAACATTTTTCAGGGAAGGAAAGCTGATACATTAAACCAGTTTGGGTCACATATGATTCCAGGGTGTTTGATTGCCTTTGAGAATGGATTGAAAAATTATTCAAATCTCTGCAAAAATGGCCAGTAAAGTAAAACTGGACACATCACTCAACCTAAAACTGAGTACTTGCATTGGATTTGGACAAGACTGGGACAGACTCAGCTGAATTCTCAACCTAACAGCACTGAACACTGGAAGAATGCCGTCACTCCATGACTGGTTCAATTCACAAAAGTGGCTCATTACCACGTTTTCAAAAGCAATCAATGCTAGGAAATAAATGCTTATGCTTTTAAAAATACCTTTACCCCAAGAACATAAAGAATTAAATCAAATTTTATAGAATTAAATTAAATCTTAAACGTTAATGTTGACCTCTCTCTGCATCTTCACGTCACTATATCCAGCACTCTGTTCTGTAATCCTGATGTATTTGTACAATACAATCCTTGGTATACATGTAACAGTAATAAATCACATCAGACTCCCCAGGAAGCAATAACTGCAACTAAACTCTGCCAAGTGAATTTAAAAATTTCCTCATATTAGAAATAACTGAACATTCGACATTGTCAGGAAAGAGGAAGAGACAAGGAGGTGCACACTATTTCCAAAAACAAATGAATTTAGAACAAGTCCTCCTGATTTGTTCATAATTAAAAGTTCCAAATTTATTTGCGTGCTGCTTTTAACAAGACCTGCTGTAAATTTAGTGAGAATATGAAACAGTAATTATATTGTGTTGCTAACACAGAAAGGAACACAAAATGCTTCGCTGAGGCTGAATCACCAAATGAATGCTGAGCCATAGATGGAGATTTTAAGGGAAAAAAATCAAAAACATTGTCAAGTAGTGGCTTTTAAGGCAGACTTAAGGAAAGAGAGCAAAGAGTTGAAGTGTTTATGAATATATGAAGGGAATTGCAAAACAAGAGTCAAGAAATATGGTGAGATGAGGGATGCATGAGAGACTGAAGTGCAAGGAATTCTTGAATTTTGGAGTACTTTGTACAATTATAGGAAGAATATTATTAAATCTGAGAAGGTTCAAAAAGATTTACCAGGATGTTACCAGGACTGGAGGGTTTAAGTTGTAGGAGAAGCTGGATAGGCTAGGATATTTTCATTGGAGCATAGGAGATTAAGGGGTGAACTTATAGAGTTTTATAAAATCATGAGGGGCATGGATAAGGTGAATAGCAAAAGTCTTTTCCCTAGGGTGGGGGAATTCAAAACTAGAAGGCATATTTGTTAAGGGGAGGGGAGGAAGATTTAAAAGGGATCTGAGGGGAAACCTTTTCACACGGAGGATGGTTCACATGTGGAATGAACTGCCAGAGGAAGTGATGGATGCAGATACAGTTACACTATTTAAAGAATATTTGGACAACCACATGAATAGAAAGGTTTAGAGTTGTACGGGACAAATGCAGGCAAATAAGAGCAGTTTAGTTTAGGAAACTTGGTCAGCATGGATGTGTTGGACTGAAGGGTCTGTTTCTGTGCTGTGTGACTCTATGATTAGAGAATACAGCAATAGATGGAGTGGGAATACAGCAATAGATGGAGCTACAGGATTACATTGTGAAAACATAAATACAAAGGTGGAAATTTGAAATTTCACTTGTTGGGCCACCAAAAGCACAATATACTGTAAATCACTGACCCCTGAATTAATGGAGCAGCAGGAGTTATGTATGGGATAGGATAAGGAGGGAGGTGGAGATGATATATTGATGGAAGTTGTTAGCCTGTGATGGACAGAAGCTGGGGTCAGAAGTTCAAGTTCTGCAAGCAGAGAAATTTGTTATGAAAATATTGACAAGGTATGCAACCCGACTTAAGATATTTAATGTGTAAGTTGATCCACTTGCACAAGGAAGTTAGATGGTATCTGTTTTATAATGCCAAGAAAACAGTGTAACAAAAACAGGGAGGCAATTGGAGTAAATTTTTATGGTAAAGCATAGATTTCCAGTAAATGCACAGACCAAGAACTTGGTGCAGTGTTGACCCAAAAACCCTGATCTGTGTCAGTCAGAGATTAAAGTCTTAAAATTCAGATTCTTGATCTAAGGCTGCCTCAAACACATGTACTTTCTATATCAGCTGGGGAATGTGGACTGACTACACATCAATCCAGTTAAGGTAGGGTGTAGCTTTAAGTAGTTTAACAGAAGTTCACAGAGTCATTACCATTTAGGTTTTCAAATTTCATTGTTTTCAACCAGGATTCCCAAGGCCAGGTTGGGAAATGGCAGCACCATCTCAGTGAAGAATTGCTGGATGTCATAGAGGAGTGCTCTTATATCCACCTCGTAGATCCAGCATCAGGAAATCCCCATGATTAGACACCCAGTCAGTCTTCGCTTTGAGGCCTCCAATGTAACATTCTCAGCCCAAGGCCTCTGATCCCCTGCCAAGTCTTCAATAGTCATCCAAACGCCTCTCCCCACCAGGCCTCCAACCTCCCTCCTTACCTCCATGCAAATGTATAAGTCAGGAGGAGGTCTCGGTAATTCAGCCCCTCGAGTCTGCTTTGAATCATTCAATAGACCGTGGCTGATCTGTCTGCATCCTCAAATCCACATTCCAGCCCACTCCTGACAACCTTTCTCTTCCTTGCTTAACAAGAATCTACCTATCTCTTAAAAATATTCAAGGATTCTCCTTCCATTATCTTTTCATGAAGAGAGTTCCAAAGACTCTGGACACTCTGAGAGAAACAAATTTGCCTCATCTCTGTTTCAAAGGTGATCCCTGATTTCTAAGCAGTAAACCCTAGTTCTAGGATCTCGCACAAGAGGAAACATGCTCTCCACATCCACCCTGTCAAGACCCTTCAGGATTTTCTATGGTTCAATCAAGTTTTATTTAACTCCTCAAAACTCCAATGGATACAAGCTTCCCCTATCCAATATTTCACATAAGGCATTCCAGTTATTCATCAAGTAAAACTTCCCCAAACTGACTTGACTGCATTCACACCCTTCCTTGAATAAGATGACTAATACTGCACACAATATTAAAGATGCACTCTCACCAGTATCCTGAAAAGCTGAAGCATAACCTTCTCACTTTTGTGTTCAGTTCCCCTTGTGAGAAAAGTGATAGCATTCCATTAGCTTTCCGAAGTACTTGCTGCATCTATGCAATTAACCTTTTATGATTCACAGATTAGGATATTCAGATCCCTCTGCATTTCAGAGCTCTGCATTTTGTTTCCATTTGGATAATACAATTCTTTTTCATCTTCCAATATTTCATGTGCTAACTGGCGTGGTGGCTCAGTGGTTAGCACTGCTGCCCCACAGCGCCAGGGACCTGGGCTCAATTCCAGATTCAGGCAACCGTCTGTATGGAGTTTGCATATTCTCCCTGTGTCTGTGTGGGTTTTCTTCAGAAGCTCCGGTTTCCTCCCACTATCCAAAGATGTGCAGGTTAATTGGATTGGCCTTGGGCATGCAAGGTTACAGGGATAGGTTGGGGATTTGGGTCTGGGTGGAATGCTCTTCAGAGGGTCTGTGTGGACTCAATGGGCCAAATGGCCTGCTTTCACACTGTAGGGATTCCTATGATTCAACTTACAGCCTGCCTTTTCCTATCCTAACTTCGTTATACAGTTTTAGCACACACTTTGGACCAGGTTTGGTGGAAGGTTTTCAGTGGGTAAGTCGCAGATGGGCTTGCAGGTCAAGCTGAATCTGGTATAGGCCAAGGAGCCTGGTTTCTGACTCCATCAGCTCAGCATGGCCAGTAGCTTACCGGCTGTTGTCTCACAGTGGGATTAACCAATATTGATTGTGAGGGGAGGACAAATGTTGTCTCTTTGAGAGAAAGCAGTAGGTTTCACACAATAAAGCCACTGCCACTCTTACTCAGCAGCACCTCAGAAACACAAAGAATATGCTGAAAACCAGATGGCTGCATTAAAATAAAAAGTACTGCGGATGCTGGAATTCTGAAATTAAAAAAAAAGTGTCAGAGAAACTCAGTAGGTCGGGCAGCTTTCGTGGAGGGAGAAACAGAGTTAACATTTCGAGTTCAATATGACTTTTTTCAGACAATTTAGAAGGCCCGCTGCAATAACTCCACAGAGGCTGGTATCCTGTCACCAAGGTATCCTTTATTTACATTCAGAGAGTCCTTGACACTGGTCTAGCTCCCTCAGAGCCAGCTCTCAGACTGAACAGAACCTCTGACACTCCTGGTAATTTTTTTTTTATTCCCTGACAACTACCTTAGTCCCCTTTTTTTGTTCTTTTTTTTTCCCCCCACACTACCACCTAAGTGCGGTAGTGCTTATTATATTTTTTTTTCCCCAGTACCCATGGTGTGTGTGTGCGCAGGTGTGAGACACAGTGAAAGACACAAAGTGCACGAATCTTTATTCAAGGTGGACACCGCGTGCTCCTTCTCCAAGGACACCCGGGCTCTAACGTAACCGCGGAAGAGGGGCCACTCCTGGTTATATCTGTCTGCCAGTACTCCCTGATTGGACCAGATTAACAACCCCAATCAGAGAACTCATATTCTCTGAGCTCCACCTGGCTGGCCTCATTACAATCACTGCACCTACCTGTGACTTTCTCCAAATTGTAACCTCACTCATTACACTCCCTCACCACACATATATTAGCCCTACATGCCAACAGATTCCCCCTCTTCTATCTTGCCCACACCCTGCATGCCAACCTCTGTCCCTTGAACCCCATGTTTGTCCTAAAATCTGTGTTAAACTGTGCTCTTCCACAAAAACAACAATGTCTCCTCATAATGCCATGCCAGCCTCCAGCCCACCATCCACCCTAACTGGTCTCTCATATTCACCATGCCAAATTAGGCCTTTGCACCCATTGCCCGTGCTGCCTCATACACCCCATTGTAACTAGCACAGCCCCAGTAGCTCATCATATCCTCAATGCTAACCTATGGCAGTTTCATGCCCATTAAAACAATATAGATTATGTAAAGAATAGTAAAATAAAGCATGCATGAAAATGCTTTTAGAAACGATTATTAATTTATAATATACCTTCAAGAAATTTAATTTATTATAACCCTATAAAAATATCAGTCAACCAGCCCTTTAAATAATCAGTAGCAGAAATTAGTAAGTACTTGCTAACTCATTATGAGCTAATAGCTGAAAATCCAAACATTCATTACACTGTTGAAACATCTCTGATCAATGGAAAACATTGTTTGATTGATAGATTTTGCTCGTGGATCAATTTCTAAATTAAGAGAAGACGAAGAGGTATGTATCTACACCATTTTTAGTTTGGGAATCAGAAGAGGGAAGTGGGGTTGAGAAAGAGCATCCATTCTGAGTATAATGTGAACTTTAATCCTTTCAGCCCTCACCATAGCCACAGTCATGTCAGCTCCAATAATAGAGAGCATTGTCCCTCCCTCATCAGGATGACTTGCAACTGTACCAGGTCCCTACCAGTTAGCAGCTGGATCTGTTCCTGTTTGTCCCCACCTCCTCCTGTTAGAGGATGTGCATCAGTGCTTGGTGAATGAAGGTAATCTGAAGCTATGAATGTCAGGTATGTGTTGGGATTGAGGTGGATTGTTATGAATGTTTGGTATGAACTATGATTGCTACGGTGTGAGTGATGAGGGTGTGCTGTGTTCAGAGGTGAGTGCAGTGTGCTGCAGAGAGAAGGCTAATGGTACAACTGGTTGGTTGGGACATTTGAAAATACATTTACTCACCTTGACTACTCATGTGATATAATTCATTTTGGCATTAAGCCAGGTGACAAAAGAAACACAAGTTAGGAGCCCCATGCTCCCATATCTTTCTTTCATCAAGCCATCCATAATAATGCAAGCCAAAAATCAGAGAATCATAACAGTACAGAAGAAGGCCATTTGGCCAGTCATGTTCGGCATACCCAGCTAGTCCCACACCTCCAGCCAACCTTCACCTTTCTCCTCTAGCACTGCATTTTTTTTTTACTCTTTTCAGAAAATCATCTAATTCCCTCTTGAAAGCCACAATTGAATGTGCCTCCACCACACTCTCAGGCCGTGCACCTGTGAAGGTTATCCACTTCATCCCGCTTCCCTGCTCTTTGCCCACAGCATGAAACCTTTTGTCATATTTCTCTCATTTTCCTTTTGAAAGATCATGATGGCTTTCTGCGTAAGTTTGTTCTGTTCACCTCCACCCACCAGATTTTTGTCAGATAGGACTTCATTTCTTGGAGAAGAGGAGATCTGATTGAACTATTCAAAATCATCCACAGTCTGGGCAGAATAGACAGATAGAAACTATTTACACTTTCAAAAGGATTGACAACAAGATGGCAGAAAGTAATTGACCAAAAGCAACAAAGGGAAAAAACTTCTTCACCCCATTACAGGTTAAGATTTGACTTGCATTGCAAGAGACTGAAGTCGAAGCAGCTCCAATCAAGCCATTCTCAGACTGATATTTGAGAAGGAATAATGTGCTGGGTCATGGGAGGAAGGCAGAAAAACGACACTTTGCAAAACACTCGTTCAGAGAGCCAGTACAGACAGAATGGGCTGAATGGTCTCCTTCTGCTCTGAAACAATTCTGTGATTTTATGAAGTCTGTGTCCTCTGGTTACTGACATTCCCTATCTATTTAATCAACCCCCCCCCCCCCCCCCCCCACTGCCTGCCACCTTGTTTGTGTATTTATTTTGAAATGCATGTTGTTCCGCATCTTTGTTAAGTACACTCACCTGCTTCTGTGGTATTTGCATAGGAGCTCCCATTTCCAGGAGTATAATTGAAGTATCATGCTTGATGAACCACCAGCCTTGTGCCACCCCCAAAATTTACTTTTGAAAATGAACATTGTGCAGAAGGCTGAATTAAAAATATGCATTTATAATTACAGGTTTATTTTACAAGGAAAAGAAGAATGTTATGATACTGATTGTACATATTTAACAGGATCTGCATGTGGTGAAATGTACATGATAATGTATAATGTACTTCACTCGTGCTACATGTTCTTGAAGAGTCACTACATGATTCCATGTGCAATTTACCCAATCAACAGGCACGGTGGCTCAGTCGTTAGCACTGCTGCCTCACAGCATCAGGGACCCGGGTTTGATCCCAGCCTCAAGTGACTGTGTGGAGTTTGCATATTCTCCACATGTCTGCATGGGTTTCCTCTGGATGCTCCGGTTTCCTCCCACAATCCAAAGATGTGCAGGTTAGATGAATTGGCCATACTAAATTGCCCATAGTGTTCAGGGTTGTGTAGGTTAAGTGAATTAGTCAGGGGTAAATGTAGAGTAGGAGGAATGGGTCTGGGTGGATTACTCTTTGGAGGGCCTGTTTCCACACTGTAGGGATTCTCTGAGAATGCACATGAATATACTAATTTGTAAAATTGTCACATAAACACAACACAATGGCAAATTCTAGCAATAGACTACAGTGTAAAAACATGGTCAGTGTATATAGTTGTACATCAGTAGGTATAGACCATTCATTCCTACTGTTGAAGCTTGTTTGTTTACTGATATAGTTTAGTGAATGGTTCATGCAGTTTTTTTCTGTAGCCACCATTATCCCTCCAACTCCCCCAAAATTTTGGAAGTAGAAATGACTGTTTAGTTTGCCCATTGTATTGGCTTTTCTCTCCTCTCCCGTCAGCTTCACAAACCAGGTACATGAATGATCATGGAAATTCCACACCATCTTCTGCATTTAGAAGTGGAGCAATAGAGTCCGGCTCAGCTGGGGAAGCTACGGCACAGGCATGCAGCATCCTATCAGCCAGGAATATACACCATTGTTTCTTCTCCCTACATCCGTCACCTGACAATGGAGCAGTGCTCCAAAAGCTTGTGATTTCAGATAAACCTGGTGTCATGTGACTTCTGACATTGTCCACCCTGTCCAGCATTAGCACCTCTACATCATCACATTTGTTGGAGAAGCAATCACTGTGGAGGTTTGACTGTCTCTCACAGATCAATGCTATTTGCTACAAATGCAACCCAACCTCTGTTAGTACTGTCCAGCAGACTGCTATCTTTGATTTTAACAAGGCTATGGATTTATCCATAAAATGAGCTAATCATCTGTTTCCAGATGCACCAAACAATAAACACACTGTTCTCCTGCACAAGCCATTTCCTCAAGTTCCTCAGGGACAATTGGCATACCAAACTTATTGTACATTATGTCTGAAATAATTCATACACTCAATCCCAAAGCATCACTTTCTCAAGGAAATCCATCCAATTGTGAATTTGAATGAATCAACACAATTCCACAGAGTAGGCAAAAGTGAGTACTGCAAATGCTGGAGATCAGAATCAAGATTAGAGTGGTGCTGGAAAAGCACAGCAGGTCAGGCTGTATCCGAGGAGCAGGAAAATCGACTTTTCCTGATGAGGGGCTTTTGCCTGAAACGTCAATTTTCCTGCTCCTCGGATGCTGCCTGACCTGCTGTGCTTTTTCATGACCACTCTGATCTTGGCACAATTCCACAGTGTGTCTTGGGAGTTTGTTCCATGGATTATCCTCTTATTCACTGAAATAATTGGCAGAACTTTTCTGCAAATTTCAGGACCATAATGTTGAACAAAATAAGAGTCCTGAGACCACACTGACTGGCAGTAAAATTGGCTAATCATATTCTGCAGTCTGGCTTCTGATTAGCCATTAAGGACAGAGGGTAGGATTTTGATGCTGCAGACATAGATAGAGGACTGATAGCTCCAAACTGTCAGCAGCTCCACTGGGAGAGGTGGGCATGGCTAATGCAGGATATGGATCACCATAGCATCTCAACATGCCAGGGATAACCCTCTGCTGAGTTTGTCTCAACTTTAATAAAGTCCCAATAATTAATAGCAAGGCAAGTGCCCCAGCGTGCCACTTGGAGGCTGCCTCCAAGAATATTTTTCAGCTTTTAAAGGACTGATGGTGCCAATGGCTAGGTCACCATTTATTGCCTCTTCCTAATTGCTCATAGTCAGTTAGGAGTCAATCACATTGCTGTGGGTCTCTTTATGTTTTATCATTCATTCCTGGCTGGACCGGCATTTAGAGTCATAGAGATGTACAGCATGGAAACAGACCCATCGGTCCAACCCGTCCATGCCGACCAGATATCCGAAACCGTCCCAATCCAATCTAGTCCCAGCTGCCAGCACCCAGCTCATATCCCTTCAAACTCTTCATATTCCCATCCAAATGCCTCTTAAATGTTGCAATTGTACCAGCCTCCACCACTTCCTCTGGCAGCTCATTCCATACACGTACCACCCTAAACCTATGCCCTCTAGTTCTGGACTACCCGACCCCAGGGAAAAGATTTTGCCTATTTACCCTATCCATGCCCCTTATAATTTTGTAAACCTCGATAAGGTCACCCCTCAGCCTCTGATGTTTTAGGGAAAACAGTCCCAGCCTGTTCAGCCTCTCCCTATACCTCAAGTGCTCCAACCCTCGCAACATCCTTGTAAATCTTTTCTGAACCCTTTCAAGTTTCACAACATTTTTCCGATAGGAAGGAAACCAGAATTGCATGCAATATTCCAACAGTGGCCTAACCAATACCCTGTACAGCTGCAACATGACCTCCCAACTCCTGTACTCAATACTCTGACCAATAAAGGAAAGCATACCAAATGCCTTCTTCACTATCCTATTTACCTGCAACTCCACTTTCAAGGAGCAATGAACCTGCACTCCAAGGTCTCTTTGTTCAGCAACACTCCCTAGGACCTTACCATTAAGTGTATAAG